>NC_140510.1:24108650-24226150 GCF_964339955.1 Pipistrellus hanaki
CTGAAGAATCTCTAGCCTACTGACTACTCACCACCTTTCATTCTATAGGAGCCTTTCATTCAGCCTATCCATTTAATATTAAAGCCAGTTAAGGGGTGCGAGAGAAGAGAGATGTGTTCAAAGGCAGAAATACTCATGACTATTATTTATCCTAATTAATTTTCAATCATATGTGTAGCTTGATATTTGAACAATAGTCATTCTAAGGAAGTTCTAGATGTAGAGAAAAGAGATACAATAGAGGGAAGGATAAGAAAATGTTTTCTGCCCTTGCCAGTTTGGTTGAGTGAATAGAGCATTGGCATGTGGACTGAAGGGCCCTGGGTTCAATTCCAGCCCAGGGCACATGCCTGAGTTGTGGACTTCATCCCCAGTGTGGGGCATGTAAGAGGAAACCCATCAATGATTCTCTCTCATCATTGATATTTCTCTCTCTCTCCCTCTCCCTTCCTCTCTGAAATCAATAAACGTGTGTGTGTGTGTGTGTGTGTGTGTGTTTTAGAGGCCCAGTGAATGAAATTTGTGTACAGGGAGGGGGAGGGGGTCCCCTCAGCCCAGCCTGCACCTTCTCACAATCCTGGACCACTGGCTCCTAATAGTTCACCTGCCTGATGGCCTAATCAGCCCTAACTTCCCCCCCTGCCAGCCTGGTTACTCCTAACCCCCCACCACACTGGCCTGGTCACCCCTTACTTCACCCTCCTGCCAACCTGGTCCCCCCCAAACTGCCCTTCTTTGCCATCCTGATCACCCCTAACTGCCCCCCCCCCTGCTGGCCTGGTCACCCCTAACTGCCCCTCCCCCCCACTGTCCTGGGTGCCTCTTACTGCCCCCCCCCCCCACAAGCCTAGTTTCTCCCAACTGCCCCCCTCTGCCGGCCTGGTTACCCCTAACTCCCCTCCCCACCCCCACCCCCGTCCCCGCCAGCATGGTCGCCCTCAATTGTCCCCCCATTCTGGCCTGGTTGCACCTCACACCCCCACCCCCACTGGCCTAGTTGCTTCACACTGACTGCTGCTTAGTCATTTGTTCATCCCTCACTAAACCCCCTGCCGGCCTGATCACCCCACCCAGCCTGCTGTTCAGTTGTTTTGTTGTCCCTCACTTACCCCCCTTCCCTGCCCCTGGCCTGGTTTCCCCATGCAGCCTGCTGTTCAGTGCTTTGGTTGTCCCTCACTAACCTCCCTGCTGGCCTGGTCTTAGGCAGCCATCTTTGTGAGGGTGTGATAGCCAATTTGCATATTACCTCCTTATTATATAGGATATAATGTTTTCTCATTGAAAGAGGAAAGATGTGGTATGTCTGAGTGAAATTTTACTTCCAAAAGTCTAAAGAGAAAATATTTTTATTTTTTTTAATCCTATGAGGCAAAGCAATTTACCTACAAACCATCAATAATCAATTTGATATCAGACCTAATAACAGCAGTGCTAAAAGATGATGAACATTATTTTTCAAAATTAGCAAAGTAAAAGATTATGAAACTCAAATAAATATTCAAATCAGCATTTAATTATGAAGCAATAGAAAACAGTCATTCAGATGGAAGAGTAAGAAAAACTTACTAATTATATAATTTTATGAAAAAAGAACACAAAAGTAAATTCAAGAAAGAGTAACAGTGGAATATAAAGAACAGTAGTTGACTCTGAGCTAGGGCCTCACTGTCCAATATGGTAGTCATAAGCTACATGTGGTTGTTATTTAAAATTAAATAAAAGAAAAATTTAGTTACTCAGTTCCATTAACCACATTTCAAGTGCTCAGCAGCCAGCCATATGTGGCCAATGACTACTGGCTTGGATAGTTAATATATAGAAAATATTTATCATCACAGAAAGTCCTATTGGATAGCACTTAAACTGAAAATATAAGAATCCTAGAGAGGGTGAAGAAGAGGACATATTAGACCTTGACTTTTGGAAGATCTCTGTGAAACAAAAATTTAATGTTGAATTCAATCTCCTTTTAAAAAAATAGTGACTCATATTAATCCATAGGTAAGTCATAAAATATTTTTAAAGGATAAGGCAAAATATTCTAAATTTGAGATTACAAGTAACAGTAACAAAGAAGAAAATTGGAAGTGATGAGGAAGAGGACAAGGGGAAGGAAGAGTAAATGTACCAAGTTCTTTATTTTTTAATAGCAACAGGAATTTGATATATTAAAAATTAGAAATAGACAAATGTAACTAATAATACAAAGAGAAAGATGGTATATAAATAAGGGGTAGTAACTATCACTAAACTCTTTTCTGATAGGGTTCAAAGTTAATAAATTAATAAATACCATTCAAAGTTATTAAATTAATAAGGAGAAATTTGACATTAACATAAAATCAGTAACAACTAAAGGAACTAAAGTAGAACTGTTAATAAAGACAACAGATTAGAGTAGGTACTTAATTTTCATTGTATAGTTTTATGTGGTTTAATTTTTCACTTTTAAGAAGAAAGTACATTGCCTTTATGGTAAAAAACAAAAATCTACTTAAAATATTTTTATTATAAAGTCATAGATTTTATACAGAATAAAATTAATCTTGTGTGAAAATCAGAATTCTGAAGTATTTCTAAAGGTAATCATTCTTGAAGGCTAGGTATCTCACAAGAAATTAGTAATAGTTAAGTAAAGTCAGCAATAGGTGCAGCATAGGTACCAGCCATTGACACAGAGTAGAAATGAGATTTAGAAAGAGATTCAAATGGTATGCTGTACTCTCGGTCATTGAACTAAAAGTGTGTGAACAGTTAAGTTAGCCATAACAGATTGGAAGCACTCATTTAGAGAAGGAAATTTGTGCATTCAGAATGGTACAAAATCTCCTCTCATACTGAGCTCTAAATCCAAGCAGGACCTTCAGAAAGACTGGAAAGAAATGTGCAGCAATCTTTGGGGGCAGTCCGGGTGTTCCAGCACTCACTAGTTCTTGCCAGAGGGAAAAGAGAAGACCAAAGTATTGCGAGAATGACTGTTCTTGCGGTAGCCCTGGCCTCCTGGGAATTGGGAAGTGCCATAAATCTCAAGAGTGGGACTGTTTGTGCAAATTTCCCAGCCCACATTTCAGACTCCAGAGGTTCAGATGCAGTTTTTTAAATGTTCCAGAAAAACAAGCAGACTTTGGGACACGCCTCTCAACCAGACTCAAACTCCACATCTTGGTGATTTATCCATCCTTCAAGCGACCAAGAATGCTACCTATTTTTAACAGGCTCATCTGCATTGTTAAAAACTGCCCTTATTTTGGCAGATAAGCCAGTCAACTCTGGAAACAGCGATGGTCTCTTAGATTTCTTTTTGGAAAGTGTCTTAAATTTATGGTGGGAATTACCCATGACAGCTGCATTCTTTCCATTGGGTTTAGACCACCATTTGGTCTAATCATTCCTAATTGTGTGTCTATTGTAGCCCACGCTTCTTCAAAAGTAAAAGAGCAGCGAAAAGACTTTTGAAAATCCACTAAAGCAATACCTGGTGATTCCTGTCAATGGTAAACACTATTTTGAAACTTAAGAAGGTCGGCTGATGATGAACAAAATCCACATTTGGGTTTCTTCACATGTGGATTTCTTCAGAGATTTTTCACCTCTGCCGTTAATGCTAGCCTGATTTTTTAAAATATAAAATGACTTAGTTTCATCGTGTTCCCAAAATATTTTTAGCATAACAAGGCAAAATTCCTGTCAGCATTCACAGTCATGGTATTTTCTTGAAAGAAGTACCTCTCAAAGTAATTTTCCTCCAAACACCACCAAAGTACAACATGGATACCTTAAAGACGTTGCTCATTTAAAAATCGTAAGAGGTCTAATTATATTTCCAAAATAAGTAGTTTCCAATCCAGCAAGGATAATGTGGTCATGAAAAGGATGTCCAAATCCACCAATTTACATTGGTTTGGTTTGGCATAACTTTTAAAGTTCTTGGAGCAAAAAAGAGGATGGCACGTGAGTCATTGCAATTTGGGGAATATTCCCAGGATTTTGGGTTTGCCATTCTGTGAACCATTCAGGGGAAAGCTAATCAACTTCAAGACCTCCCCTATATAATTTATAACTGCTAAAATGCACTGATATGTTCCAGATTATTTTTGCAAAATGTAATACACTCCTTTTTAATATGTACTTTGTCATTTTCACTCTATTTGTGTAATGTAAAAAGTATGATAGCAGGGGAGCATGAGCCATTTAAAGCAGGAGCTACTAATGTCAGAGACTGTTATCCTTCACAAGATAAATAGTATGAATATCTCTGAGTCTGAAGGGCTTGGAAGTTGTGTCAAGTTAGACTTAAATTGCATCCAATATGGTTTGCTTTACTCCCTTTTACTTTCTGGTTTTTATGTAAGCCACAAAGCACTTTCTCTGCTGTGACTTAGTTCTATGACCACAGTGGTGGCACTGGTCTGAGTTACCCTCCCTGTCGTCATTCCCTGCCCTTCTCCGTTTTATCCCCCCAAAATTGAGTTATTAATTTAGGATGAGGCTGCTTTGTTTAAACAGTATAATGCTTTTCAATTGCTCATACATAATATATCTAACATACTGCTCTTTCAAATGTTTTTGATTACTGAAAAAAAAAAGAAAAAAAAAACTAAAAAAAACTTCCACTGAAATTTATGGTAAACCAAGGGGGTACTTCTTATGTAAATTTATACTGAAGAATTTCAGTAATTGAAATTGAGTTTATAACTTTAGATAACATGTGCATATGCATTTCAATAACATAAAATAATATTAGAAAAGGAAAAGTCCTAGCTTCAAAATACAAATGCACTTTATTTTGTATCTCCTATGAAGGAAGATGAATGTTAAAGTGAGATTTAAGAAGGGTCCTCCTTACAATAAGAATATGTCGGAATTCAAGTAATTGTATTTACTATTAACCTCTGCTAAGGGTCCAACTAATTAAGAAAACAAACATTATTTATAAAAATATGTATAGTAATTTTTCTCATTTTTTTGTAGATTTGACATCTCATCTTTAAGTATTATTTTAAGTAGGGCTAATTTGACTAATTCTTTAGAAAACAATTTTTATTTGGAGAATGTAGATCTATATATTTCATTGATGCTTTTATTTTCTAAAATATTCTGTTACTCAAATTCCTTCTGAGTAACATAATTCATGGAAAAAAAACACAGGACCACTTTCTTTTGGCCAAACATGGTTTGTATTGGCAAGCCAGATGACAGTGTTCACTATTTGTGGTTCTGAATGGCTCTTGACTACTTCCAAATTCAAAACCATTACCAAAGTCGCTAAACTTGCCTTCATGGCCATTTTTCTATCGACAATATGGAGCCTCTAAAGGTGACTTAAGGGAATTCCAAAATACTTTCCTTAACAACTACATGTTCAGAAAAATCAAGCATACTCCCAATGGGGAAAACTTTGAAAGGACACACTTACTTGAATGCTAGGTTTTAATATTTTTAAAATATATTACATTACTTAGAATTTATATTTAAAACTAAGTACCAAATCCCACCTAATGGCAAAGCAAGAAAGAAATTGTTAATAAATTATAAAGTTCTGAGTCGTTGTGCAAAAATTGAATACCAGCATGGTTCTATACCAAGACTAGGAATCAAATATTTAAAAAAAATAATTAAGATAATTGTCACATTTAAGTTGTCAAGTGTACAGTATACTTAAAAGCAAACATACTGGAGTACTTTTGACTAATGGAGCTATTCTGTGCATCAGGAAAGAAGAATGTATTGGTTTTTCTTATTAATATGTCTTAAACACTTTCAATTCACACAAGTAGGTGTCTAAACTTATTCTAATTCCTCACATATTCATAGTTCTCAGGAAAGGACAGACTTGGTAACTTATTATTAGATTATTCTAGAACTGCAAAGATCACACTAATTAGGCCAGCTGGTGTAGCTCAGTGTTTAAGCATAGACCTATGAAGGAGATCATGGTTTGATTCCCAATCAGGGCACATGCCCAGGTTGTGGCTCAATCTCCAGTGTGGGACATGCAGGAGACAGCCAATCAATGATTGTCTCTTATCCTTGATGTTTCTATCTCTCTCCCTCTCCCTTTCTTGTTGAAATCAATAGCAATATACATATTTTAAATCACACCAACTAATACATTTGCTACTAACTATTCAATTTTAATGACGTTATCCCAAGTTATTCCATTCTTTACTACGTGGAAGGGTAAGAACCATTGTGAGGATGATTAGGTGGGGCAGAAGAACATTTGAGGTGGTGAACATATTTTGTGTGATACTATCATGGTGGATACATGTCATTATGCATCTGTTTAAAATTATAGAATATACAGCAAGATTGAATCCTAATGTAAACAGGGGACTTTGAATGATTATGATGTATCAATGTAGGCTCACCAGTTGTAATAAGTGTGCTACTCTGGTGGAAGGATGTTGATATGGGAGAGACTATGCTTGTGTGGGGGCAGAGGAAATCTCTGTACCTCCCTGTTGATTTTGCTATAAACCTAAAACTGCCCTAAAAAGGTAAAGTCTTATAAAAATAACAAGTGATTCAAAAGTAATAACACTAACTAAAATAAAAATAAAGAACATTTTTGTTTTGAATTATGCTGTTAATACCAGTATTACATGTCATGTGATTCTACCCTAACCCACTGATGAAATACTTTGTACAATGACAGACATTTCCTACAATAAATGTTGTAAAAAAAAAAAAAAAGCCATGTTAAATTAATAAAGAAGCTCATTTTATGTCAGCTAAGCTTTACAGAGCCTTGATTCTGCTACACTATCACAATAATTTCCACCAATGTTTTTAATACTTAGGATAGCAGATTACAATGTTCAGCCATGGTGCTGTACCACCTAGAGAAACTGCTGAGTCCGTGGCCTCTGCATTGCTGGCACTCTCACCCAGGCCTCTCCAAGGGCACAGACACATCAGATAATATATACTCTTGGCATTAAAATTGTATTATCAACATTTTTAGGGATGATGAGAGTGTTTGAATGTGTTTCTCTTTTAATTTTCCTGTTTCTTCATCATTTTGATGACCTAGTGTTAGAAATCACTAGCAGTTGTAACAGATGTGTGGGAAACAAGTGGTTGGTCATCTAAAGCCACTGCCAGCATACCTTATTTTGAATTATAGATGGGACCAGTGTTAAAATAATCTGGAACAAATTTTGCCATTTTGTCAAGGATTCATTTTATTTTTCTCCCATAACAGAGCACCCCTTACCTGTAATGCACTAGAAATGTCAAAGTAATTATACATCTGGAATAAAAATTGTATACTGCAGTTTGAAATAACCAGGTCAATATATGTCATGCTGTTGTGGCACTGGAAAATGAGAATGGACTAGAACAGGATAGGATAGGACAGGACAGGGTAGGCTAGGATTGGACAGGATAGGATAGAAACTGGAGGGAGTGGATGAGAGAAAAAGGGAGATAAGAGGAGGAAAGGAGAGAGGGAAGGAAGGAAGGAAGGAAAAACCTAAGACTTCACAAATGGCTTGGGTTATTCTGTCTTTCCAACAAGGGGCAATAATACATGAATGTTCTTATTCCCTGCCCTCCCCCTCAATTTTATGCCTATGCCTATATTTTCCTTAGGAATGAATCTGAACTATACTGTGAAATCCCATGCTACCTACTGCTCTTTTATGCTTCAACTAGATTCAAGTTTGTTGACCATTAACTGTCACTGAAGTTCATGATTAGTCTTTTGGGATTAAAATACTGAAGATTGCTTGGTTTAGGACATAGAAATATGTTTGTGAGGAAGGTATTTGATTTACTACTGTCTTCCCATATTTATTATGTGTTTTTTTTGCCATCTCAGTTTTCATATCAGCAAATATAAAGCATGCATTTTTATTTTCAGGTCTAGATGTTGATGGAATATATCGAGTTAGTGGCAATCTGGCAACAATACAGAAACTAAGATTTATCGTCAACCAAGGTAAGTTATTTCTTCACTTCAGAGATTTTTTTTAGTAGTTTCATCTCTACCAATATTTCTAATTCTATGCTGTAGGCATTGATAATGTATAATGATAGATAAAAGTTTGAAGAGAGAAAAAGAAAGTTAAAAATGTAAACAAGTATTACCAGAAGCAAAAGATACTTTACATGACATTAAATAGAATAGAGGGACCAAATAATAGTTTATGTAAAAGAAATAATGAGAGGAATATGGCAAACTAAAAATGGGTGGAGGCCCGGCTGGTGTGGCTCAGTGGTTGAGCATTAACCTATGACCCAGGTTATGGTTTGATTCCTAGTCAGGACACATGCCCTGGTTTCAGGCTTGATCCCCAGTAGAGGGCATGTAGGAAGCATCCAATCAATGATTCTCTGTCATTATCAATGTTTCTCTCTCTTCCTCTATGAAATCAATAAAAATATATAGGTATTTTAAAAATAATGGAGAAGAGAATAATAAAAGAATAAAAACAAGAAAAATAACCTAACTTCTAAAAGTATTACTGGGATATAACAGACACTTGATATATGTTGATAAATAAATGAGTAACTGAATGATAGAAAACATAAGAGCCAAAATCATAGATGTTAGAAAAAATATATATCAATGAGTAAATGGTTTAAACATTAGGAAATGCATATACCCCTAAAGAATTACAAGTGAAAGCAATAATGTGATATCATTACAAAAGCTTCCTACATGGTAAATTATTCCTTAGTTTTCAAGGCCAACTTAGAAATAATTTCTTCCTGGGTCCATATTTCACTGGACAGTTGAATTTACTATAGTACATACTCATGTAACTTCTAAAATTTCATGTCCTACAATACCCAGAGATATAATGCCATCTTTTGGAGAGAGTGTTATAAAATGTACACAGTGATTATGTTTTGCAAGCACTAAAATATGAAAGTTTGGATTAAAAAAATAGGATATTGGTTGAAACATCTGCTCCTTACACAAATCTCAATACACCTAATAGGTAAGACCAGACTCACCCTTGAATCTTCCTCCATTAACTAGTAGTAGCCAAGGGTCTCCATAGAGGAAATTCTTAATTAACGTTTATTGAATTACATGTGTGTGCTGCACATAGAAATTGTATTACTGAGAATCATTAACTCTCTAGCAGTTCAACTCGGGTTGAATCACCCTTTTAAGCATTGACAGCAGTACTTTTAACCAGTGGCCACATGACTCATTTCTGAGAATCTTCTTAGAAGATTGCTTACTCACTAATGCACACCTTTGCCTTTCACAATTACTCTCCTTCTTGGGGGAAAAAAATAGAACTAGGTTTTACCTCAGTTGCTCATATTGTCCCCATTAGACTGACCCAAGCACCCCCTCTGTAGGTAAAAATTAGATAAAATAGCCCCGGCCTTATTTTCATTCATGTTTATAACCAGCTAAAATTGCTTTTGCAATATATTTCATACTGAAACCATATCCTGATTGGAATTCTAGACAGCTGGGCAACACATTTCTTCTACAAAGAAGAAATCTCAAAACAGAAGCCATGGTAGAAACAAACACTAGTTGCATTTCCTGCCTTAAAAAAAAATTATGCTCAGCAGTTTGAAAAGGCAAGAAAAAAAATCTGCAGTGAACATACAAAATCTGTCCATCTTGTCTTTTGCAATCCAAACTTCAGCGTCCTTTGAGGCTGTGTAACTGCTCATGTTTCCATAAGAGTTGACAACGTAAAGCTGGACAGAGGCCTGGGTTGGTATCTGGTAGCACAGAATTGTCAGTAAACTGTCTTCCTGGTTTATAGCACTGTCAGAATGCAACACGCTCAACACAAATTATTTTACATTAGGACCTTTGATACCGGTGGTTGTGTCCAAGTTGTGTTGTGGAGTTTTTTTTGAATTAGATGATAAAAGAAATGTATATACCAGCCTCTCTCAAGTTTTGCCAACCAGATTATCCTTTGAATGAAATTTTTGGAGTGGACCCACGACTTTGGTACAAACAGCATACCTTCCCCTCCATCTGCATGCAACCTGGACTCTGACAGCAGAGCTGACTTAGAAGAGAATCTGTGCTGGGATACAAAGAGGTGGATGTGTACATCACAGTCTTCTGTGTGTATGTGTGTGTGTGTGTGTGTGTGTGTGTGTGCACGTGTGTGCACAATGAAATGAAGTGGCAATGTGGTGATCATTCCATAAAAAGCATAAAGCGATATGTGAATGCAATGCATTATTTTCTGTATTCAGAGATGGAACATGAATAATTTTGGCATGTTCTCTTTGTTTTAACACCTTTCATCTCTTCTCTGTCCATATTCCACAATGTTTCCTTTTTAGAAGGTCTAAATATACATGTTTAAAATGAACAGGCCTTACCCACCATTAGGCCAGAAAAATGAAAACTGATTTGGGGGATTTTCAAGAAGAGTTCAGTTGCAACTTTTGTATTTCTCTAACTTTCTTGAATGCTATAATCATCAGCAATTCTAAATTCACCAGTTGAATGATTCAATTTGTTTTGGTTTTCTGTTTGACTCACTAAATCGGTAGGAATTGTATACCCTTATTATACTTCCAGATCAGATGGCATACAAGTTAAATTCAAAGTGATCACTTTTGAAAAGCAGTTCCTAATTATAACTGATAATAATAATAGTTATTATTATAAAAGTAGCTAACATTTTTCATAATTTATTATGTGGCAGGCACTGTACCAAGTGCTTTATATATACAATTTAATTGAATCCTTTCTGCCATCCCATAGAATAGGTACTATGAGTGTTCCCATTTTAAAGATGTGGAAACTGAGGTTCAGTGATGTTAGATGATATCCTAAGGCCATACAGCAAGTGAGGGAGCCAGGACCCAGGTCTCTGGCTCAGAGCCTATGTGAAGATCAGCATTTTTCCTTCCTTAGCTATTGGTTACTGCCTTACTAGGGTACAAGTAAAAATTAGCCTTTCTGTGCTACACACATCTATAAGTGACTTTCTGTTTACACCTGCTTTCTGGCTTATAAGTGACAAGTGCTGACATAGGAGTTTAGCTAAAACTGTTCACGAGAGATGCCTAGGAAAAATCAAGCATTGTTGTTAGGATAGGAATAAGCCTGGCACTGCTGTTCTCTGAGGGGCTTTAAAAAGCCACCTACCTTTGGACCAAGAAGCTGCTTCAACACAATATTCTGTTGCAGCCTTCAGGAAAGGCATCAGGATTCTCAATTTGCGGGGCTGTCGGTGCATTAGTGAGCAGTGCTCTGCCCTGTTTGGTGTATTGGTGACAGCCGTCAGTGACATTCTGCTGATGCAACTCTCTCGCTCTACAAGGGCATCCCCATAGAACGCTTGTCCAGGACCTTAGATGTCAGCTTGTCATCAGCCTGAGACACTAAGTTGATTCTTCAGAATGAACTGTGACCCGATGGTTTTCTTCCGTGAGGGTCCAAGGACAGGCTTCAGTGTGAAGGATGTTGCGTGACTGCCCAGAGAACTGCCGTCAGTGGGTCTTGGAAATCCCACCCGGCTGAATTTCCCTCCTCTGCACATCAACACTCTGGTTCCAGCTGCACATCTAGGCTTTTTGCCCCTACTCTAAATTCAGTTCGGACTGTCTGTGGTATTTCTTAGACATCTCTTTCACCTTCTAAAACGGGGAGAAGGTAAACCAGCATCATTTTCAGAAAACATCAGCTATGAAGCTTCTCAGGCCCATGATCCAATGGGAGAACCATGAGGCAGGCATAAAGGGCAGAGCCAGAATTTTCTAGATGGGAGGTGCCTTGTAAACAGTAACAAATATTCCCTCTATTTCTCAGATGGGGAGAAATTGCTTCTTATCAGGATTGTAGACATGTTTTCCATATATTTTTTTTTAAAAAGGGGGGGGAGGGCAAGATTCTAGGAACACTCTCCTCTGCTTTTCACACAAGGAGGAACAAAACATCTAAATGTCATAGATCTGTCTACATGGCCAAGAATCTTAATTGGGTGTGTGTGTGGAGGAGGGGGGTGTATGTGTGTATGTGCATATGATTGTGTGTGTTTTCAATGGAAGAGTTTTTTTCCCCATTAATTTCCAGTCTTGCACTTTGCATATTTTTAATTCACCCAGATCTTATTGGCATACTAATCCACATTAAATATTGGCTTAAAGAGATGAATTTGCTTATTTTGGGCATGCTAAGAATAAGTTGCATTGAAAATAAACTATTATAGAAACAACTTTTTATTATCAACTATATCTAAACTACTTTTATTTAGATTTATACCACAAAGCAAAGCATTAACTTTTGTGGCTATCCCTATGCTTTTCATATTATTGAAAATTGAATAAAGAGGAAAGAAAGAATGTAAACAATAGGCAGTTTCATCATGAAATAAGTGAGTGGATGAAACAGAAAAAGATTTGGGAAAGGATTTCAAAACTTCTAGTTCTGTTCTCATAAAATAGCACTCATATCAAGTCCAGTCATTTTTCCATTAAGTGTGTTCATGTATCCCTCTTATCATTTTTAAAATGAGGTGTTTCTTTAAGCCTACTTCACTCTCACCATCAACCACAGCAGCAACAAAACAAACTGTATTTGCTCTTTATTCCATTCTGTGGGGCGGTTTTTTGGTAAGTCAAATCATGGATATTGCACCTTTCTGGCTGCCATGTGACGAGATTATCTTTAACAATGATGTATTTTTCCCATTAAAACTAAAAAGATCACTTGATTGTAAAAGAGCATGACTTTAACATTGTTCTGGGCTTTGGAAACTTTCTTAGACCTCATTTTTTCAGCTACATCAAATCAGAGAGCTCAAAAACTACTGATGGCAAAACTTGTATTGCTTTCTACCTTCTTAAGGAAATGTATTGTCGTTAGTAAATAATGCTGAACATAGAGCTCAAACAAATAAGCTTTTCACATTCATACATATTTATACAGTTTTTAGTTTCTACTTAATATTCTAATAACAACTTCCAGAATATTTCTAGTCTCCAGTGTACACAAATTCCGACTGCCTGTTTAAACCAAAATTATAACATATGTTTATTATAAATTGTGTTTTATAATTTATTACATACCAAGCAATAGGCCTGACCTAATGCTGTGGTGAACAATTAAAGGCAGAGACCATCGAATGGGAAGAAAGCACTGGGTAAGAATCAATGGAACTGCCTCTTTGTCTCTATTCTGACCTATTTATGATTCTAATAGAAACTATTTTAACAACCCCTTTGAATTGCAGACTCTTCATTTCCAAAATAGGAATGATAATGAAAATCTGAGGACTTTAAAAATTCTGAGTCAACCCAGTGACTTTAATATTTAGTTAAAATCAGATCAGTATTACTTTGTTTTCTCAATCTAAACATAACACTTAATATTAATAATCAAGTATGGTTTCTGACTTCCACATGACTGAATTTTCTTTGATGATATTTAGATTCTTTTTTAGGATGAAAAACCAACTACAGGAAAGCTTTGGAGACTCTCTGTTATCCAGTGGGTCATCTCATTACTAGTCAAACTCATAAGACTTCTGGGTTCCTGGGCACAAAAAAGAAATTTAGTTTTATGTTATCAGTAGGCTTTTGGGGGACTCCATATTCCAAAAGAATAGCCCCAAATCATTGAAGACAGTGAATGAAATCCACTGAAATTTTAAGTCCTACTTAGTTGTGGCTTTTCCGTGTAGATTTGGCCAGAAGTTAAATAAGCTAGAGTTATGCAATTGATTGATTTTTATAACTTCCATTGGGGTTTGACAGTTGAAGGAAACATAAAAATCCATCATCACTATCTATCAGAATTAATGAGTAGCTACTAAAATTTGTGGGGTAATACACTAAACTTACTTCTTCTCTATGTTCTATACAGCACTGACTCCCAACCCTGACTACATTTCAGAATTGTATTGGTTATATATTGCTGCATAACAATGTAATCACTGACTTAGCTGCTTATAGAGACACACTTATTATCTCCTGGTTTTTCTGGGTCAGAAGTCTGGGAACGGATTGGCTGAATACTCTATAAGACTACAAACAAGGTGTTGGTCTAGGGTGGGTTCTCATCTGGCTGCTCGATGGAGGACAAGCTCACATGATTGTTGGCAGGATTTATTCCTTGTGGGTTTTTTAATTTAAGGTCTCCACATTACTAACTATTAGGCCTTGTGGACTCTCCATAGGCTCTCACAGCATGCCAGCTGGCTACATCAAGGCCACAAGGATGAGAAACTAGTAGCTAAAGCAGAAGTTATCATCTTGTGTAAGATAATTATGAAGGCTGTAACCCATCATCTTTGGTGCATTATGATGGTTAGAAGCAAATCTCAGTTCCTTTCCATTCCTGGGGAGGAGATTACACAAAGCATAAACCCAAGGAGGAGGGAATGATTGAGCTCACCTTAAAGTCTGTCTGCCATAAGAATTAAGTGGTGGAGTTTTTCAAAAATAAAGTTTTTTTATTTATTTTTTTGTTTGTTTCTTTGTTTCCTTTTTTTTGAGGGGTGGGTTTGGAGGTCAGTAATAGAAACTCTGATATAAGAAGTCTGGGTTTGGAATGATAAGCATGTATTTTAAAAGAAAAACTCCCTAGTTGAGTCACATGCACAGCCAGATTTGGGAAGCCCTGAATAATAACTGACTAGTTTTATTCTGGCTATCTAGTGGACACATGACTGACAAGCCATATGAAATCTTTGTTTGATTAAAGCAGAAATAAATTATGAACCTTTTTTAAACCAGTTTTCTAGTGATGCAAGATTTGTTTGTTTGGTTGGTTGTTTGGTTTTTTGTTTGTTTGTTTGTTTGTTCTATTGATTAATGTAGTAATGTTCCCTAATTTTTATAAACTCCAAGTCATGATTTGGTATATAACTAAAAATGCCATGGATGTAACATGTATCTTATTAGTATGATTCAAATCACTGACATATTTTTCAAAGCTGCAATCCTTTTTTAATGTTGTAGATTCTGGAATAAATGGAAAGGTGTTTTGCCTAAGGATTTCCTAGCAAAACTAAGAAGTAAATAATGTTTTAAAATGTAAGAGTAATGCTGAGGCTAATGATAGCTAGCATTTAATTGAGAATCTACTATATGGCAGGTATGCAACTTTAGGATTATCTCTAACCCTCATGAAAGTTTGCAAGTTAGATACACTTTATTATTCACATTATTCACACAAGAAAACCATGGCTCAGAAAGATTAAGTAACTTTTCTGAGACCACAAAATTAATATGTTCTGAAGCCAGACAGTGAACTCATTTTAGATTTACTCTGAAGAATATATTGCTGGTTGCTGGATTCAATTTACTGTGAGGGAGGGGGCAGAGAGACATTTTCTTCTTTAACATCAAAGAATCAAAGCCACTTATTCTCCTTATAATACTATATTATAATACTATAATACCAGTCTGTGTGACTCTTTTATAAGAGAAAACCTCATTTAAAAATGTCCTTTTAGTAAATAACCCCTAACTGCCTGTGACTTCATCAAAAAATAGGAAGTTAGGTTCGCCTATGTATCCCCAACATAGAAAAGTGACCAGGACTCTGTATGAACTGAATAAAGATTTTTCTCCAATAAAACAAAAGAACAATAAACTTCTAATAGCAAATAGTCTCCTTGGTAGATTGTGTTATGTGCCATTTCTCATGTCTCACTAAAAAATGTCAGGTTATATTCTACATTATATTTCGCTTCAGACTCATAATTTACCACTTGATTTTAGACTGAAGAATCATGGGACAGAAACGAAGAGTAGAGAATCCTGGATCCCCATTCTCTCCTTCTCTAAGACAAAGCTTGAGAGGAGATGACTTACTGCTCCTCAGCAAAGTCTGGTATTAACAATGGACACATCAGCCATGACATTGGGAGGAGTGGCATAAGCCGGCTTGCCATCTTGCCTCTCCAAAGGTTGGGACTGAGGAGGTAGAGAGAAAAGCAAAATTGGATAAATAGTAACAAAACTATACTGCTCTTATTAGCCCATGCCTTGAATTTTGATAGTATGCTTTTGTTTGTTTATGCATAGGAAGTCCCTGTTGCTGGTAATTACAGCTCCAGTGACTCACATATATTTACATAGCACCTCGTTTTCAAAATGTTCCATGTAGTTTCAAAGCACTTTCTAACAAAAGTGTGCTATGGAAAAAAAAATGTATTCGCATCACCTCAAAGCTGCTTCTCAAAAGGAAAAGCAATAATAGTGCCAGGTCAGGAAGGAATTTTTCAAGTTCCCATGAACACCCTAAAAAGTAATTGTCCAAGGTTTATAAATGCAGAGGCTGAAGTAATGCTCAAATTAAAATCTGATGACTTCGCCTCATACAAACTTTAAAACCCGTTTTCTTTCATGCCCTCACATTCATGGGCCCACTGGAGAAGGAGTGGCAGGTATCGGTATCCGTATCAGCTCTGCTCCCCTCTGAGGGTCCCAGCACATCAGGCACTATATGGAACTGAGGGGTGAGCTCCATGAAATAAGCTTTTGGCTTTTATATCATTCATTCATTGACAGATACCTGAAAAGCTCATACTATGTGCCAGGAGACATGCAGGATGTTGGAAATACAGCAGCAAATACAACAAATGATACTCTCGTTGGTGTAGAGCTTTTATGTCCATGTCTATTCCAATTCAACAACCCTGAAAACTGCTGACTTATTGAATGTAAATTAATGAGAAAATACCAGGATCTGCAGTCCTTCCGGTTCTTCTTTCTATTTCTCTGATCTCAGTACATACCTCTCTCCTACATCTCGTTATTTTTCCATCACCCTGACTAACTTTCTTTATCAGGCACATCAAGCTCCTGTCTTTGGCTTTTGCTAGTGTCTACCTAAAATATGCTTCCTCAGACCTTCACAAGACTCACTCTTGTCAACATACAAGTCACCTAAGCAAGGCTTTCCTTGACTAACACATCTGAAACATACCCACCCTACCTAGCCAGCCACTCTCCGCCCAGTATCTTGTTTTCTTGTCTTCAGAACACATGCTACCTGAAACTGCCTTGCCTCTTTATTTGTTACTCCAGCGCCTGTTTCCCTCCCTGCACTGGAACCTCCCTCCGTATGAGCAAGACTTTGCTTGATTTGTTCACCTAAATATCTTCTGTTCCTATTGCACAGAGCAGCCCTCAAACAAATATTTGTTGAAATATGAATGAATTTAATAAGTGAATTAATAAATAATGTTGGACCACCAGTGAGTATTAGGCCCTAATCAAATGTAACCTTTAGCTTTTAGGACCAGAAGGAAATATAGCCTTAAGAAAGAAAATCTTTAGACTTTGAGCATCTTTGTCCAGCCAGTCCAGTGAACCATATACCTCTCCCACCTCCACCTCCACTTGAGGTCTTGATATGACTGTTTAACATGGACCACATAGGGAAGAGTTGGCAAAAAGAGAAGGCAAGTGTCAAATTGGAAGACCAGAGCCAGCCTAACATTCTGGTCCATTAGTTAAGAAAGATGGCCCAAGTAATGGATGACTCCCAACTCAGGTGGTAGTAAGACCACAGTCAGGACTGTCACCTGCTTATGTGAATTTCCAGAATGTGATCTCTCTCAGTGACATTGCTTATTGCCAAAGTCTTGCCAGCTACATTTCAATCTGCCAAAGAACACTCCTGGCTCAAATTGCCAGTGACTTAGCTGGTCTTGTCATGGCTCAAATGTAATACAAACTGCAGAGTATATGAGAAGAATCAAGAGAAGAGGAAACTTAGTTTAAAGCATAAAGTAAGGCTTTAATTTTCCTAAGGAAAACTTCAAATGGGGAGCTAGTCAACCAAAAATATTTGTTGAAAAGCTTCTGTAGGCCAAGCTCTTTCTATGTACTGGGGAATCAAGATGCGATAAAGTGCTAATTTTAGTGTCAAGAGATAGATAATAAGCAAGTAAACAACACACTTAGAGGTCATGTAAAAATCGAGATAACATAGCACGATAGAGATGTGGATGAGAGGGGTGCTCCTTAGATTTGATGATTTGAGAAGTCTCTTTGAATAGGAGACCTGTCCTGAAAGGAAGGAAATGTAAGGTGAGAGCAGAGCAGGCAGAAGGTAACTGGTCCCAGGCAAAGAAGGCCTGTATGAGATTAGGAGGTCAGGCTTGGGCAAAGCCAGCCCAGCAAGGCCCTTGTGAATCAAAATAAAAAATTTTGTCTTTCATTCTGAGTCACTGTGGTGGAAGGGAATGGTAATCAGAAAATCATCTGATATTATTTTTTTAATCTTTCTGGTTTTTATGAGAATAATAAATTGTAGACGCCAAGAGTAAAAATAGGGGAACAGTTAGGAGGTAGTTACAGTAGTTCAGTCAAAATATAATAATGGTGACTGATTTATATGAGGTAAACTCCATATTCCAATTTGTTTAATTTTTCGTAAGGTTTTTAGTCATTTTCTTTAGGCAATAAGGTGTAATGATAACACTGACCCCAAAGTTAGAAAATCTAGGTGAATTTCCCTGTCATCTCTTAATAACTGTGTTGTCTTATCTGAGTTGCATAACCTTCCCATGGCAATTTTCTTTAAAGTAAGACTGTCTGTTCTCTTGGGATGAGTCAACGACATGAAATAATGAACTTATTACATTAGACTATGCTACACCATGAAAAATGGAAGTTATATTGAAACGAGTCCCTCACAATCCCCTTAATAGAGACATTTATTATAATATAATGAGGTATATGGCAATCTACTGTAAAAAAATACTTTATAAAGAGCTAATCTCATGTCCTCCTTGAATTATTTAAACATAACTCAAATTTTTAAATGCTATACTGTCCAGTTCAGCTACTCAATACACAATAATCTTATATTGTATATGTTGTCTTATATCATTAGCAAAAAAATTATGTGGATATCTTATGTCCTTAACATACTGAATACTTAAGGACAGAGATCATATATTTTTAAGTCTGTTTGTTCCACTGCACATGGAATAATAGCTTGTAGTTGATAGAATCTCTACACATTTTAATAAATTTCTAGATTAGGCCCATGTTTGGGCAATTTCTTTCAAAAAAGGGTGAGGCATTGTGCACATGCTAGGTAGAAATCAGCCTCAAAGTGGTCTGTTTCACTGTTATTGCTGAACTCCATTTCAGACACAATGGCAAGAGATGCATAAAATGTTAAGATTCAGTACTGATAATTTTTATTATCTCATTTTTTTTCCAAATAGCTTTCTAATTACCTAAAATGAACACATACTACTTTTGAAATAAGAAAAGAGATATATTTTGTTTTAGATAAATCTTAGATAAATCTTCTTCAAGAGAGTGGCATTTACTCCTTAGAGCATGTCAAAAGCATGTCAGCACTTGAATTGTCTAAAGCATTTTATATGCTGTCTCACAGGATCTTTTTAAGAAAGCTGTCCACTTCACAGATGAACAGAAGTCTCTATGAGGTTAAGTGAATTGCTGAAAGTGGCATTTGTCCATTCAGCTGATAATTTGAGAAGACTGTGTGTATCTTAGTAATCTAGAGACAAATATGGGATTTGAAGCCTAGTTCTGGTCATCTAACACCTGGTTTTCATTGTGGAGGCTCTCTGGGCCAGCAGGGAGTCCAATAGTCTACTGAACATAATGTCTGTGATATTATAAAAGTACCCATTGTAATAATTTTGCTTAAATAGCAGCCTTTCTTATTGATTCTACATCTCCTCGCCTTTTACATTTCTTGAGATTGTCTTTTTATGGCCTCTTCACTCCCTTTTACATTTCTCCTTAGTATGTGCCCTGCTCTCCCTTCCTTTTTTAAAATATATTTTATTGACTTTTTTTATTTTTTATTTATTTATTTATTTATTTATTTATTTATTTATTTATTTATTTATTTATTTTACAGAGAGGAAAGGAGAGGGAGAGAGAGAAACATCAATGAGAGAGAAACATCAATCAGCTGCCTCTTGCACATCCCCTACTGTGGATGTGCCCACAACCAAGGTACATGCCCTTGACCAGAATCTAACCTGGGACCCTTGAGTCAACTGAGCCAAACCAGTTAGGGCTGTTCCTCTCATATTCTGGCAACCATAGTGGATGCACTCTCCTTTCTGTGCTCAAGATGTTGGGATTCAATGTTCCATTAGCCATCGGAGCTGGATTATGTTTGTATGTTATTATTTGATTGATTTCAATAGAAGGAACAACGTATCTCTTTTTCTGAGCAAGAAACACACCATCATTGTTTTTGCTAACTGATAAACTCATCTTCTTAAAACAAATCTCATGATTCCGGAAATAAATCTCAACAGAAACTAGCTTCTTTTCGAGTGTGTTCCCATAACATTTTGTCCCTGCATTTCAGCACTCATTTTAGTCTATTTCATATCATATCTCTTTCCTTGACTGTTAGGTGTTTAAGGACAAGATGTATTTCATAGTTACCTCTGGATTCCCCATTATACCCATCATTGCCAATGTTCTCAATAAAGTTGGTCCTGTAAGAACATCTTATTTATGTTTGTCAAATACTCAGCCAGGAGAAGTGTATACCTTGGCATCAACATTACAATTTTATCCCCAGAGATCTACCTGACTTGAAACTAGAAGTCATTTATCAACCAAAAGTTAGAGTGGCCAACGGTGACTTTGGGGTCTTTAGGTAAACCTGTCCTCATTCCTGATACCTTCAAGATACTGAGTCTTAATGAACCCCAATTTTCCCTATTTATACCTAAAGCACCCATCTTCTCCATTCTTTATCTGCCTCTCCCTTTTCCCTTATTCTCTACTAAATTTTATCATCCTCATCTCCCAAGAGTCTGCTCAGATTTTCCAAGGTGACAATGTGTTAATTTGAATAAACTAGTTCAGGCTCTCTACTACTCCTTGGAAGCATAAATGAGGGGCCTCTGATAATCAGGCCAATGTTGAGACTATCAACTTACCACGTATGGCATTTTCAACAAGAAATGTTGACTAACCTCATATCACACATTACTTAGACAACCCTAAAGCTAGCCTTGCCAGAAATTTTCTTTTTATGACTCAACATGTTTACTCTTACTTCTGAATTAATATAAGCCCTCTTGAATCCTAATGCCAGGTATAATGTCTGAGATCACTGGTCTCACTACTGATGTAGTTTCCTAAGAATTCCTCCTAATGAAATTTTTAAAAAATACGAAGTATAGCTAAAACACAAAAGGCTATATAAAGAGCCATTTAAAGAACTTTAATAGTGAAGTATATTAGCTAAATAAATAAATGCAAATCTCAAAATTGCAAAAAAAAATGGAAATTTAAAAATGGAAAAAATACTTCTAGATATTTTTGTATCAGTTTCTGAAACTATATCACCTTGTATGTCTATAAAAGAAACAATACTCAGGTACTTTTCATCTTACTAGGATAAGAAAAAAAAAATGTTAACTATAATGCAGCTTCCTTACCTAGAAGTCTGTAATTGGCATTAATGAACTTTTAAAATGCTAATTTTCATGCTTACCCTAACAGAAAGATGCCTTAAAGCAAACCTCTCATTTCTTATCTGCTAAAAGCAATGTGTTTGCCTCCCCTGCAAAATAAAATGGTTGAATTAGAGTTTTTGAAGGTCTAAAGTTTCAAGGACTTCTCTTGTTCACTGTTATTCTAGAGAAAAGGAATTTCTAAAAATCACATCTTTTAATGGCCCCTCTGTTTGAAAATGGAAATGCTCCCAAATATGTTCCACTATAGGAAAATCAAAAATAACATGTAAACTACAAATATGTTAGCCAATTGAGAATATTTATTAACTAAATAATTTAATAATAAAGAAAATGCCTACTTGATTAATTGTTACAGAGTAAAAATTACAATAAAACTGTCTTGATCAGTGCTTTGCAGAAGCACCATTACTGTCTGTGCAGTTGTTTAACAAGGATTTAATTGGAAAGATAAGTGAATGCACATTTAAAAGTATTGTTAATTTGCTTTATAATCACCCCATTCTTCACAGTATTGACAGCACAAGGCACAAACCCCTTTCTGTTTTACAAGTATTATTTTCCATATGTGCACAATAAATTCTGAAGCAGTAATTGGAAATTTTATGGGTTTCAACATACCTAGTGTAGTGGGTTTAGAGGTACATTCTTCCTTTGTAAGAGGTAACCCAGTGCTAGTTGTAAAGGAGTAGCAAGTCGGATTTATATATTTCCCCCATTTATTGCAGATCATAATCATATTTTGTTCACTTCTGGAAAAAGTTGCATCTTTCATATTTTATTTCTAATAAAATCAAGAATGAGAGGAGGAAAATGTGTCTGGATTATTTTCAATCTATAACTGTTATTTTGTTAAAAATAAGCATAAGTGGTGGCAGTTCTAACCAAGGATGATTTTTAGGCAATGTGGCCATACCAAAACACCTTTTTCTAAAAATAGTTGCACCTGAATCTATTAAAGGATTCAAGAAAAGGAGCAAAGAGAATCTTCCATTCCAGATATCTACAGGTATAGCCAAGAACAGACACTCCCCTCACACTCACACACTCCCTAGAGTTTAAAATCACCTGATCAAAATCCAATCAGTGTTTTTCAAAGTATTGTGAGTGTAATGTGTCAGATTTCTAAAAAGTGGGAATCTTACTGACCAAATCTCCATTGCCTAAGGCCCAGAGGCCTGCTTTATTCTTGTTGATAGACTAACACTGTTTTAGAAGCAGGTAATTTGCTTAGTCCAGTGGTCAGCAAACTGCAGCTCACAAGCCACATGCGGCTCTTTGGCCCCTTGAGTGTGGCTCTTCCACAAAATACCATGTGCAGGCGCACACATACAGTGCGATTGAAACTTTGTGGTCCATGCGCAGAAGTCGGTTTTTGTCTCTCAAAAGAAATTTCAATTGTTGTACTCTTGATATTTGGCTCTGTTGACTAATGAGTTTGCGGAACACTGGGTCCAATGAGGAGAGATAAACCATGAGAGTATGTTATTTATTTACTGATTCTGAATCACCCACAATACCCAGATTTTATATTAAAAAAAAATAATGAAAATATGGGCCTTGTCTTGAAAGTGGTGAAGTATAATTGAACCTATTTCAATTGCAAGAGTTTTTCCAATTGTATTTTGTCTCCCTATTAGTACAGAATGTCCCCCTGATCCTGGAGAGAGGGGAGTCTCCCCAAAGAATCTCATGTCAGTAACACAAATCCATGAAAGGAATATGCTTAATATCCTCACTGCAAGCCCCATCCTACTGGAATTGGTAGAAATACTTTTAAAATAATTTTTTATTGATTTCAGAGAGGAAGGGGGAGTGAGAGAGAGATAGAAACATCAATGATGAGAGGAAATCATTGATTGGCTGCCTCTTGCAAGCCCCCTACTGGGTATGGGACCCATAACCCGGGCATGTGCCCTTGATTGGAATCGAACCCAGGACCCTTCAGTCTGCAGGCCTATGCTTATGCACTGAGCCAAACTGGCTAGGGTGAAATATCTTTAAATTTGGTTAACTATAGGTATGTTTCTCTAGACAGCAAGAGTTTCAACAATAAAAGCTTATAAGATCTTTTGAGAAAAAAATTTTCATTAGAATTATTTTCAGTATAAACCATTTGTCCACTTGCTAAAACATATCACCTCATATATTGTCATGAAAAGCATTGTTTTTATATTCAGTTTGGCTATGCCTCTAAACCTCTAAACCTCTCAAATTTACATTAGCTTATTATGCTTACAGAGTAAAATAGATGTTGAATTTCATATTTCTAGAGATTTGCCAATAAATGCTAATATCCACTCATTAAAAACAACTCACCAATTATATGATTCCTTTTTTCATTCTTTCATACACACACACACACACACACACACACACACACACACACACAAATAATAATAATAATAAAAATAATCTTTAAACTGTGTACATATGTGTACCTACATGTTCTCTCTCATGTGTGTGTGAAAACCATAGACAAACACATATATGTGCACACTCTAAAGATTTTTTTTTCAAGCTTCTTCATCAGAGGCACGGATTTTAAAACTGTTTGTCTCGGGTAAAAGTGGCTTTGGGATCAGGACCTTTTACATGCCCCATTTCAGCGAGGCAGAGCTGAGACTGGTGCAATAACAAAATGTCCAGCTGTCCTTTAATTAACTGAAATGAGGAAAATGCAATGTTTTGATGAGAGAACCAGGATTGTGTGCGGGATAATGGGACGACTATATGTTTCTGTGCCTTCCTGCATATGACGGAGCCGTGGGGTGCAGGAGAGCAATGAGGCTTTGTTATGCTCCAGTAGGGGGAGCTTTCTTTTCCCTACTGTACACACAGCATGGTGCATGTGTTTAAATACGCCATCCTAAAATGCAGACTTTTCATTTTCATTTTGCAAGTGGGAAATTTCACTATGTGATGGGCACATTAGTCTTCTTAGCGACACATTTTGTGCAAACTCATTTGGGAAAGAATAGGAAATTTAGAATACTGCCTTCATATTTCTTCTGGAAATGTTAGCCTGAATCCATTATTTCCAAACCTGATGAGGATTACAGTTCATTTGTATTTCTCAGCAACCCATATTGTATTCTGCTTTGTGAAGTAAATAAGAGATGATACCGTTCTAATAGAGCCTGTATTTTGTTTTCCATATGAATAGTCTTATTTTGGGGGTAAGGGAGAAGAAAAAGGAAGCAGGGACTAAAGTACTTGATTTAGCTTTCTCTAGATAGAATGTGTTATTTTGACAAAAAAAAAATTATCTTATAAATAATCTAAACTGGAGGAGGTGGAATATAAACTCACTTGGGTCACTGAATACATTCATATTCAAATGACAATATAAAAAGCACAGTTCAGTAACACCCAAATCTATATCTCCTTTTAAGCTATGTTTAAAATACTCATGGACTAACCTGATTTGATGGCAGTGTAGGTGGATGCTTATGTTTCAATAAAGGAAGTTCTTTATATACAGTCATTTCCACCCATCCTTTTACTATGCCTAAAATGCCACAATTAGGAAATCAATTAATAAGGCAGGCGGGCAAATAATTTTACCCTTATTCTAAGCACAGTTGATTGTTAGTGGCTGATTAGATGTTTGTGTTAAGAAGGATCCTAAATCAGAGAGCATGTTCTGCAATCCATTAGGGATGTATGGCAAAGGCATTATTTAAATTATTTTTAAAAAAATCCTCAATATGCATGCCATATACTTTTTTTTCTGGATGATAGTAAAAACTAGAGGCGAGATGCATGCAATTTATGCAAGAGTAGCCCTTCCTTTCCCCAGCTGCTGGCACTGGCTTCCCTCTGGCACCAGGGACCCGGGCTTCCCTCACAGCCCTGGCTTCGTCCAGAAGGTTCAGACATCCGGTCCAATTAGCATATTATGCTTTTATCATTATAGATAATTTGACCACTGGGATGCAAAAATTCTGTGAGTGTTGCACATTAAGGAAATATCATGAACAAAAACTGCACCAGGCAGGATAGCATATAACCTAGCATATCTGCAAGGGAATACATCAAAGAACAAGAAATTTTGGAAAAGTCCAGAGGTGGGAGGAGCATATGATAAAGAATGAGCAACTCAGAAGTCCTAGGAAGCTTAAGAGCAAAAAAGCTCTAGCAATGAGTTAGATGAAAAGCCATTTTTACTTAATAGTTTTACCAAGATTAGCTCAGTTTTTCTCCCAAGTAATGGGTGTAAGGTAAGACAGACCCTGAAAAATAGTGGATACCTACTGACTAAATACACCGGATCTCAATATTCAATGTTCTCCTTTCTTTTACGAGGCTATGAGCCCATTCCTTATATTAGCTAATATATAGTCCCCTCACTGGGGGTGATAACAAAATGTTCACTTTTCCTAATATTAACAAATCTGGTTTTTCAATATATGGGAATGCAGCAGCTGATAACTCAGCACTGTTATGAAAACAGAATAGTGATTGAAAAGTACAAGTGAATCAGGAGGGTTTTTTTTGTCAAGGGGCCTAAAACCACCCAAGTTTTCTTAAACAAACAAAAATCATTTTCCATATAACTGGAAAATTTAGAAAACTATCAAGATTGCAACAGGATGAAATTCTTGAGGCTTAAATAGCCTCCTCAGGACCTAGTTTCTCTGAGTCTCAACTCTGCTCTCCTCCATGTTAGCTTCTTCTTCAGGTTTCACATGGTGGTAAAATGACCAGAGTATCTCTGGGTCCCTGCTCCCAGTTCACCAGTAACCTCATTCCCCCCTGTCCCTGAATGGGCTCATTGGCTTCTGAGAAGGTCACATGCTCCAGTCTTGAACTCCCTAGCTCAGTACAATGTGTGTCAGAGGTAATATGCTCTCTACAGCAAGTAAATTATATATATAATTAATTTTTTTACAGAGAGGAAGAGAGAGGGATAGAGAGTTAGAAACATCAATGAGAGAGAATCATTGATCAGCTGCCTCTTGCACATCCCACTGGGGATGTGCCCGCAATCAAGGCACATGCCCTTGACTGGAATCGAACCTGGAAGTCCAATGCTCTATCCACTGAGCCAAACCGGTTTCAGGAAATTAGCTTTTACTAGTATAGTTAAGACCATGAATGGCCTGCTATGGGGACTGGAGTGTGAAAGAAATGTTGGGACTCATTTAAGTAATGTTCTTATTTTCCAGGAGTCCTCAAATAAGCTTAAATCTGTGTGGGTAAACTAATTTCACAGGGTTTGGGGACACCTCTTAAACATGCAATAATTGCTTTGGGAGATGATGTACATAAACTTCGCTGTGACTGATAGGTTCAGGAAAGGGGTAACTGAGTCCCAGTTAAGCTGGTGAGCTTGCTCGGGCACAGCATGGGCCCTTACATCTCCTCAGCATCCCATTAACATATAATCTTGGAAATGCTCTAGGAGCAAAACCCATATGCTTTCAAGGTATTTAGGCTACCAACATTGAAAAGAAAAGAAGAAGTATCCTTGGAGCCAAGGACACAATGGTATACAAGCACCTATGCCTCATGACATAAAATTACAACATAGAGCATGAACAGAGAGAGACTTAACCTTGGACAGGCAAAGGTCAATGTTGGGAGAGTGAGAAGAATGGTGTAAAACTATGTACCTGAGAGCCGGTTAGGGCATGATAACAAATGCACCCCAACAAAGAGTCTGACAGGGTGGTATTGAGACTTTTGGTGATCCCAGCTGTCCAGAGATTCCCAGTGACTCTCTGCGCAAAGGGGAAGGTAGTTTTTTGGTTGATGTTTTGTGGCCCTTGTTAGTGGCAGAAGATACCTTTGTACAAGAAGAGATAACTGGTTTTGTTGTTTCCAAGACACATGACAAAACATTCAAATAGAATGCAAATAATTGCAAACTGCTGTATCCAACAGTTAAAAAATTGAAAAACTAATTTAACTCTTACACATGGGTGATCCTTGCTAAAAAACAAAAACAAAAACAAAAAAAAAACACCAAACCTACAAATCAGAACCTTCTGTTTGAATCTATTTCATTTTGTTAATAGATGAGCTAATATGATAGGCATTTAATTATATAATGTTATCATTAGCCACTTTCTTAGGCATACCATTCATTAACTTTAAGTAGTTTTAATATTTACCATTTCATAATACATGCCACAAAGTTCTTATTTTTCCAGACAAACAGAAAATGTGCATTGATAGTAAATGTCTTTAAATTGAGCTTTAAGAAACTCAGAATGCACAACCTATTCCATTTATACAGTTTGATAAAAAAAAATTTTTTTTCAAAACGCTACAGCCTAATAAGGCAAATGTTATAAGGTGACAATGATGCCAAACCTGTATTATGATTTTGTATTCAAATATAATATATGCATTATTAGACATAATCATATAATTTGAATATTTAAGATGTGATAGGAGGCATCTAATTACATCAGCCTCTCAGGGATAGCTAACTCAGACAATGTAAAGTTGCAATTCATATTTGTTATTAAACAGGAAACAAGCACAGGGTTGCTAGAGGAGAACTTGTAGCTGACTCAGAACATGGGCACTAACTCTTGGCATAGCTGAATCTGTTTGAATTGGAGGTACCACAGATTTCTCTCCTTGAGAAAACACTGCCAGTATTTAGTTAGGGTACAGTGCTTCTAGTCTCTGTGTGGGTCCTTTTAATTATTTGTATTCCATGGCTATAGATTGTGCCTCTCATTCAAATCAGCATTCTCAGAAATGTATGCTCATGATGAGGTGGAAACTGGACCAGAAAGAATAAATGGAGTAACACTATTCCATCCCCATTTCCAGAAAGTCTGCTCCTGGGCATGTCCCATGTGGAGGAAATCAGTTCAATACTTTGTCAAGAGAGGCCAGTGTTATAAGGCAACTTTCTAAATAGAAGGTGAATCATTAGTTCCTATTAATTAATATTTTGTGAGCAAAAATTAAGGTTCTGAGCTTTTCTCAGCCCTCCCCAACAGAGCTTCTCCTTCTGTTACCATTGTTTGGGCTTGTTTTATTAACAACAAGTTGAATACAGGCTTCTGCCTAAATTTTCACTGAATTTAATACAGTGACAACAGACTAGGTCTATGGTATATTCTAAAATTAGAGGAGAAACTCATGGGATGGTTTTCTGTTTCATATTTATTTACAACTCACTTAAAGGGCTAAAGATAGATAGGTAAAAGCCATCGTCCCCGTCCAGAGTATTCAATATGTCAAGTCATTCAGAAATTTGTGGTATCACAAGAAAATGAATAGACAAAATTTTATGAAAGATCCTCTGTATTGGTTAGTACCAAAGCCAGATGAATTTCTCCGGAGTTCTCCACCCTCTCCAGAAGCTGATGGCCTTCAGTTATTTTCACCCACACCCAACAGGAATCGTCTGCTCCTGCAAGCTATTGTTATTATTATAGGCAGAAAATGGTATGCTTATTTCCACAGTGACTTGCTGGTGACAACCAGAAAATTCCATGATCTAGATCTGTTGTCTTCCTGAGACTCCCTTATTAGCCCATTTTTCAAAATAACTCAAGTTCTGAATTCCTTTAATGTATTTAGCTTATTTCCTTACTCATTCTTTTTACATGTTGTTGTTTTTTTATTTTACTATATATTTTATAATAACTAATGCCTTAAAATTCTGTTCTATTTCTTTAGCTTTCTGTATCACTACATATATAAGCACATGATCGTAATTAATATATGCAGTTTTCTCTTTACATTAATTCATGTACTTGTGCCTTGTCTCCTCAACAGACATGTAGATCATCATTAATAGGATCATCTTTTTAAAGCAATTGAATTTATTTAAGGAAAAGGAGATGGGAGATGGAGATATTCAAAGGGAAGGGCTACGTAGCACTGAACCAAAGGATATTGGGTTCGTGATGGCAGAAAAAAAATGTGTTTAAGACAGTGAAACAGGAAAGGCATAGAAGAAGCAACAGGAGAGCTTAGGCTGGGCTGCTTTGGCTCACTGGTGAGTCAGAGAAAAGGGGGCCTTGGAGACAGCCTCAGGGGTTAACCCAGGATGAGCTGCCACTGCCCATTGCTCCCCTGGTTGCTAGTCCCATAGGGTCCCTTAGAGAAAAGAAGGGGGAAGAGAATGGTGCTGGCTACTCCCCTGGGGGGAAGCATGCACTGGGTCCTCTGTCCTGAGTGTGTTTCTCTCTCTCTTGCAGGCAGAAATCTTAGGGGAGGAATCAGGAGAGTGTCTCAATAGAATATTCATCAGCTTTCCTGGTGTGTTCTTTCAGAGTTGTGGTCTCAGCTAATTGGCTGGTGCCAGGGCAGGGGGTCATTAGTCAATGTAGCTGGTCCTGAGCCAGCCGTGGCCTCACTTGTCTGGTTTTGCCGCTTTTCTGGCCTGAGCTGAAATACACCTGAGGCCAAAGATGTTATCTTTAGGAAGGAAAAGGTCAAGGGCTCTAAACCCCCTGACCAGTGACATGAACTATCAGGTGTCCAAACCAAATGACTACTGATATGCTAGGGGAGGATAGATTATCCTGGAGGCAAGGTTCTTGCTTTCCCAGTTTTGTCCCTTGTCAGTCATTAGGAGCTTTCTGCCCTGGTGAGTTAATAATGATGGTGCTATCGATTACTAATATTTGTTACCATGTGCTAGGTATTGTGTGTGCCCAGGGTTTGACCAGCATAACCTTACTTATCACCACAGTAATCCTCTCTGGCAAGTGCTAGTATCTTTCCCTCTTCCTATGGAGACTGAAAATAGTGAAATGAGGAATTTGGCCAAGGGCATCGAGCTGGTAACCAGATTCAAGTACAAATGATCTTGAACAGAGTTCATGTTTCCAAGTATAGTTGCTCAACTAGTTAACTTAGCTATACAAAAAGTCTACTGTGGCCAGCACCTCAACTCACAGACTCCATTCAACAAATCAAAAGCCCTTCTAATAGCAGAAAACAACCTCTTTAGAACAGTTTGACAATATTTTGAGTCTTAACCGAATTATTGCAAAAAGAAGAAATGCATCTTATTCACAAATGAAATTATTGCCCAATTCTAGAAATGGCACATTCTGGGTCCCATGTCATCTAGTCCAACTTCACATTTGCAAAATCTGTGGAAGAGCACAGATCTCTATTTGAAAGACAATCCCTTAAAACTTACCAAGGATTGACCTGATTGAGTGATTTGGTTGAAGCTTAAGCTTAGTCCAGTACACCAAAAAGGTTGTGGCTGTGATTCCCACTGAGTTAATCTCTTTCTCTCTCTTTCTCTCTCTCTCTCTCTCTCTCTCTCTCTCTCTCTCTCTCTCTCTCTCTCTCTCTCTCTCTCTCTCTCTCTCTCTCTCTCTCTCTCTCTCTCTCTCTCTCTCTCTCTCTCTCTCATCAATAAACATACCTTCAGGTGAGGATTTTAAAAAAATCTTTTCAAGGATTGGAGCTTCTGTCACAATCAGCTCATTGGTGTGGAGGGGATCTGAAGGGAGGGGAACAGGGCCATTTCTTTGAAAGACATTAGATTAGAATAGGTTGCATATCTAAAGACTCTGGAACCCTAGCTGGTTTGGCTCAGCATTGGCCTGCGAACTGAAAAGTCCCAGGTTTGATTCTGGTCAAGGGCACATGGCCAGGTTGTGGGCTTGATCCCCAGAGAGGGACTTGCAGGAGGCAGCTGATCCATGATTCTCATTGTGGATGTTTATATCTCTCTCTCCCCCTTCCTTCCTCTCTGAAATAAATAAAAAATATATATTTTTATAAAATGAAGACTCCGGGATGTGATAACTGCTATTTAGCATGCTTCATTTTAAGTGTTTATGATGCCATGGAGTTCTTGCTTCAGCTGGCTAAGCACTCCCATTTGAGGCTAATATTGGATGTGATATAAGACGTGCATGTCTTTTACATTATGGGGCTGAGTCTTGCATCTATGTCTTTGACAGCTGGTGTCCTGCAAGGCAGTGGCCAGTAAGAGGCATGATTGCACTAAATTGGAAGCATGAGGCAAAGGGGTGCACTTTTATTAAGGGGCGGGAAGGAAATTTGAGGGTAGTGGGTTAGGAGAAATCATCCACAGATGCCGATCTCTGTCTGTTAGTGGATGGGATTTTTGAATTGTGGTAATGCCTGTTTCTGTGACAGTTCATCAAGAATCGAGGGCACCGCGTTTGAAAATTGCCCATGGTTTCATATCCAAACTAGATGCAGACCTTGTGCCTTTGATTATTAGAATTATTCAACTCAGTGGGGCAATGAGGAGGGGCATTGGGAAATACCACCCCAGCTGATATTCTCTAAGAGTCTTCTTACCAAAGCACAAGGCCACAGTGCAAACTCCATTACTTTTTAACAAGCATTATTGAAACGCACAGCAGCAATTGATGAGTGAGCCAGAATGACAATTCGAAAATTCATTTTTCTCCTTCAGAAATGTCTATGTGGGTGAGAGGGCAGTCCAAATGAAAGATGTAGGACAAACTTTTCTCTGCTTTTATTAGCATTTTTAGACAATTTGTGTAAGGCACCTCAGCAAATGTCTCCAGGCTTCTTTCTTCCTTCAAAACTCTTTATTTCAAAGTAACATAAACTACATCTCGTATTAGCTTGCCAATGGGTGAGAAGGAGACAATACAATACTCAAAAACTTTTGACTGGCAACACCAGTTTGATATAGCTCCTTTAGCAAAAGCTTAAGCTCAAAAGATGCCCTTTTGTTTTGTTTTTTAGTGGTCATTATTTTTTTTTTTATTATTATTAAATTTATTGGGTGATATTGGTTCACAAAGCCATACTTGTTTCAACTCAACAAAATATCTGCTCACTGTATTGTGTACCCATCACCCAAAATCTCTTTATCTCCCCAATTATCCCCCCCTTTGCCCACCTCCACCTCCATCCACTCGTTTCCCTCATTCTATCACTGTGTCTATATGTGTGTGTGTCATTCCTCGGGTTACATTGGACTCGATGTACTTCGTTTTGTGCTTACGTTGCCATCTCCCATTTACTTATATATATAAAAAAAGTTCTGTCATTTTGACAAATGTACGTATGTGCTTTATGTTTTTTTATTATTAATTTACCACAAGTAAAGGTCAGGTATTGTCATCTTTATTTTTATTTTATTTTTTTTTTTACTGTTTCACTTCATTACTGCTGTGTATATGCTCCATGTGAGTGACATAGGTGTTTATGTAAGTGGGTTCTGACTTACAGTGAAAATCATGTTACATCGTGCTATAGGAACAGATCTCCAACGTAACCTGAGGACCTACTGTATATAATAGAGGCCAGGTGCATGAAATTTGTGCACTGGGTGGGGGGGTAGGAGGGTTGTCCCTCAGCCCAGCCTGCACCCTCTCCAATCTGGGAACCTTCAGGGGATGTCTGACTGCTGATTTAGGCCTGATCCTTCTCACAATCTGGCAATCAAACATCCCTCTCACAATCCGGAACTGCTGGCTCCTAACTGCTCACCTGCCTGCCTGCCTGATTGCCCCTAACCACTACTGCCTGCCAGCCTGATCACCCCTAACTGCCCTCCCCTGCCAACCTGATCACCCACAACTGCCCTCCCTTGTTGGCCATCTTGTGGTGGCCAGCTTGTGCTGATGTGGGGGTGGTCATCTTGTGATGATCCGGGAGTGGCCATCTTGTGACAACATGGGGGCGACCATCTTGTGATTACATGAGAGTGTGAGGGCCACCTAGGTTTTATTAGTATAGATATATATATAATTTTTTTAAATATCACCTTCTTTTATCCAGCCCTCAACCTCCTGCCACTCTATTTTTTCCATTTTTTCCATGTATCCATGCCTCTGTTTCTATTTTGTTCATTAGATTCCACATGTAAATGAGATCATATGGTATTTGTCTTTCTTTGACTGCTTTTTCCCCCCTTGGTCTCCAGTAGAACTCGGCTGCACTTGTGATGCTGCCAAAGGGCACATGCACACTGTTGTAAAGAGACAGGACTTAAATTGCAAGAGGGATTTGAAGAGAAGCAGCCTAGTGATTCGCATAGGAGCATGTCAAAGATTATTTAAGTGGCCAGTAATATAAACATCATGCTACTAACACTGAACAGTTTATCACATAAATATAATTGTCTTCTTTTATAAAAATAATAAAAGCTGATTCCATATGTTACATATTATTTAAATTTGTTTCCATAAGATGTATTAGTCCCACAGAAGAAGCAATTCTTCCACCAGAGGAGGACAGCAGCAGTTTTATTATATTACATTGTCATTTGTTTAATTTGTTTGTTCCCAGTAATAGTTTCACAGATTTTTATGAACTGTTACTTTTATAGAAAGTCAAGTTACTCCTGATGGATGTTGCTTGCGTTCATTTAAAAGAAACAGGTCAGAAGGTAGATGACATGGATTTACTTAGCAGAATCGGTTTAAATCAATGTTTCTGAATTCTCAGACACATAGAAAATTAATGCAGAAGTTAGGTTCTGTTGAGGATAATACTAAGATTTTTGTCAGAGTTTGTTTAAACATGGAGATCAAGTTAAAGCTCAGTCTGGAGGACTTCTTATGAGCAAAGATAAAGTAGCAATTTTATAATTTATTTAGAAATAATTATAATTAAAAGTATTTTCTAGGTTTTTTTTGTTTATTTCATTAGTTACTATTAAATACTAATTTTATTTACTTATAGTTAAATGTCTAATGCTAGTTTTTAAACATGTAAGAAGTTTGTGGTTAAGAAAATGAGTTTTTTTCTGTCATTTATCACAATTTCAACTTTATTTTTACCTGTATTGAGACTTTTCTAAGTAAATTTTAAATTTAAAAGTTGAAACATTTTAATTTGTATTTTCTATTAACTGATAGGTTAAGTGAGAAAATGTCACCCAAGAGTCATTGCTCCCATTTTCTTAATCAGTAAAGGTGCATTCTATTGAAGCCAGATATTTGGAAAGGAGTGTAAAATAAGAGTAAAGGACCCAAGAATTTGAATAAAGCTACCCTGACAGGTAAGATACAAGGCAGGCAGACAAGTCAGCCATAGATTTCAAGTTTTCTAGATATCAAACTATGTGAACATTCGCAATCTATTCATTTGCAGCATCCTGATCAACTTAAAAATCTAGAAGAAAATAGCAACATAATTGAATAATTAGAGCATTAGATATCTGGCAATATAGACATAGCAGGTATCTACCAAATCCAGTTGAAGACAAGCTACAATTGAACAAAGTAATCTTTATAAATGTAAATAATTTGTTATACATCTTTTATTCTCATTGCAAATTTTAAATCTAAATACCTGAATAATTTTGAAAATGAAATATGATCAGATCAGAACAACAGGCAGGTAAAATCTGTGATACTAAATAGTCCCAAATAATTTATATTTGCCTTTGGAGTGTCTGCAAATATTTTTGTATTTGTGTCTTATTTTTTTCTATGAAAACCATTTTACATTTCCTAGGCATATTGACCAAGACACAGAGAGATGAATCAGAAACATACCTTGTTTAAAAATCATCCTGAAATTTAATATGTCCTTTCTAAACTTAGATAACAAGAGATTCCTAGTTTCACAGATGACTGAAATTAAAATAATGTAGAGATTTGCTTAGGCCCAGGCCGTTTCTTTATAATTGTATATTGACTGAATGATAAAAGAATATTTTGAAACTTTCTTTCTATTAAAATATTAAATAACTGTTACAAAAAATTAAACCACAAAAAAATGGACAAAAATCCCAGCTGGTGTGCTTCAGTGGTTGAGTGTGAACCTACGAACCAAGAGGTCAGGGCGGGATTCCTGTTCAGGTCACACGCCTGGGTTGCAGGCTTGATCCCCTGGGTGGAGGCGTGTAGGAGGCAGCCCATGAATGGTTCTTCCTTATCGTTGTTTCTCTCCCTCTCTCCTCTTGTCTCTGAAATCAATAAAAAAATATTTTTAAAAATAGACAAAAATATTACTAGCTAAACACTCCATAAACATGTATATGAATAAATGTGTTAATAGTTAGTGAACAACATTCTGAATGGTTCTTTATATATTGATAGAGACAAAGATGGATAAATAGGGGGGAAAATATGATTCTGCCATAGTGGTTATTTTTAATGAAATGTTTCATGTATAGTTTTACTTAGATTTTAAGGGGGGGAAATTAAATGAGCTTGAAAAAAATGATAAACATCAAATAAATGCTTCTTTAACCCACAAAAGTATTAGCTCCTAAATGATAACCTTAGAAAAATGTTAAGAATTTGAAATCCAAAATAATTATTTCCATTTCAGACTAAATCTTTTGTTATTCATTCCTGAGGAAATTAGTGCAAGTATCCTTTCTCCCAGATGGTTTTCCTATTCTGGATTTTTGTTATTGACAAGATTAACATTCATGTTTGCAATAATTATGCCCAATATTACTTAGATTTAGTCCTATGCTGCAACAGGAAAAAATGTTCATATCTAGTCATTTTACCAAGCTTTTTTTTCATTCTCAAGATCTTCATTTAAAATTTCTATTTATTATATTTCATCATCCAGTTCCATTATCAAGAAAGACTATGAATACGTTAATCTTAAGTTTCTCTGACTTTTACACACCATTTTTATTTGTCAAAAGGGTATTGCTGTGAGTATTCTGAGGCTAAACGTTTTTCCCCTTTTAATATGATATACTTGTTCTATCTGGAAAACAATATAAATTTTTCTTTATCCTCAAATTTTGGTAGCTCCAGTAGGATGTGGTAGGTTAATCATCTTATATCAATTTTTCCTGGGACTAAGTGTATCCTTTCAGTAAGCAAATTTAGTTTTTCTCTGTTATTTAAATTATTTTCTTCTGTGATATCTCTGTGTGTTTTTTACCTGCTCCATTTTAACTTTAAGCTTCTTTGAGAGCACTAGTTTTATTTGTCTTCTATACTATAATCACCTTTATTCATACATAAAATTATCCATAGGCATATGAATAACAGTTTCCTTTATATTTTGTATAGTTTCCTGAAGTTTGTACACCATACACCATTCTGTGTTTTCAGTATATATCCTATATAATAAAAGCCTAATATGCAAATTGTCCAAACAGTGGAAGGATCAGGTGGAATGACTGGTCGCTATGACATGCACTGACCGCCAGGGGCATATGCCCAATGCAGGAGCTGCCTCCAGCCTGCAGGCCCCAGGCCAGCCAAGGCAGATGCCAAAGTCCCCCCAAGCCCATTGCCCCACTGGTTGCCCCACAGAGGAAGGCAACCAGCAGCAGCTGAGCGATCAGTAGGCTTTGCTCAGCAGAGAGAGGCTACTGGCAACAACAAGGCGATCAGGGGTAAGGCCAGCTGGTAAGTGGGCCAGCAACGCCCCCCTCAAATTGCCCTGCCAGTTGGCAGGACCAGCAAGTTGGCAGTGCCAGGCCAACCAACACAGGTGCCAGCAGGGGCCCCCCAATTGCCCCACCAGTTGCCCTATATTGTCCTTGATAACCAGCCAAGCCTAGGGACCTTACCCATGCATGAATTTCATGCACCAGGCCTCTAGTATATGTATATGTATATGTATATGTATATGTATATGTATATGTATATGTATATGTATATGTGTAAATATGTGTAAATATGTGTATAAATGTGTGTGTATATATATATATACATATATATATATATATATATATATATATATATATATATATATGGCTTCAACTTTTTTTTAATATATTTTATTGATTTTTTTACAGAGAGGAAGTGAGAGGGACAGAGAGCTAGAAACATCGATGAGAGAGAAACATCTACCAGCTGCCTCCTGCACACCCCAAAACCAGGGATGTGCCCACAACCAATGTACATTCCCTTGACTGGAATCGAACCTGGGACCCTTGAGTCCACAGACTGATGCTCTATCCACTGAGCTAAACCAGTTTTGGCTCAACTTTGTTTTTTACTTTGATATGTAGACTTCTAATTTTACTTACTTCATGAGTTCTGTTAACTTGCTTTCCTTGCTTTGAATATATTGTATATAGCTCTTTTTAAAAACTCTTTAATGATACATTACATGTAAATAATTTCTTTGGAACTATAGATAGCTATTTCAATTCCTGGTTTCTTGAATATGATTTATAACCCTCTTTACTCTTGTCTAAACAATGATGACAAGGTATATGTATAATCCCTACTTATTTTTTTTTTCTGATTACTGCTAATTCTTAAATAGGGCCAATCAGTCTCAATCTAGTTATCTACTTATCTATCTAATCTCTCTCTCTCTCTCTCTCTCTCTCTCTCTCTCTCTCTCTCTCTCTCTCTCTCCTTTCATGGCTCTGTGTGTTGGAATCTAGGGATTTCTGTCTCTTCTTCCTTCTTCAGGCAACTTTATCCTTTGGAACTCTTCACAAGTTAAAAGACTAGTGAAATAAACAATAAAATGGTTTTGCCTCCTATGTCTTCTTCTTTGACTTTGTTTGGCACAAAATTTCTTTAGTATTTCCCAACTCACAGGATGCACCCATTTCCATGGCCTTACACTCTAATCCAATAATCAGTTATTACTCTCAAGACTATGACCCTTTTAAGAAACCTCTTTCCTTATACTCTCCTCAATTTGGTGTCAGCTCCACCGTATTTTACAGGACACATGACTGTTTATGGTTTGAGGCTGCAGCTATTTTTGTTTTATTGAAGATTGAGGGGTTTTGTAGTTAGTGTTGTGGTTTTCTATTTTTTAGTCTTTATTGCTTTTGGTGTGTTTTCAGCAACTCAAATCAAAATACTGTTTAAAGGAAATCATCCAAGATCCAAGTTCCTCTGGACTTCTGAAGTTTATGTCACTGGTTTTTATCTTACTTCAAATATTCCTGGAAACTCTTTCTTTCTAATGAATTAATTTTAAAAATCAAATGTAGCAATATTTCTGAAATCGTTCTTGCTTTAGTTGACTTTATCCTTCTCCCAATGTAGGACAAAGACCTTCCCTTCCTTCATCTTCCCTCTTTCATAAGAAATTTAGGAATGCCAGTCCCTCCATTGGAATTGAATGGACACCTCTGGACACCCCTGGTGGGCTAATAATTTTGCATAAGTCACAGTTATCATGTGATTGCCAATGCAAACAAATATATTATTACTCCATTAAACTGACATGGATATTTATTAAACATTTTTTAGAGACAAACTCAAATATTGGGTGACAGGAGAGCAGAAAAGATGTCTACTGTTGCCAGCACCCAACTTGCAGACCCCATTCAAAAAATGAATGGTCTTTCTCTTAACTGGACTCAACCTTCTTAGAAGACGATTTAATGATATTTGATTTTACTCAAGCATAACCACTTAGGATTTTAGCCCCTCTCTTTTTTATCAAAGAGTTTATTAAAGAACCACATGTAATTTTCCTTGTGAGGGAAGTTCTAGTAATATACATTTTCCCTGACCATTATATTTTAAGTGATGTTTTAGAGTCTCTTTGGGTAGGTGCTCAAGGGTATCAAAGGTACTTGCTGGACAGTTCCACTTCTGGCTCTCTACCAATCATCTCATTACAGAATAGCCATATGATTTACTTTAAGTACTTATGTTTACAAGTTATTTACTTCTAAATAAATTGGAGAGGAAAAAAAATCAAGTTTTCCAAAGTGCCATACTCCATTGCATCTTAGTTTGTTTTTATAAGCAGAAAAAAAAGGTGTGGATTTCTAATTAGGTTAGATTGTATGCATCCTGGACATGTCCATGAAAAATTCCTCCTCCCACCCCCAACACACACACACACACACACACAAAAAAAAAAAAAAAAAAAAAAAAAAAAAAAAAAAAAAATGCTACCCATACAATGATGAGCAATAAATGATTCTGGAACCTGTTTAATTTGTTTGCTTCCTGTCTTGGGCAAGTTCCCAATACTCTTTAATAAATATACATTCATGTTTGTCCTCCCCAACCAACTGTCATTTTCTATGGATATTGTTACCTACTTACTTACATTTTTAAAAAGCCTTAAATATATGGTTGCTGGTTCCTCATTTTTATTTCACCTATTGAACCAGGTCAAGAAAGTTCAACTTTGGGCCCTCTTCTCTACTCATTCCCTCAGAGGACTTGTAGGGTTCAACTGTCACTTGTAATCAAATTATTCTGAAACTTTTCTATCCCTTAAATCCCACCTTTCAACATATTATTAGTAGTGTGATTTCACTGCCTGAAAATATAACTCCACTTAAGTGATCACTAGTCACTGGAATGATAGAGCAATTTAATCTCTATTCTAAGAAATCCATTTCCTCTGCATATACTCTACTGCCTACAAAAGTTAACTGGTCTTACTATCTTAAGATGATGAGTTTGAGTCATTTTCAATATCTGCTTTTTGACTATTTTAACCACTATATTTTAACAGCATTTCTCGAACATTTATTATATTTGTGTGCTTTATAAATATTATCTCACTTAGTAATCACAGAACACAAAGAGGTAGTAGATGTTATTATCTCAGTTGAACTAATACTGAAACTAAGGCTCAGTGATGTTAATTTACCAAGGGCACACAGCTAATATGTGACAGCAAAGAGTCAAATCTGTTGTTGATTGAATCTAGACTCAATGTGCTCTTAGTCACTATGTGTATTGTTGTCTTAAATTATACTTCCCTGAAGATGTAGGATAGACTATTTTTAAAGTATATTTTTATTGATTTCAGATAAGAAGGGAAAGAGAGATAGAAACATCAGTGATGAGAGGGAATCATTGATTGGCTGCCTCCTCCAAGTCCCCTTCTGGGGATCGAGCCCAAATCTCGAGCAGTGCCCTTGACCACAATCAAACCTGGGACCCTTTAGTCAGCAGGCCAATGCTCTATCCACTGTGCCGAACCAGCTAGGGCAAGGAAGACTTTTTGAGTCTGCAATCACTCTCCTTTTAGCAAACAAGAATTGAATGGCTGTTAGAGCTCAGGGATAAGGCAGCAGAATATAAGGAGTAATCAGATGTGGTCCCTGATTAGAGGACTTTGGGGGCTGGTGAAACACAGAGGCAACAAAACTCAGTGGGGGGTGGGCTTTTTTTTATGAATTGATGAGTACTATTGTTGCTCTGTAAAATTTAACTCTCAGTAGTTAACACCTATGTCTTTTTTTGTCACTTGATTCAGTACCTATTACAAATGATAATCTCATCTGGGGAAACACAGTACTCATTTTGTAATTTATATATTACTCAGGAGCTAGATGCAAAAATTAGGCATTCATTCCAGGTCTTTGTGCTCCTAGTGATGACCTATGTGAGTTTGGAATGTTATGCGTATTCAGGAACAGGAAAAGAAATTGTAAATTTCCAAAAATATCAACTTGGTGCTCCACATCTGACTCACTGTTTACAATTACTTTATTAATTATTTTTGCTATTTATCCTTTCCTAACAACTGCTGTTATATCCGGAGGATCTCCTTCCCCAAACCACGTGGCTTTGCTTTTCATTTTTCAATAATTTTCAAAACACATTCATTAACTCTGAAAATTAGATTTGATAATCACTACATTTTTTCCTAGGCACAAAATAATATGGGCTTTAAACTGTGAGTTCTGGAATCATAGTGCCTTGGTATAAATTTGAGCCTTGCTATGTAAAAGTGGCATAGTCTTAAATAAGTTAAAACATCATAGGACTCTGCTTTCTCAATTATAACATAAACTTAGTAGCACTTCCTTCTTTGTGAAGTTTTGATATAAAAGGCAAATGAGATTAATGATTTTTTTTTATTCTGCTAAGTGTTGCTGGGATAAAAATGTTTGACTATTTTGAGAAGGGTTTCTGTTTAAAAGAAACATACTTTTTCACTTTACTTTGCCCAATTAAAGCAGCATTATTCATTTTTTCTATATGAATACTATTATATTAAGTCTTTCCTAGATAATATGCTCTTTCTGAATGACAGATACCACTCAATAATTCCCTCTTTTAATTTTTTTATTGTCAATCCTAAAATATCATACTATAAATTTACTTATAAAATTTTTAAATTATACTTTGATATAATTAGGTGAACTATCTTTATTCTTCAGATATTTATTACTGTGTGTGTTTAACTTTATAACTCAGTAAGAAATTACAGTTTCATTTTGGAAAATCTCCAGTAAAACTCTGATCTTTGCCTATGATGTATCTGGTTTTATTTAACTGGAATGGGGGAATTGAATACTGTTAGAATTTTCTGCTATTCTTAGTTGACTATTTGACTTTTGTTGTGTCATTCTGTAAGAAACCTTGACAAGTTAAATTTATCCACACAGAAACCTGTAGTTAAGAGACCTGTGAGACGACTATAATTTCCTTCCCATTAGTTTCAATGAATTCCATGCATGTGAAAGAGAACATGGAAAGTGGAGTCTGGATCCCTGCATTTCCCTTTGTGCAGGTATATTGAGGAGAGAGATATAGTCCAGGTCTCCCTACACAGTTCCTCTGTAGCACATTACCCTTAATCCTCCTTTGAGCAAATACAGGCTGGAGCAGCTATGCCAAGATTTGGAGACTTAACTCTTTGAACACAATAGGCCTATGGATACATAGCTTACACTTTGCACAAAATCTGTGAAACAGTTAATGTATAAATGTGAGTGTCTTTTGAAGCCAATGTGAGCAAGAAGAATTGAGCTGTAGCCAGCATTTATTTAAGTATCATTTTTGCCATCTGGATTCTTTTGTAAGGAAGGAAACATTTGAAGGGAATTGCCTTTGGTCACAAAGGTGATTTGACTTTCCTCCCTATTTATATGTTAATCATCCCTAAGGCACCATTGTTCAAAGTTCCATAAAGAGGCTTTCTTTTTTTCCTAAGGCTTCTTGAAACTTTAGATAGCTTGGACATCTTGAAAAGAAGATGGGAAAGTCTCAGGCATTTCTGTGGACAAAGTACATTTGCCTGTATATGTAAATATCAACTGAACAATTTAATCCAGGTGAAAAAATCATCAGAGAGGGCCAATAAATTAGCCTTTACTCATTGGCTCTTTCCTAAAACACACACCATGTATATGTAAAATAATTTGGAGATGGATGATCAAATTCAAAAATCATATTGGCCACACACTATCATCTGTTTTAGGTACGGATTCAATCCATTCCTCCACATTGAAGCAGGAAACAAAAATACAATTAGAGCCTAGAAATCATAATTCTAGCCCCCTTTGATCTGTGTCAAAGATGAATAATTTAGACAATAGTGAACCTCTATACACAGATGTTTTAAAGATTAAAACTTGGGAAGATTGGCATTCACATCTGGGAATTATAGATTTCATTCTCATGTTCGAAGGAAAGGCTTTTACATTAGTATGGTTTAATTTATTTTATTGCCATGTTTATAGGATTTAGAACCAATGGTTATTTTGTGATTATTATAAGATCAGGTAATTTTTATCTCATGTCAGAGCTCTTTAATAATACTGAATTAATTAAATCTCTCATCTGAATAAAGGGATTATATGGTACAATGGGCAATGAGGCAAAGTTCATGGGATCCCCAGTCATACAATATATTATTTTAAAGTATATTGAGATAAAACTATTTATTGGGTACTAACTCCTGGAAGATACATTAAAAAAAAAAATACCCACAAGCAAAGCTCTCTTAAACCAACAACAAAATAATGGATCTGCAAATGCAAAATAATACAATTCCTACAAAATATTTTTATATATATACTAATCACGTATACCTTAAAAGAATGATTGGAATAGATGTGAAAATTACCAGTATATAATTATAAACATTTACCCCTAATGTCTGAATTGGAGATTGATACTTTATTTAGCTTGAGCAAGAATGTGTGATGTTTAAAAAATTAAGAGGGAAATGTAATGTCAAAAGGTAAATGTTAAAATACATATATATGTGTGTGTGCATGTGTGCGTGTGTGGATGTATTAATCTCATCATTAAAAGGAGGAAAAAAGAGCCTTTAAAGTTTCCATTATCCATTATGTCAGGTAGCAAATATCTTCTCAATGTAACTCCAGACATTAAATCTGTCGAGAGGAATGCTGTAAAATAAATGTCTGGGATACCTTCATAAACAAAAATCTTATTTCCATAATTCATACAGCTGGCTGGCATTTATTGGCACGTCAGGTGCAATGGGGACATTTCAGGAACATTAACATGTACAGCATCATTTGTCAACAAAGCAACAATGTAAGCAAATCGTTCAGAACTCGTACAGATTTACAGCTTTCTCTGCCAGCTGCTAATTACGGTGTGCTCGGCCTATTTGGTATGGTCTTTTTATTGGAAAATGACAAAGGGGTTATAGTATCCCAGTTTGGAATATAGATGTGGCTTTTAGTAATAATATGAGTGTAATATGACCATGTAGCTTGGAGTTGTGATCCAGGTTTGCTGGCCTTATAATTGATCAGCTTTGATTGATGAGGGACAAAGAGAAATTCACAGCCTATTTCATTTCTGATGTAAGTAACCTCTAAAGCAAAGAGAAAATAGAACAAAAATTATCAAAGACCATGGCATGGCAGTTCTTAATGTTTTCCCCTATGGAACATGACACATAATATTTACCTCTCAAAGGAAAGCTGATGTGTTGATTGCTGATGGAGCAAATGTTACAGGAGCCTGTACATTTCAGATTCTAGGTTGTGCTTTGAACAATCAGGAAGGCCTTCCACAAATATGCTTAAATAATGGTAAGGTTTTGACATAAGGTGGCAAATGTTAGCACCGTCAAAGTTAACATCTATAATCACCCCCTGCTTAAGTTGTTCAGTTGTAAGAAAAGACACAACTGTGCAAGCGAATGATGAAGTGTCAAGTTTACCTTCAAATTCCCTGGATTGTGTCAAGATATATAATAATTCATAAAATGAAGAATGCTGCTGCCTTCATGCCCATGATGGAAATATGTATTTAGAGATACAGATGTCCCTCTTTAACCAAAATATAAAAAGTTAAATTGGTATATACTTATTCAAACATTATTTAGATTTATACCATCCCTAACCTTATTAAAACCATTACATTCTGGAGTGAACAAGTTTGACATTCAGCAAGTCAGTTGCTCTCATAGCAGCTGACTTGATCAGATATTAAAATATTTTAAACTTTGCCCTGACCAGTTTGGCTCAGTGGATAGAGCATTGGCCTATGGACTGAAAGATCCCAGGTTCTATTCCAGTCAGGGGCATGTTACCTTGGTTGCAGGCACATCCCCAGTAGGAGGTGTGCAGGAGGCAGCTGATGGATGTTTCTCTCCCATTGATGTTTCTAACTCTCTATCCCTCTCCCTTCCTCTCTGTAAAAATAAATAAATAAAATAAAATTATATATGTAAAAATATATTTTAAGTTTTGTTGAGACCAGATCTTCAGAGAAGAAATATAGTGAGGCATCTCTAGAGCTGGTAATGTAAAGCCAGCATTGGCTGACAGGATTAAGTGTACATTATACTAAATATGTATTTTCTCATATTCCTATTAAATAAAGATTCTAAGTCCAAAAAGTAGTTTACAGATAAATGGAGTCCCTCCATTTTACACAATCCTCCAGTGGAATCCCTTACAGTCTTAAATATTTGTCATTGTGTATTTTTTAAAAATATATATTTTTTATTTATTTCAGAGAGGAAGGGAGAGATAGAAACCAATGATGAGAGAGAATCATTGATCTGCTGTCTTCTGCACTCCCCCCCCCCACCCCCCTTACTGGGGACTAAGCCAGCATATGCCCTGACCAAGAATTGAACCATAACCTGGTTTATAGGTCAATGCTCAACCACTGGCCCACGCTGGCTCGGCTGCCACTATATATTTTAATTGTTGTTTTCTACCATTTCCACTGGAATAGGGGTCTTAAAAACAGAAAACACATTGTGTTCATTTTTGCTCCCCCAATGCCTAGTACTGTCTGGAACACAGTAGGTGACAAATCAGTGAGTAAACTGAACACATGCATGAACATTGGGGCAGCCCTTGATAAGATTGGGATGAAGGAGAAATTTGTTTCAATGTTTTGCTCACTAGTCCTTTCCTCAGGATATCTTCCATCCCCTACCCCCCAAAGAAGCATATTTCCCATGTACTCTTATTTTTTCTATTCTTCTAAACTCCACTTTCAGAAAGTATCTGAAACTCACAAATATTAAGACAGAAAGTATAAAGACTCTTTGAAAGTCTTATCTTTTCCATGGGAAATAATATTTCAATCAAGATCCACCCCTTAAATTAAAATTAAGTCTTAATTTGAGGATTTGACGCATTCCTTTTTATGTAAAAAAGGATTTTTTTTTTTTTAGGGGAGAGCAACATTTTGGTTTACTTCAATAGAGCATCATAATGTTTTCCCAAATCACCCTGCTTTGTACCAAGGAGGGAGATGGTATTGATTCTACACTTTAGGGTTATGTAGCATCCAGATTACACCAGCAATTAAAACATAGTCCCTAGAATGGAAATGTGGCTTTGCTAAGGGAAAATGCTATGGTCTGGTTCATACTGAAATGAAATTTTTAGGTTGAGTCAATATGAAGAGAATCATCTAGATTGTTACATCTGAGCAGAATCATTTCAATCCATATTGTCACCTCCTATGTGAAACCAAACTTTCTACTGAAATTAGAAACAAGAGCCTTTATATTTTAACTAGAGGCCTGATGCACAAAAAGCTGTGCGAGAGCAGGCCTTCCTTCCCCCCAGCTGCCGGCACTGGCTTCCCTCCGGACCTGGGACCCGGGCTTCCCTCCTCTGGCTGCCAGCAGGCACCCAGCACCCGGCTGGCTTTTTTTAACCCTTACTGAAAATTGTCCTTAACTACATTTAGAATCATTAAGCAGGCTATTTAGAATATTCTGTTTCATTCTTTAAAATAATTTAGGGTGCACTGATTAATTATTCACATATATCTGAGATAGAATGAATTGATGTTACCTTATTTATGTTTTTTAAAAAATACTTCCAAAATTCCAAGAGCATTTTTAAGCATTCTTCATTATTTTTAGAAGTATCTGTTTGTCTTCACAAATGTGGTTTCTAACTGTAAAACCTTCATTGCTAATCAGTAACTCAGATCCTAGTCTAAGGAATTCCACAAAGAACCATTTATCACTCTCAACAATACATTAAGAATGCTATTCTAAATTATCTCTATAACTTTTTTTCTTACTAATTTAAAGAGGTCTCTCCTCTCTGTGTCCTCTCCCTACTCCTCCCTCCAATCACCACTGTAATACACATCCACCAAGTATATAAAAATATAAATGATATGAAGAATTTTTGAGAATTAATTTCCAATTCAGGAAACATGTCAGAACTCAGAATTTATCACTCTTAGTTGATTTACTTAAATACAAACTATATGATAATTCTAATTAATAAAAAGGTAATACGCAAATTAACGGTTACTCCGTCACAAAGAGAGTGGTGTACATAGCCACACTATGGTGGTGCCCAGTCCTCTCAGCCCCGCCGGAGCTCCCCAGTTCTGGGGGGTCAGCTGCTAAGAGCAGGCAGTGTGAGCAGCCTGATGGAATGCTTGCTTAATTGCTGTGGCGACGAGGCAACCATTCTGTGACTGGCTGCTGATAGGCCTCTGGGCCAAGGAGAGCCTCTGGGCAGTGGGCATGGAGCAACCAGGCCCTGTAGAGAGCTACTGGTGCACAGATTCATGCGTAGGGCTACTAGTAAAGAGATAAAAATATAAAATTGATATTTTCTAATACCTATGGAAAAACTATAATTTATGATTATATAATATATAATCATATATATTATATATATATTATATAATATATATAAATATATATTATATATTATATATAGGCATGATCATATATATATATATATAGGCATATATATGCCTATAGATGTTAAACAAATGCAGATACTGGTAGAAAGTCTATCTTTAATCTAGCTTATGAGGAAATGCCCTCATTTGACCTTTCTAGAAGGAAGCAAGAAGCCAATAATAAGAACTATCCAGTCTAGCCAACCCTTAAAATGTTTGTCACCAGCTTAATAGGAAGGAACATTTAATCAGCCTAATAATTCCTCCTATTGTTTTTTCACCCCATATCTAATTTAAGAGAGAGAGAAACTTTAACCTCAAGAATTTTTAACTTGAAAAATGGCACAGAAAGGTGGAAAAGATAGATTTAGTAAGTAGTTACCTGAGAAAATAATATTCAAACTAATAATGTGTGTGTATTTTTTTAGATCAGTAGCAAAAGAAACACATTTTTCAAGCAAACAAATCTGAGAGCTTAATATCAACAAACTACCTATCTTGAAAATATATTATAAGGATGCATTTCAAATAGAAATTAAATTATTCCAGAAGGAACATCTGAAATGCAATAAGGAAAGGATAGCAAAGAACATCTAAACTTGTGGGTAAATAAAGCAAAACTCTACTGAAAAATAAGGAGTTTGGCCCTGCCAGTTGAGCATCCACATGTATGAACCAGGAGGTCACCTTTCAATTTCCAGTCAGGACGCATGCCTGGGTTTCGGGCTCAATCTCCAGTAGGGGGCATGTAGGAGATCAATGATTCTCTCTCATCATTGATGTTTCTATCTCTCTCTCTCCCTCTCCCTTCCTTTCTAAAAGCAATGAAAAATAATTATAAAAATGAGAAGTTTGTGGAGTGTATAATGAAAGTCTAGACACAGATAAAATTTGTTCAAAAATAGAATATACACTTGGTAAAGGAGTGAACAAAGTAAAAACTTGCAAGGTCTTCAATAATTCTGGATATATGTAAAGATTATATTAAGTGAAACACACATGTTAAAATGTCTAGGCCACTGTGTTATGTAATATGCCCACGAATAGCCAGAGTATGTCTATGTAAAGAGATAGTTTTATTTTATTTTTGTTGAGGAAAGAAAGTATGCTGCCAGCCTTTAGAAGATAGAAATCCTAAGAAACATATTGGGTACAAGAAAAGAGAATAGAGGAATGACATTTTTGGGGAGAAGAGGAGGCTGAGGCTGGGGGCTGGGTGAAATAGGTAAAGGGATTAAGCAAAATAAAATAAAAATTGTAGACACAGACAACTGTATGGTGATTACTAGAGGGAAAGGGAATGGGGCAGGTAGAAGAGGGGGAAAGGGCAATAAATGGTGGCGGAAGGAATCTTGTCTGTGGGTGGTGAACACAAAACAATAAACAGATAATGTATTATAGAATTATATTTGAAAACTGTGTATTTAACCAATGTAACCAATTCAATACAAATTCCCATTATTATTAATAAAGTGATTGCTTTTAAAAAGGTGAACTTGAGTCTTAAAGAAAAAGGGGTCCATATACTTCCTTGAAAGCAAAAAATTCTCAGCTAACAGAACACAAGCAATGTATTCTAGGTTGGGGAGGTAAGGCTAGCTATTGAGAAAATTATTGGTTTATTCACAGAATACTTCCCCTTAAAAGAACAGCAACAAATCATTTTAATAAACACAGACATTCAATGGTATTCTTGCTGTCCATAAATGACAGCCTAAATAACTTTTTCACCAGTAGAGAACAATGTACCTGAGAAACATTTGTACACCTGTAAGTTCCTATTATTTGACATTTCTCTCAAAAATAAATTTTAGAATGAGTCATTTGAATGTTTCATAGTTAGGAGAAGAAAAAATGATTTTTGTGGTAACAAAACTACAATGAAAAGATTGCCAGTTAGAAACAAATAATAAATGATAATGAAATTAAGGCATCACTACCAAACCCGGAAAATAAAGCCTCGGAGACCAGAAAATACTTTCCACCCAAAATAAAATATTTTTAATATTTTCATACAGTTAGAATTCATCATAAATGTCCCAGCTAACTTATTTTAGCCCCATTCTGTTTCTACTGGTGGATATGGGTCACTTTTCACTCATTAAAAAAAAAAAAAAAAAAAAAAAAAATATATATATATATATATATATATATATATATATATATATATATATATATGGTATTTATTGATTTCAGAGAGAAGGAAAGAGAGGGGGGAATAGAACATCAATAATGAATAATGAGAAATAATCATTTATCAACTACCTCCTGCACACTTCCTACTTGGGATTGAGCCCACAACTCAGCATGTGTCCTGACAGGGAGTCAAATTGACCTCCTGGGTTCATGGGTCCATGTTCAACCACTGAGCTACACTGCCTGGCTATTTTCCTATTTTTTATCATGTGTATCTGTCTGGAGAATTTTAACTGACTAAATTGTTCACTTAAAATTCAGGTGTTTTTCTTAACAGATTATTTCAAGCTGAAGCTGGTCCTTTCACATACTGTTGAATTTTAAATGTCCCCTTAACATAACCATGAGAGTCATTGCTTTCCCATTCTCATCAACACTTCAGATAGTTAATAGCTCCAGGCACATGTTAAAAAAGAAGTTGCTGAAGAAGGGAACTTGAAGTGAATTTGGCATAGAGTCATGGGTGGTATTATACACATGGATGAAGTTATTTACTTCAGATTTTTCTTGTCGGCCTGATTTGGCTATATTTTCAAAATTGACACATACTATGCTGTAGACTTCTATTTTCACTAGCTGAGAAACAGAATGATTGCAGACTTTTGCATGTTATGCATTTTTAAATATCACCAAGTTAAACTTAGATTTTGATTCTGTGCCCAGGACCAAGTGGAAAAAATCTCCATCTTCAATAGTTCCTATTATCTTTCAGCCACTGGGCCACATACTGTATTTCTTCCATGAGTAAAACTCCCACTTGAATTCCAAGCATTGCATAACCAGTGGTGTATTCATATTATATGTAACTCAGTAGTCTTTCATACCAGTAATAGACATTTTATCTTCATGCTATTCTTTTCAGCAGTTAAAACTCTTAAAATCATAGTTCCAAATGCAGCCAATATTAAATTCATCCAGCAAATATTTATTAGACACCTCCATCTACTACTAGTGTCACAACTTTGACCAGTACTGCCTTATATGGTTCTTCCTTGCTTTAGATCACTTTTACAAACCTCATCTTGTTGAACTGCCGTGTGAAATTGCCCAGTGTCTTGAAGGAGCTTCGGGTTCTATAAAGTAGATTAAATCAATTGTCAGAAAAGCTGACCTTTAAAGTCCTTGTCTATAGTAAGTTAAATACTATCAGTTATGGCAGCGCTTTAGATGGTTTCAGTGAATTGACAAGTGATCTTGGGTAAAAAATTCACCTGCAACAACAAACATTTTTTTATGTTGTATTTACTTTATTCCAAAATATTTACTTGTTAAGAATTAAGGAGAACATATAAAAATATCACTTTAAAATTGCCCCTATACAAATGACATATCTTGAAGGATGTCATATTTAAAACATGAATGGTTTCAAAAATAAGTTACCTGCATGTGTCATGAGTTAAGTTTGGCGCAAGGACCATAGTTTGCCAATCCCTGTACTGAAGCAGTGGTTTTGACAGTTTGGTTGGAGAATGTTAATGACTGTAGAGAAGGCCGTAGATTGGTCTCTATGGCTTAGAATATTGGAATTGCTAGGTTTGAAGGAATCTCAATAACTTATGTTACTTACGCTTTAAGCACAATTCTCATTTTCTCCTTATACCTTTGACATTTGTTTTACAAAGTGGTGGTCTTTATATTTGTTTCAATTTCATGAGTTTGTAATATTTTTCTGACAGCCTGTACTAGTATCTCTTCAAAATCTCTACTGTTCTTAATCTTAGAAGCTTTCTTGCCAGGGGAAGTTAGGAATAGACATGATAAGAAGTGCAGGGCCATAGGATAAATTAAGAATACATAGGTCTGTTTTCTCTGATACAGGCAGTTTTCAAAACCTTAAAAATTAGCATTGGCCAATAATCAAGCAAATGTCACTATTTCAAATACAAGAGGGAGGAGGCTGTCTAACAACAGGACTTTACCATTTAAAGCCTGTTGTTCATGATTAGTCTATTAAAGTAAGTTGGAGACTCATTTTTTTTTCTGGCAACTATTTGTCTTTCACATCCTAATCATGAGAATATAGTTGAACATTGTTATGGCATCTGGTGTTGAAAATTTTGTATGGTACGGGATTTAAAGTTTGCCATCCTAATTCTTAAAAGCCTTTTGTCAAACTACATTCTATTAAGTGTGTCTCACTTAAAATGAGAAACCTGTTGCAGAGCTTAGCTTAGACTTTTTCTTTTCTCTATCCACTCCATTGTGTGTGACTTTCTCTGGGAGTGACTTGTTAATCTTACCCCAGCCCCATCCAGGTGCCTTCACAAAACAATTAACATTGACTACCAGACATATATCTTACCCTTTTACAAGATATATATTTTCATATTTTTTTCATATAACATGAAATAGTAAGGCATTCATTAATCATTATTAAATTCATTCTTTTTTTTCCTCTATTGAATTGAAAAGGCAAATCAGCTAGCCTTTTTTTTTCTTTTTTTTTTGGCATGCATCAACAAAAGTATGTTATTATGAGATATTTAAAAATAATATATCTTCATAAAACAATATAGGTGGAGGTTTAAAGAGAAATAAGGAAAGAAATTGGAACCATCTGGATACCCAAAGTAGAGAAAAGTTTTTGCTAATGGTTGTCATGTATACATGCTACAAAATAACACTGTATGGCTTGCTAACTGGAAAGGAAAATACAGAGCTATCAAAAGTTTAAAAAGAAGACAGTTTAGGAGTTGTAGCAATTGAGAAAATAAAATTATTCTTAAGATCTGTACTCAGAAGGAGAGCGGAGAGTCACACTTGTTAGTCAGTAGGGATTAAGCGTATCTCAAATAGGCTCTGCTTTTCTCTGGAGTGAAATCCAGCTATATTCCAGAGATGATGGGGTAGGGAGCAGGCTTTTTCTTGGCAGAGGGTAAGTAGGCAGATCACCTTTTACTGGTTTGTTCCTAAATCTGTCTGATAAATTGAGGAACAATAGAAATTCCATAAAAGAAAGAAAGAATGAATACATGCTCTAGAGATCTGAGAGGAAATGTGAATAACAGAAAGGAAGGGAGGATGGAAAACCCTACAGAAATAAACTGGACTCCCTCACATGTAAATGTTCAATACAAAATGCAATGTTCTTGGAAAACTGATTTTACAGATACTATTTAGGCATTTAATATATAAATTATAAATCAATTTTAGAAGGATTATTTGTTCAATATAAGCATTTTTCTGGCTTTGCTTCTTTTAATTTCATCACCAATAACCACTCAGGCAGGGTGTATGTCTCTTCTTAAATGAGATTAGTAAAGGTGGTCTAATCAATTATTCTTATCCCAAACTAAATAAGTAGGCCCTCATATTGCCTATCTCACCATTATGTTGGCCTGCACAACAATATACTTATTTAAACAGGTATATCAATCTTCAAGATCTGTATGTGTAGTTTGTTCATTGAAAACAGAATATTCCTTATTGATTTTGCCTGCCCAGCTGCTGTATGTAGTCATCGGGACTCACAGGGATATAAATAGAATGAATCAACTCCTTGCTGGCCCTGGGCCTCTTTGAGTCATGTGAAGAAGGTTTCTGATTCCTTTATGTTCCGGCACAGCCAGGAAGACAAGAGTGCTACTGTCTTCTGCTGGTGCACAGAGTTACCTCAGGCTATGCAGGAAAAATGCTTTTTTCTTATTTTTAGACCTGAATCAGTCTATGCCACTAAATGTATTCTTGAGAATACAGATAGCACTTTGTTGTCAAGCTCATGGGAAGGCAATGGAGTAACCTGTTTGGATGCAGCTGCAGGCCACCTGTAGAGAAAGTCAAATTAGGGAGAGACCCCACTGTTCTTTGCATTAATGCTTTTTGTATTGTTGTTTGACTTTTCCCCCCTCTGTCTATGTATCTTTTGCAGCTAGGGAGATCGGAGCACATTTTAAGGCCTTCTGTCCCTTTAAGGCATCTAGTGATTGAAAGGACTCTAAGATTTGAAAGGCTATAAAAACTCCCCAGTTACCAATGAATGATGGCAATACAAAGAATCTTAAAGCTGTTGAAGTTGAAGTAGTCTTCTCACAGATTTAGTTTGTTTGGTGAACTTTCAGCCGAGGCTCTTGCGAGGTACTGGTCAAATATTCCCACCTATCTGTGCTGCTTCTCTTTGTAAAGATTTATCAGTGGAGAAGTAGCCCATCCATATTAGCAGTTAAGTTTACTGCAGATAAAAAAGGGGGTGGGGTGGGGGGAAGAAATCCTAAAAGAAAAAGAATAAACTCTTCTTTTTTTCCTCATCTACCAATTTGAAGTTTTAAAAAAGAAGCCCATAAATGAAATATCTACATTAGCCATAAATATTAAAGGAGGGAAATGTGCAAATAAAACTTGTTTCTGGAAAGCTTGATTTTGGCTGAATATCAAAAACCATTTCCTGACAATGAGATCCATTAGACTACAAAAGAACCTCTTAAAGTAGTGGTTGCATTGAATATAAGATTTAACATTGAAGGTTAGACAGAAGACAGCCACAGATATTACTAGTAGGCTCCATACAGAGTTTTATTCCAGCAGTTGGAAAGACCAACTTTTCTGAGCCTGGTTGTTTCTTGTTCCTTCAATTGAAAATTCATATTTGACTATAGCATTGGGATTTTCCAAGATCCCCCATCATGGATACTTACAGGAAAACGGGTGGAATTGTATGGATAGCCCTGATTGTGTCTGTGCCTCTATATTGTTCTTTAAGCATCTGAAGCATCATCAGATCTGAAGAATCATCACAGTTATTACTTGCAGGATTCCTCTGTTCAGCTATTCAAGGTTTATCTAGCTCCTACATTATGTCACTTAAATGTCATACAATTATAAAATTCAAACTTTAGATCATTAGCATTTAGTCAATATGAATTTATTTATACAAAAAACCCTTTCAGAGAAAGTATTATATCTAGATATCTACTGAGATATTCCCAAATAAATATTTCTAGGTGCGGCTTCATAGTGAAGATTATGATTTGATTCATTCTAACTATGTTGGTTATATATTCCCATTAAAATTAAATGATGAGGAATAGAATTTGTTGCAACTAAATAGTGTCATTCAGACACCCTTCATTCTCTAGAATGTGGCATGCATCCTTAAAACTCTGCTCTGTGCTTGTTCCTAAATGCCCTCTCTCTCAAGAATATCTTTTCCAGTGAAGAACAGATTGGAGTAGTAATAATGCCTTATATATCATAATATTTTATAGTTTTATAGATTGTTTTTACATATATTTTTCTGTAGTAAATGCTCACAACAACCCAGCAACTGAAGCTAGGAGACTAAGAGACAGAGGCAAGATTATATGAAGTCTGACTCAGCTCCTTCCTGCTCCATCCACCTAGGCTCTAGAGCTGAACTCTAGCATAAAAAACATTTTTCATTTGGCATTCTCTTCCACTAGGACTATATATCAAGGGGGAAAAGCATAATCCTGAGGGAAGAAGGTAAAACTTACTTGCCTAAATTCATAGAAACAAGGCACTGTAATATGTCTAAGAAGTGTAAGATTCCCAGGTGTTGGAAATATGACAGATCCCAGTGAGAGAGGATGAGAAGGGACAAATTAGTAAGTGATCCTGAGCTAACAATTATGCCAACATACACTGCTATAAAGCAGATTCAGGGCATTTAATGTAATGACACTTTTGTCTTCCAGGATAAAGAGATGGAACTGATGGGCTACAGGAAACTAATTAAGACCTACCTTAAAGCCATTCATCTGTAACTTTCAAACTACCTGTGTTTTGACTTTGAAGTGGTTAGACTGATTTTATCCCTGATGCTTTCTTCATAGTTCACCTTAGATATGGTTTAACAATAACATGAAAAGCTGATTTAAATAGTAGCAATGATGTTATAATTGTACAATAAAAAGAAAATTTATATTCAAAGACCTGGTTCAAATCCTGGCTCTCCCATTGACAATGTTTATGTAGTTATTTCTTTGAACTCCACTTACTGTCCTGTAGAGTGTGTGGAATACCAACTCATTACATTTTCCCAGATAATTGTGATTTTGGAAGGAGATACTGAATTGAGAATGTTTTATTTGTGATGCATCAGACCAGCATTATCTATTATCACACTTTGCTTCAATTAGTTCAGTAAAAATAATTTCTTAAATTATCCAGGTAATTACCTCTTTAACACCCCAGTTTGATCTCTGTGTGCACTCAGTCCATATCAGAGTAATTAACAGTGAAATGGAAAAGACATTGGGAATTAACCATGGTCCTTGAACCACTGTGTACGGACAGCCTCTATTTTTTGTTAGCTTGTATATGAGACATTCATATCCAATTTTAAAGCTTACTTTGTAAAGAACTTTTCAATGCCAGAAATCCCATATGGTTTTGATGTAAGTAAAAGGTGTACATTTTCCTCAGGGTCAAGTCTAAAAATTGGACCACTGCAGGCTCTGACCATATGTGTAAGAATCCAAAGGACCTGTGATCTCTCCTGCCTCATCATAGGCTGTTATTTACTCCACTTGCTTCTTAAGAATATGTGTTCTTCTGGCCAAACATAGTGGATGAGAAGGTTAAGTAATATCAGGAAAGTCACTACAGATGAAAATACTGCATTATTTGAGTTCTATGTGCCATAATGCAACAGAATCATAACTATATACAGAATTCAAATCCACATAAACCATCATGGTACAAGATTCATTGAAACTACTTTCTTTCCCAATATGAAATCTCAGTCTTTCTTAGTTTTAATTTTTCAAAATTTAGAAAATGGTTATCTTCTACAACATAAATAATCACTATAGATACCTTTCAGTCAGAGGGCTCTGACTTAAGAAGAGAAATAGCACCAAAATTCTACTGTTTTCAAAATTCTACCAGGTGGGGCAGAATCTGAAAAGGCAACTCAAAGAAAGACTGGACTCTTAGCAAAAACCTTCACATCTCTCCTCTGTCATTAGTATTTTTCATAATTCTTGCCTTTGGGCTGTGAATATTTGCCAGAGAGACTTTGCTTCCTAGAGCAAATATCCTGATATTTTAGGTCCCAAAGATGTCTTACAATTTTGCAAACATCTATGCATTATCAAAAGCCCTGTGAATTACTGGTCATTAAAATACCAGTTATCTACTTTTTCTGATTGCATTTTTATTTTAATTGCTCCCATTTCCTGTCTGACCTTCATGTTTCAGAGAAAGGGAGGCATCCCACAAAAGAGAGTGATCTTTCATTTGTAACTATGAAGCTTCCTAGGCCCTGATTTGGCCAGCCTGTTGGCTGCAAAGCCTTGGAATGCTGTTTTGCAATTTCAAAAGTGGTCGCACTCCACTTCCCAGAATTTTTTATGCCTGGAGGATGCCACATGAACAAGGGCTGCCTTGTTAACAAATTGCAATCTCTCAAAAACAAGATAGGATTCCGATATAAATCATCATTTCAGCTCACAAAGCTATGTTCTCCACCCCACTAAAGGCCTTCATTTACATCTAAAATGGTTAATACTGATCTCCACTAGAACTCCTAAGTGGCGGAATGCAGCTGCCCTGTGCTTAGTGACTCTGGGGTTAGGGAAGAATGACATCACCAAAGTTAAGCATATTATCCCTGCTGACATAGAGGCACCTTGTTTTCTCCTCTGTGGATAGAACAAGGATTGTGTTCTCAGTCTTGTTTTTTTCCTCCCAAAGAATACCTTTCCCTCCTCCACTTCTCAGCAGCTGCTAGAGGAGGGGTTGAAAATGTCACTTCAACTAATGATGAATGATGCTTGACCTCTGGACGGGTTCGTCTGAATTTTAAGCAATGCTAAATTAATATGAAATATCCCAACTCAAAGGGCTCTTGGCTGTTATGAATTGCTTCGAGGATGGATTTGTGGAAAGCAGTCAGTAATTTTAGGGTTTTTTTTTTTTTGTTGGGTCCTTGGTGGTGGTGGAGGGAGTGGGCCGGTGGGACTGTGCTCTGTGAAGGAGGCACAAGACAGAGTATGCGAACTCTTTAATGTGTTTTCTCCTGTGAGATTAATATCTTTTCATACTAGAAATATCGTCAGTAAGCAGAACCAGTTTGTGGGGGGGAAAATAACATTCTTGAAAGGGCAACTGCCCCACATGTCTTTGTTGTTTTTATTTGAATATAATTAATTATGTAAAGCAATAGTTAGTAGAAGATTAACAATTAGTAGATTTTGTCAAGTAGTCACGCAGAAATTACTAACTAATTGAACAACGGGTCCTCTATTGTGTCAGAAAGCAGTGCTGAGTGTCATTCTCCTTATCTTCTTACTTTGTTGTTTTCACAGATCCCTTTTTTTCTAAGATGTATGTTTCACAGCAGACTAATAAATAAGTAACCCTGGTTGTAATTTTATAACATGCAAAAGGCTTTGAAATAAAAACACCTGTTTTAATTAGCATTATGGCTTGCTCACTTTAAAAGAAGTGATAATCCTGATGCAGTTAGCTGACATTTTTAAAGCTTTGGATTTCCATCTGTATCTTATATTACGATGTTGCAGGATTGTCACGAGTTAATTATGTTAACTTGGGAAGCATTGCTTGCATTTAGAATGAAAAACTTCAGCTTGAATAGACAGAAAAGCAGATGCTATCTTTCTTGTCAATTGCTTTGTTGTGAGCAACTTTTTCTGTATTTCTCCATCCAAAGGGAAGTTTAAATCTCTGTTTATTTTAAGTTTCACATAAACTACACAATGTCAGTATTCTTATGTTTTGGCTACACGTGTCTTGTGTATCTTTACATGTATAGCTTTTCCGCCCCGAATCCAAAAACCTGCAGTCAAATAATCGCTTCTTTAATTCTTAATTTGTTCGGTTGTGTCTAAGCATTATGGAGATTAGAGCATAATAAAATTTAAGAATGGGACAACTCTACATGGGACATCTCAATCCTCTCTCCAGTTAATTTTTATGCCACCTTTTTGCTTTTGTACATCAACCTTTTAAATGGTGCAAAAATGCATGTAGCATCTGGGCACAACAAGGCATGTTAAGGATGGAGTAGACACTCTAAGTAGGAATTTCCATGCTTTTGTGAGCTTAATGTTCCTTTAACATAGAGAGCAGCTGTGTTTATGTCAATAATTACACATTGAAATAAATGCATGTACATGTGTTTCTTTATGGGATTAAGGATGTTAGGAATGGCCTTACACAAAAGATTTTTGTCCCTCCCATCCCCACCCAGAAAGTTTCTACAAAATTCACAACCAAGTTATACTGGTTTGAGATGCTGACATATTTTTTCTAGGCATTTGGACTTCTAGGTTTCAACTGACAGACTATTGGATTGACATGCTTGTACTTTTGTTTGCCTTGATACCCCACATCTGTCCTCCACTCTGCGGGACCCTGTTCAGTGCCCAGGATCTGCCCTGGGTGTGGTGTGCTACACCACAAAGCCCCTCTTGCCAAAGGCTTCCAACTAGATTGGGCCAGTAGGAGGTGTCTGCAGGGGAGCAGACAGGAGGAGACAATGAAAGAATACAGTGATTGTTAATGCTTAATCCCCAAATTACCGTCATAGGCAATAAATGCTCAGCTTTTCAAAGCAAAGTGAGATCAAGGAAAGGTGGATGGCTCTAGGCAGGATTCCTGGGGGTGTGAGGGCTTCCTTTGGGCTTTAAAGAATTGGTAGGAGGAGGTAGAAGGAGGGGAATGGGTATGATAGTTTACGTAAAAAATGAGCAAGAACCAAAGTATGGAGGTTATAAAGGACAGTTCGTTTTTGGGTAGAGCGATGATCCGGGTCTGAGTGAAGTGTAAAGTTAACATTCAGGGGCAGGTTGTGCCATAAAGTAAAGGCCATTCACTTGATAGAATAAAAAATCTTAGTCTTTAAAATGCATGGCAAAGATGTGTTCATATATAAATACAACCTGTAAATGTAATTTACTGTGGAGGTTCATTCAAGTGCTGAAGCCCACATTCAAATTAATTATGGCCCTTCTACCACTTTAAAAAAAAATCTCTCTGTTCATCAAAGAAAATGTAACCCAGCTTTAATATATATAGACAAGAAGATGTCAGAGATAATCATTTTGGTTTGGGTATGTGATGGCCATTTCATCCAGCAATCCAGTGATCATATATATATTCCTAAAATAACAATTGTATATCTTTAACCAAGATTCACCATGTAATACTGTCTTTATAAACATTTTGAACTTAGGCAGAGAGTATAAATCTGACAGGCTACCATACTTGACCATCCAAGTTACCAATTTGGTCTCAAACCATGAACTTGTTGTTTTGCACAGACACAGCCGTTGAACCTGGGAAACACCTATCACTCCATGTGTTTCATCCCTCTCAACTTTAGATGTGTTTTGTCCCATAAAATGTATACCATGGTAACTGTTGTTAATCAGTAACACATCAGAGAGCGCTGGGTTTGCAGTGACCAGGGTACTTCAGCACAGATGACCTAAATCACAAAGTATGACTGGTTCAGTGAACTGAAGACTACTTGTGCAGATGCTGATTATTGGAGATAAACTATTAAGGCAAGAATCCACGTTGTTGGTTGGATAATTCTTTCATATCATCTGGAGATGTTTGCTTAAATAATTAGAGTCTCATTTCAAGGACATAAATTTAAATGGCACTTTTCTTGCTCTACCTGTTTTTATATGTTCATTTTCCTCTTTTGTTGTTTAAGTGGTCTTGTGATTGAGGCAACAATGTTAAAAACTTAACTGTGATGCTAACTTCCTGTATGAACTTAAGCAAGTTAGTTTATTTCTCTGGTCCTGAGATCTTCACATGTTAACTGTGGATAATGCTACCTTGCTTGGTTTCTATGGAAGTTAAATGACATCATATGTGCAAAGTGCCTATCACAGTGACTGGCACACAACAGGGACTAGGATAATGGCTTTTGTTGTCATTACTCTTACTGTCATTAATATTATTCAGCTTTTACTTCTATGATGATTAATTCTCAAATTGACCTATCCAATCTTTAGCCCCTGTACTAAGTTCCATATCCAAATGTCCACTGGATTGCTGCATGAAATGGCTATCACATTCCCAAACCAAAATGATAATTTCTGTCATCTTCTTGTCTAGAACAAAATGAATGATTACAAAGTCCTAGCTACTCTTTCTCAGGTGTATAGTATAAGACAACTGCCATCAGCACATCCACATCCTTCTAGCTAGAAACTATAGTTAGCCTTTTGTTTTTAGAGAGAGTGGAAGGGAAATGGAGAGACAGAGAGAAACACCAATGTGAGAGAGACACATCAATTAGTTGCCTCCCACATGCCTCTGATCAGGGCCTATAGCCTGTAACTGAGGTACATACATGCCCTTCACCAGAAAGGAACTCAGGACCCTTCCTTCTGCAGGCTAGAGCTCTAGCCACTGAGCCAAACCAGCTAAGGCAGAAACTATAGTTTTATTTAACTCTCTTTTCCCTTTACCTCAGCTTCTTTCATTAAATTTTATATGAAAGGAGCTGAGGTAAAGGAAAATCAACCTGTTGTTTGCATTTCTACAAATGCTACTTAGTTCTGGCCTTCATGATGACTTGGTCTATTTCAATAGCTTCCTAATTAATTTGCATATTCTTACCTTCTCACCTCTCAAATGTATTATTACATTCCCAACTGACTGAACTCCATAAAATAGTCTGGATGATATTATTTCCCCACCTGAACTTTTGATGGTTCTCTCTTGTCTAAAAATCAGTTAAGGCATTTGACTGACTTCCAAGCTAAGTTCTCACTGCATTTCATAACCCAGCTTTGCACTAGCTATAAAGAGGCTGCTTGCCAATAAGCAAACTTTTATCCTTTGTATATCTGCTTGCTGGAACAGTGTTTCTCAGACTTTAGCATGCATCAGAATCTCCTGGAGGACTTACTAAATCACAGGAGACCAGCCGAATCCACTCAGGAGGTCCTGATTCAGGAGCTCTGCGGTATGACTTGATAATTTGCATTTCTAACGATGGCCCATATAATGCAGATATGGCTCATCCTGGGACCACATCAGTACAAACCTGGCTTAGAACATCCTTCCTCACCCATCTCAGTCCATCCAAATCCTTTGAATCCCTTACTGCCATTGTCTTGGAGAAACTTCATCTGGCACCCCACCCAGAATGAACCAGTTCATACTCTGTGCTAGCAGAGTGACAGAGGTTTTAGGCTAGGAGCCAGATTGACTAAATTCTAAAGGAATACCTGAGGTATTTAGATAAATTGCTTCATCTCTGGACCTTCATTTCCCCCATCAGTAACACTGAACTAACAGTATCTATAGCATATGCCCATGTGAGGATAAAATGAATAAATTACATGTGAAGCACTTAGAGCAGTACTTGAGAAGAGCACACCTCCATTTTGTGTTAAATAGTAGTTTAAAGTTTAAATCTAACACTCCGCTTAGCCATGAAATGATATTTTGGGTATCCAGACCTAAGTCCTTTTCTAGATGTTAAGTTCCCTGAAAGCAGAGACTACATCTTTATGAATCCCCAGAAGAGTAGCTCTGTGCTTAGCACTTTAGAGAAATCCAGTGTAAAAAAGTTTAATTAAGTCAAAATTAAGAGAAGATTATAAAGGGATCTTAAGTGGGTAAAAATATTCTAAACAATAAACAAGCCAACCATTTCTTTTCCTCTCATCATAAAGATGAAAAAATGAGGTCAATTATTAATAATACATTGTAGATTAAAAGTAGGTTTGCCTTTTCCTTTGAATATTCTAAACTCTATAATTAAAACAACTTCAAATTGAAAGATTGTAAAGAAGAAATTAATCTTACTGGTAAGTAAAAAAGCAAATCCCGTGGTTGATGATAGATATGACCTGTTAGCAATAGTTACACTTTTATACTTTCTTTTCTTACAATCAGCATGTGGAGACCAGCCTAATCCAATTAACTGTAATTCCCTTTTGTAGAGACCGTAAAATAGTGCATGATACTGAAACACCATTGAAGTCTTATCTTCTGTAAGATAATCAAAATGGATTCTCATTTTCCAACTACCAGTGGGTCTTTAAAAACTTCAGAAAAAATAGAATATTTTGACTTCCCTGAACTAATGATATGATACACAATGATTTGTCTCTGAACTATAATCCTTTTTACATGCCTAACCTTCATTTTCTAGACTTCTTTTTCTGCTTAGTAATAATTTCATGAATACACCTGAGTGTCTCTCTTTCATTTCCTGACCTCCTAATTTTTTTTACAGTTAAATATGCTGTATTTTAACACAACAGAGCTTTTCTACTGAGTTCTGTGCTCATGGTGCTTCTTAGACACACAGTCTCTCGTGCATATATTCACTCTGATCCATTTTGCTCACTCCTACCAGAGCAACTTTCTAGAATATTACTGTCCTGTTGTAGTCACCTTGCCTATTTCAATTGTAAGGACCTTCATGCTCTGGTCTGTACCTTCCTTCCATCCCCAACACTCTGTTCTGAGCTCTCCAGCAACTCTGCTCCCACAAATGCATCATGTTCCTTAGTCCTTGGCATAACTGTTACATACAATGGTATTTATATACTTCTTCCCCCATTTTCCTCAAATCCCACACCACCAAGTTTCCTTTGACTATCATCCAAAGCTACATACCGAACTTCTATCTATACTAATAAAAGCCTATGTGGTTGTCACACCCTCACACGATGATGCCCTCACACTGTAACAATCCATCACCAGGAGGCTTCATGTGCAGCAGGCAGGCATGGGTGGGTGTGGCAAGGCTGTGTGCATGGTGGGGCACATGCAGGTGGGCAGGGGACTTGATGTTAAGTGCACAGCACGGAGGTGGGTCCTAGCATCTTCGTGCGGTGTGAAGGTGGGACCCCTGGCTCTGGCCCACCTCTTTGGGGCGATCTATCAAGGAGCCCCAGATGGGTGTGCAGGGCCTACCTCTTTGGGGAGATCAACTGTGGGGCTCCCACACTGTGAGAGGGCACAGGCAAGGCTGGGGAAACCCTCCCCCCCAGTTCACAAATTCCGTGCACCGGGCCTCTAGTATTGTCATAACTATCTACACAAAGTTATATAGTAGCATTTACCATGATCTATTAATTTTTTTTCTATTTATCTGAATTTATTTCAGGTTATAAGAAATTCATAAAAATATAAAAAATTACAATGGATTATGATAAATGCTACTACTATATAACTTTGAACTTAAAAACTAGGCTTTTAAATTAAATCTGTTATTTTCACTGCAGTAGCTACAATATGCCTAGCACAAAATTTGAGTTTAATAAATATTTGATAATGAATGAATGAGTGACTTAGCAAGCTAATTATATCTTTGGTATCAGTTTTATTTGAACTGATTTGAAAATGTGTTTGAAAGAGAAAACTATGATCAAAAATAATACAAAAATGATGCTGTATTTGGATGTGTGTGTACATATAGTTATTGTTATACCATATTGAAATAGCATCTATAATCTAAGGAGGTTAATATTTGACAAGTAATGCAAATCTATATATATAAAAGCCTAAGCAACTGTTATGACCAAATAGCCAGAATGACCAGTTGACAGTTGCTATGATGTACACTGACCACCAGAGGGCAGATGCTCAATGCAAGAGCTGCCCCCTGGTGGTCAATACACTCCCACAGCCAACCTCCCATTGCCCCTCCCCCCGGCTGGCCCTCAGTGGCCCCAATCAGGGGCCAGCTGGCCAATCTACCATGGCTCCTCCCCCCAGCCAGCCAGCCCTCTGATAGGCCTCAATCACCAGCCAGGCCAAGGACCCCAACCCATGCTTGAATTTATGCACCAGGCCTCCAGTATATTCATAAATAGTAAAATAGAAGTGCACCAGGCTCTAAACACTAGGCTAAACCCTGAGGATACAAAGTTGAATAAGAACAAGCTCCTTTGGAGGAGGAATGGAATATAGTTAAATTACTTAGGGTAGGGTGAGCCCTGGAAGGATGGGATGATCAAGCTAGAATCAGAAACACAGTGAGCAGGACCTGAAATGAAGCCCAAAATAGGACAGAGTAAGGATACATGAATGATGTCAGGAACCACACAGGGAGGCCCAGGAATTAGTGCCACAAGTTTGTTTGGTGTTAGATTGGAAGAGAAGTCAAGCAAGAGGAGTATCTAGTCACAGAAGCCTGTATCTCCCACACACATCACAAGAATATGTACGATAAGGTTATTTCAAGTACATCTCTGCTCTGCTGAGAGAGGAGAGTTTCACCTGGAATCTGAGCTCCTTTCCTAGAGATAGCACAATCCCAGTACTGACACTAAAGAGAACTTGAGAATTCTCAGGACATCAATAGATAGACATCTTTTCATCCTCATTCTGTCTTTATAAGTGCCTTCCCACCCACCCATTATTCTTGCACTTAGCAAAATATCTAACACCTAGTAGGTATTTCATAAATTGTTGTAATTAATTAATATGTTAATTCATTTAATTGCTATTTTATTTGTTTGTCTTTATGTGGATAATTGAATACTGAAATTGGCATATAGTTTATGACAATTTAATATATAATGTTAATTTCACATATAATACATTGTGGAATTCCATCTATTCATTTCATTTTCAGCAAGCTCATTTTTTCCCTTTGTTTCTAGATATTAGTTTATTATTTCATAAGAAAAGTTATTGTTTTTGGTGCTCATTTTCTTATTTGTAATTATTATTATGCAGTTATTAAACATCAATTGTTTACCAGTTGTAATTTAAACATTTAAACATTTAATTTTATCAGAAGTTAAATCTCCCATAAGAGTCTCTCATGTTTTTAACTAAGATTTTTATGTTTATTTTTAGTCCAAGACTTTGTATTTCTCCCCATTTTATCCTTTGTTCTATATTTCTTTTAACTATACAATTAAATGCACAATGTATTATGGGAATCTGAGAAGAGTTACAGTCAGCAATGAATATATATTCTGAATATGCCATAGTTTCTCAAATATTGTGATGGTAAAATAGATTGGTGCACTAGCCATGAAAACAATTTGGCTAAGTCTATCAATATTTTAACTATACATACAACATTTGACCTAGAAATTCCAGGTCTTAGGAACTTTTTGTACTCATACAGGTACATACTTTTACTTACATATAAATCATGTAATTACAAGATTATTCACACTAGCATTTTGCAAAATATTCAACAATTGAAAACTGGTTAAGTAAATTATTATATATCCATAAAATTAAATACGTTGCTGTAAAAAAAACAAAAAACAAACAAACAAACAAACAAAACAACAAGAAATGAAAAAGTTTTTTATGTCTTGATTTTGAACAATTTATATGATATAGTGTAAGCAAAAAAAAAATCAAGATGCAGGACAGTATACAGATTATATCACTGTTTATGTGGGTTATTTAAAAAGTGGTGGTAGAGGATAACATTGAGTGTAGAAAATGTCTTTGAAAGGATATGTTAGAAATTGATCATAGGATGTAAACTGGCTAACTAGGGAGAAACTAGCAAGAAAATATTGCAATATACTCATATATTTGTAGCTTTACATAGTATAAATACATCTATTTCAAAATAAAATAGAACTTTAAAAATAACAATAAAAACCAAACTTTGCATATTAGTTACTAGTATATGTTTCAAGCATCATGTCATCAAGTGTTTTGACAATTTTGATCAACTAGTTTTTATAGCTCTTTTGTAATAAAAACAGGGCACACTGAATTATTTGTATGAATTATGGTTCTCCAAAATTATGCTAGAAAGGGACACAGAGTGATTTTATGCTCCATGATTTGAAAGTCCAAAGCCGCTGGAGTCAGACAGGCAGATTTATTTAAGGTAAAAAAAATATCGAAGACTTTTCATTCATAAAAAAATAATAATAAATAACCAGTTAATGATAATAGAAAGATTCATTACAGAATCTATATCACTACTCTGATTCTGAAACATCATATAGAGGAAGAATTAAGAAATGCTGTTATTCTATTGTTTCATAAAGAAACTGATGAATTGAAATATAGTTATCCTGGCTAATTTCATGCAAGTAGCTGTAAAATTTATAAATTTCCAAACTTCTTTTTAGCACTCTGGCTATTCTTGTGATACAAAGTAAAAAATTTTACTTAACTATTTCCATGAAACAATCAATAAAATTTATATAGAATAAAATTATTATCCCCAATAATTGCTAGAAAACTCTTTATTTTGGTTATCTTAAATTGACAATTAACAGATGTCTTATCTAAGAATAAAATGATCAACAAATGACAGTAGCACTCTTTTACTCTATCAATTTTGTACACCTTTTATCTCTGTTTTTCTGATGAAATATTTCAGGACAGAAAACTAAACTAGCAAAAAGCCCAGTTCTTCCCATTCTAAATACTATTTCTACCCCTACAAACACCAACAATTTAATGAAGGAAACAATAAAAGCCAAAAAATTATATTAGATTAGAGGCTGGATGCAAGAAATTCATGCAAGGGGCTCCGGTCCTCGCAACCCCAGCTTCGTCCAGAAGGTGATCCGGATGGTCCTTCTGCTGTTTGGTCTAATTAGCATATTATCTCTTCATTATATAGGATTCTGAAAACATTTTGCCAAAGTCTGAATGACAAAAAAGGCACTGTCCACATAGAAATTTTAATAATGTTATAACAAGCCTATATTGGATCTTTTACATATGTTACTGTACTTAATTCTCACACAAAATTAGGAGGAAGATATGATAGTTCTCATTAGAGAAGTGAGGGACTAGTCCATTAAGTAACATCTATATATTTGTCTATATGTACAACATACATGTTTCTATATTTGGGAATTTATAAGGATTATATATTTATTTCCTAAATGTCATTATGAGATATGTTTTGACCTGAACTTCTGCTTGGTATTTACAAATGTAATAACTTAGAGGGAACAAATAGCAATTTTGTTGAAATTTAGGGCAGAGAGGAAGGAAACTAAAAATGACTTTGTTGAAATTTAATCCTATGGATTCTCTACCCTTTTGACTATGTAATGTATGAAATCATCCATGGAATTTAAGCAAATTTAGAATCTGTTCAGAGAAGACGGTCAAATAAAATGAACCATTGTGTATAGTGTCTGCAGAGTACAAAAAGTCTTTGAAATAAGAGCAGTGTTGGAAACTGAGTATAAAAGGAATTAAAGAAATATATATTGGTACCACGATATGTCCTTTCTTAAAATTTATGATCCCTACAAATAAAGTCAATTCATGTTGCTGTGGTGGTGTTGCTGCTGCTGTTGTTAGAATCTGAACAAGGCTACCTTCCACGGTGCTTAGACAAAAGAAGTAAAATCAAGAGGCCTGGAGAGAAGCATTATTTTATAAGGTGGCATTACACATGGAGTTATTATCATGGGAAGATGACTTACATTCTGCCATTATAAATTAAAAATACACAATGCAATGACAATTTGTTTTACTTTCCACCTATGGTGATTGCTTCACAGGTTTTAATTGTACCTATTCATTATGTTATTATTTACATTCAAATGAAGTCTGAGGAAAAATAAAAATGAGACATTTTTGCTCCTGACACAGTTTCTGTAAAGAATATAGAAGGCTGTTCCACCCCCTTCAAAGAGAAAAACTAAACATATTTCAGATGAGCCTGTGATGTTACTTGCATGCTGAGGCCTTCTTAAGTGATGTCCAAAAGAAATACCCACAACATGATGTAATAGAAAGCAAGCCAACACGCAGGCCAGAATATCCCATTCAATATTAAGAAATAAAGCTCTTTTTTTCTTTCTTTTTTTATGTTTTAACATCATAGACAGTTTCTGGAAATTTTCTTGGTTCCTCACAGTTCCAGAGACTGGAAGTCCAAGATCAAAGTGTTGGCAAGGTTTTCTTAGTCTAACCCTTCTAATCTGAGGTGTCCTAATCTCCTCTTCTTCTAAGGTCATATTGGATTAAGACCCATCCATCTGACCTCATTTTATCTTAAGTACCTCTTTAAAGGCCCTGTCTTCAAATACAACTACATTTTGAGATACCAGGGGTTAGAACTTTAACATATGGATGGGGCGGAGGAGACACAATTCAGACATGACAGACCACATATTTGGAGTAATACTCTTTGAGTTTATTGATTTTGTTCCTGCTTGTACTCAAGATCGACTGGGTATTATTCTATGACATAGAAATAAGATGTAAAATGTCTAGAACATAATGTATAGTGACGAGTAGTATTTCTGAGTTTCACCTGGGGAAGCACTTTCTGTTGAGGAATACAAAGCAGCCTCAATGGCTGTAGCTTTAAAAAACACATTATACAATCCTCTGATAGGTAGTTTTAATTGAATCTGTTTGCTTAATAAAAATGAAGTGAGCAAACAAATTAACTGGCCAACTGGTCTAGTTTCCTAAGAATGCTCTCACTGAGCCTCATGTTATAACCAAGGTATTGCAGGAAATGGCTTTAGGGGAGTACAGCATGTAAAGATATAGTTTTGGCTGCAGGATTTACATCACCATGTGTGAGAATTGGAACCTCTCTAATCCACCAGAAATCAACTGTCACTTTAAGGAGCCAACACAACAGGAAAGGTTGAGCTAGTCATATGATTCAATGAACTTCCTTTTGATCCTCTCTTTTAAGCACTAAACTAAAAATCAGCTAAACCCTCATGGATAAATAGAGTGTTTTATCCACTTTAATATCTAATCTTCCAGTTTGATTTCATGGCCAGACATATTATTATTTTTCAGATCTACAGTCCCACCAGCATGGCTTTCATTCATGATGTGACTTTCATGTACCCAGCAGGCCTTTCAGATAAGGTTTCCAAATGGTCATCTGCGCTGGAAGCAGATGCCACATTTTTTATGAGAGTTTCACAGTGTAATAGGTTCTTGTCACTATATTAATGAAATCAGAGCTATTTTCTCCATATCCTGGGAAAGTTGGAGTTTCTTTTACACTTTTTTATTACAACAGTAAAATAAAAGTTGGAAAGAGGCTTTAAAAGTGCCATGGAAAAAAAATTACAACTTAAAAGTGAACTTGTTTTTCTATACACAAAAAATTACCTCTTTACTATTGTGTTTCTATTTCAGTCTAGATAATTCAAATTATCTGCAACCACATTTCAACCAATACTGGGTTAATAAAGTGCATTTCATTCAAATCAGATCTGATATTGCAACTTCTGGTGACACCCATCTATAGAGCAATCTTATCTAATAAAGAGGGAATATGCAAATTGACAATCACACCATCACAAAGATGGTGGTGCCCATAGCAGAGGTAGGGTTTCTGCAACACAAGATGGTTGTACCCACAGTGAAGGTTGAGTTCCTATAACAAACCTTAAGAAACAATCAGCAGGGACCTGAGGCTGTCTGGCTCTGGGCTGGGTTGGGGCAGGGCACCTGAGCCTGCACCCCCCTGCCTGGTAGGGCTTGACAGAGAACTTCAGACTGCGCCCCCCACCTGGCAGGGCTCGTTGGGGGTTGGGTCGGCCAGGTCTGGATCTCACCCAATGGAGGTGGGGCTGGGTGGGGCTGGGTCTTATGCGATTTTTAGGCACTGCGGATGGGCAGGGACTTGACTGTAGGTCCCATGGCATGCCCCAAACTCTGTCAGGAGGAAAATTTTCATATACATTTTACTAATTTTCATTCACCTCTGACACTTCTATTATAGAGAAAGGGCAAATGGCAATATTAAAATATTTCCTATAGCCGAAACTGGTTTGGCTTAGTGGATAGAGCATCAGCCTGCAGACTGAAGGGTCCCAGGTTCGATTCCGGTCAAGGGCATGTGCCTTGGTTGTGGGCACATCCCCTCAGGCAGCTGATCGATGTTTCTCATTGATGTTTCTAACTATCTCCTTCCTTCCTCTCTGTGGAAAATCAATAAAATATATTAAAAAAAATATTTCCTATAAGTAATCCCCTTTTAATGTGCATGAATTTCATGCACAGAGCCACTAGTAAGAAATATAAGAGGAAAGTGGCAATTAAGCTATTGGTGATATTTATTTATTCCATTTAATTTATTTTGGGGAAGGAGTTGTAACATGGGAGGAAGTTGCTGCTAGAATCTGATGGATAGAGGCCAGGAAAGCTGCTAAACATCCTACAGTATAGAGGGCAACCCTTTATAACAAAGAATTGAGTAGTGATATTTAGTTGTGTCATTTTCCTTGGAAACTATGGCAACCTACTGTGACTATCAAAGGTCCATCTTTCAGTTCTCCTTTTTAAGAAATATTGTTCCCAGTAGCTACTGTCAATTTTTTTTTCTTTCTCATATAATTGTTTTTAGCTTGATGTAAATAAATTTTACTTAAAAAATAAATATACAAAAGGCCCTTCAAGAAAGAGCATTTCAAGACAGCCTTGTTTGGATACAACATTTAAGTATATTTTTTGTAATCTAATAAAACTCACATAGTATTTGAATTCAGGAGTTTTACTCATCTTCAATTCTGTTTAAATGCTTTAAACCAAAAGCCATGACAAATACATTGAAAAGAGTCTAAATGAAAGTCAGGAGAAACCAACACAGATTAATAGAATGAGGATTGTGAGGTATCTTGATTCAACCAGACTTTCTTGCAGTATTGGACTCGAGCTTGCTAGTGGTTCTCAACCTTAGGCTGCTGTAGAGCCTAACACCATCAGAAAACACAGATATTTACATTATGATTCATTAACAGTAGCAAAATTACATTTATGAAGTAGCAACGAAAATAATGTTATGGTTGGGGGTCACCACAACATGAGGAACTGTATTAAAGGGTCGCGGCATTAGAAAGGTTGAGAACCACTGCTCTATAACAACCAGCATAGTTTATGATGCTGGCTCAGTATTTCCATTGCCTTCATCCCTTGCATAATTTGTCCTTTTGGTCTTTATTCACATTAATGTCCTAGGGGTATCTTGCATATGATTGTTGCCTACTGCTTCCCAAATGTTTTTCAGATATGTTTTCTCATCTGCTACCAACAACTTTTCTTCTACCTATCTTCATTTTACAAATAAACAAATATCTAAGGAATTATCAGTAAGTCCAGCAGTAAATATTTCTCAATCATCTTTCCTCTTTACTCCATTGCCACATAACAATTTGACCCATCTTATGTCCATTTCCTAATGCAGCTTCTTTTTGTTTGTTGTTGATTTGTTTTATATCTCTTTATATAAAATATGTTCGTTTTTATAAATGGGTAATTAGAAAAGATGAGTTTAGCTGGTGTGGCTTAATGGATTGAGCATTGTCCCATGGACCAAGAGATCTGAGTTTAATTCCTGATGAGGGCACATGCCCAGGTTGCAGGCTCAATTCCAATAGGGAGCATAAAGGAGGCAACTGACCTATGTATCTCTCTCATTATTGATATTTCTATCTCTCACTCCCACTCCTTTCCTCTCTATCTAAAAATCAATAAAACTATTTCAAAAAAGGAAGAGTCAGTTTATAGTAAAAGCATAGCCTCAAGTAAGACATTTAAGGATACAAATCTAAAAGTCACTATCTGTGATGTAATCATATATCTATTACTACTTGCAATTACTACTTAGCTACCTTTTCCCTTTCAGCTTCTGCTGCCAAGTTTAAATCTGAACATAGTGGTTTTTAAGCAGGGGCTTACTGTTTCCTTATCCTGGATTCATTATTGTCAGCCATGGAAAAGTTACTAAATCTACCCATGTCTCATTTTTCCCTATCTGTGAAATAAAGATGATGATAATAATATAGTAGTTCTCACTTTCTTATTGAAAAAAAAATTATATTAGATAAGGAGTGTAAAGTTCATAGCATAGTCCCTACCAGAATGTAAGCACTAAGTAATTGTTGTTTATTGTTTTTAGTAGCATAGGATCCTGAAATGTAGTTTTATAAATTTGTTCTATAAAAGATTTAGATATTTTTTCAATAAAAATGAGCAATTCTTAAGGTCATATTAAAGAAATTTTAGTATGTGTGTATCTAGTGTTCTAGTTCTCTGCCTACCTAAGGTAAACTTCATAAATCAATATTTGTTGAGTAACTTCTACATGCTTTTACAGGCTTCATTGTAATGGTCCTCAACTGGGAATAACTTTAAATGATAAAATATTTTTCAACATATCACTGGAAAGTCTTACTGAGGCCACGGATGCTACTAAACATCCAAGAATGCAGGACGGCCTCACAATCCTGAATTATCCAACCCTCAGGTCAACAGTGCATCACTGTTTAGGAACCCTGCTCTTCTGGAAAGAGCAGAAGTATAAGATGTCTTCACTGCTAGCAGTTTCATTAGAAAATGCCTATCAAATAATATGGATGTATTTAGAATGATACCTGTTAACACTGAAAGACTTACAGTTGTTCATCTTGAGAACTGGCTGGATTCATGAGAAGGCATCTGAATATGGACAAAGCTGTATGCTTTGATAAGTCACAGTGGCCTTGAAAAATATATCTTAAACTCACTGGTTTATAATAATTTAATATTAAAATTAGGTATTATATATCACTACATGCCATATTATTTCTTTAAGCTACTTGTTGAAGTGGTACAAATTATTGTTTTTCTTTGAATGAAGACTACAATAGCTATCTAGAGTAGGAATGCAGGTTTATGCAACACAAGTTGGTATTGATATTACATGGCATTTCAAGTGGGCATAATCAAATGGTATATATTGATTGGCAAATTTTAATGTATTAAAATGTTCTATTTTCACAGTCATTTGAATTAACTGACTTCATATGAGCATAACTAATATCAGTGGCTTTTGCCTTTAGTCACAATTATTTGTTCTTGTTTTCTTACTCAACATGAAATCATTCTCTTTTTTTACCTGAACACTTTCCTTTGACAATCTCAAACCTATGTTATCAAAATGGCATGTTATGTTGGACTTTTCTGATAAATTTTCGGTAGAGATAGTTATGTGTGTGTGAGCATGTGCATGTGTGTGTTTAGGTTTCCACTTAAAGCTCAGTGCCAAAGCTAGAGCACTTATACATTTTCTAAATGTGTTTTAAGCAATAAGTTGTACAACATTTTTAGAACATGTGTTAAGCTATTTCTCTAAGAATGAAGCTCTTAACAAAACATAAGCACTCTGCATGAGATCTTAGCAGCAAAGTGCTTAAAAGATAAAGTAAGAATTGGTACCATGGGAAGAACACCAGCTGTAGAGCGCACAGGTCCATTATGAGAAGTATGGTGGTGGGTAGGGAGAAAATGATTTAATCAGGAGTAAAACCAATTTTATTATAAGGGCACGCAGGGGGTGTGGCACCATAGTGAGAGGGACATTTCAAAATATCTGACAGATTTCAACAATGTGAAAACCCCGTTCTTTAAAGTGACAGTAAACCCCATCAGGTCTCCCTTTTTGATGCTATTGTTAACAGTTGACTGTTTAAAGCTGGCCTGCTAAGATGCTGTCGTCCTATTTCAATAGTGTGTAGCCAAATAAAAGACTAATTGTTGAAATACAATCAATCAAAAATGATTGCAGGACAGAAGGAAGGTCTCCTCTGCTGACTTTGTTGTGGATCGTATTATTATGAGTGAGGTAGGAATGGAGACTGAAAAGAAAAAAAATTAGCCTGTCTGAAATACACACATCCACCTTCACTCCTTCTCACTGCAAGCATCCTAGTGAGCAGGAACATCACTTCCTAGCCCTGGAAATAATAAAATAATAGTCCATTTAGAAAAAAGATCTGATAAGGATTTCAGCTAATATTTTTAAAAGGACATGAACAGTATTAGCAAAACAGCTCATGCAGAGATTCCCTACAGTGACAATTTTCAGCTTTCTTTCTTTCTTTCTTTCTTTTTTTTTTTTTTAAATAATTTCAGTGCATATTCTTCCCTGCATTGAAAAGCTGATACCAAGAGGGCATGTGCATGCGAGCCTAAGACATTGGTAAAGAAACAAAATTCCAGTTGACCAAATACCTGCTAAGTTCTTGCCAGGATATTCAGCTTTGTCATGAACCCTCAGGTTGTCTAAAATGATTAGCTTTAGTTTTCATTAAGCCCAGAATCCAAAACCTTTTCCATGTCGCATGTTTGGAAAGATAAATGCTATGGATCAACTGCAATGCTTTTGTGCCTGCGTCCTTTTAGCTGTATGTGAGGATGTTGTTTTCAAACCCTAGTCTATCACTTCTTGGATGAAAATGATTCCAGGCTTTCATATTGAGGGCAAAAGGGAAAAAATAATAACCTGGCGTCCCTTTATTTACTCTAAAAACTTCATTTTGGCATTTATTGTCTTGAATATTTAAACGTTTCAACTCACTCAGGCTTCCCAAGCAAGCATTTCCGTTGTTTCTGAGAGGAGTTGGTAAGCACTTGTGGTTTGTCTTTAGTGTGTTATCGTTTCTGACAGCTTTGCATAGCCTGTGCAGGCCAACAGGGGTCTGTCTAATATTGTTGCTGGGCACATTTTCCTTGATGAGATGAGAACTAAAAAAAGAGATATTTTTGAAGCAGTAAGAAGGAATTAATATCCTTTCTCATTCAGTATTCTATTCCTTGCTGACTTTATACAGAGAGAGAGAGAGAGAGAGAGAGAGAGAGAGAGAGAGAGAGAGAGAGAGAGAGAGAGAGAGAGGGAGAAGGGTTAGCCATTATTCCCTTGTACATAGCAAGGCTAACACATGTAAAGCAATAACTCATTTTCTATTGCCATGTTTAGCATATGTCTCCTGTTGGCTCAGCAAGGCCTTTAGGCCGGTCCCTTGAGCCGGCCATCGTTGGCAACTCTTAGCCCCTCGGCCTCAAACCCAAATAGCTTTGAATCACGTTGAGCTGTGATGCTAATTTTCATACTGCTGCATTCTGGGAATAAATGTATCTGACATACTGTGTCAATGGCGCTGTCTCTTTGTGTGTCTTGTTTTTTTGTTAGCTGCATTCCTACAGATGGTATTCCATTGAAAATGTTCCCTTCCTGTGGAAAAAAAAAGGAGAAAGAAAAAAAAAATGCACAGCACCAAACCTCTAGGTGCAGAAGGCTGTTAACGGTTGCTGATGATAGTAGGCAAACATTAACATAATAATTAGTGTCTTGTAATTGTTTCATTAAAACCAGTTGTTCCATTTCTCCTCGTGTTTTCCCAGAAGAGAAGCTGAATTTGGACGACAGCCAGTGGGAGGACATCCACGTTGTCACCGGAGCACTGAAGATGTTTTTCCGGGAGCTGCCTGAGCCGCTCTTCCCCTTCAGCTTCTTTGAGCGGTTTGTGGAGGCGATCAGTAAGTACCCGCGCACAGTGCGGCTGGCGGCGCAAGCTGGCAGCGTGGCGTTATTAAGTAAAAAATAAGAAAGACGATAATAGCAGTCATGGAGATAATAATATCCCCCATGAATGCTCCACACCTTTCAGTTTCGTGTTTGTGCTTTTGATGGCTTATTTTTATTTCTGGCCCTGTAATATTATCTGCGTGTGTGTTTGTTTTTTTAATAATAAAAAAAAGGCATTCTATTTAGGGCAACCAATTTTCCACCAAGCCTCCTCTAAGGAAAATAGCTTCCCGTAGACTCTGCTTTGAAGGGGTCATCATTGGCACCCCAACCCCTTCCTTTAGACTTTCAGAATTGCAATGAGTAAAACTGGTGCTTTAAAAAGAACCTCGGTGCATTCCATATTACATTTCATAAAGAAGCGTTAAATCAACGACAGAGGCACTGCTTTCTCCTCACACACTCACCTTTCACCCACCAACGTTGGTAAATAGCTACTGTTTGCTTATGAGCAGTGTGAGTGCTAAATTAAGTCATGGCAAGTTTCTTCTACTAATCCGGAGACTTTGTAGGAGGTTGAGTTATATCACTCAACTAGCCAGTTATCATTGTACACTCTGAGAAGCTTCCTTTTCTATTATTTTCCCATCTGTGAAACACACACACTTAAGAGTGAGTGAATGAATGAATGAGTGAAAATCCAAATACAAGGAAACGTCTGCTATTGATTCTTAGAGAAGCAGCTACTAGTTTTCATCTCTAAATGTAATCTCTTAGCGTACACTTACTACAATTGTGACAGCTTGGGAAAAGTTCCCTGGCAAGTAGACTGATTCAAGGAGGAAAATGAAAGAAGAAAGGAAGGTAAAATTAAAAAGCTTGCAAGCCTGGCAGGAGCTTAATTAAAGTCCAAACAAGAAAAATCTGCAAGAAAAAATATGCTCTACTTAGGAGGTCTGATCTTGGCTGGCAGTGTATGCTGTGTTCCCATTAGTGGGAGTGGGGACTCAGGGAGCCCATGTTACAGAACAGCCCCTCAATATGCCCTTTTATTTTATTTTATTATTATTATTATTTCACACAAAAAAGCTGTGGCAAAATGATATCAAAAGGAATAAAGCAGGGTTTCTCTCCCGAATTCTTTCTCTTGTTGCCTGCTCACAATTTCGGATTGTGTTGTTGCTGCTGTTGAATCTAGTAGCCATGCTCTAACTACGGGTTTTGAGGTGAGGCTGGAGCTCTTATCTCCTGTCCTGACATTTCATTTCATGCACTTCTGCTTCCGGAGGAAAACAGTAGTTTGTAGTTCCCACGCTCTCTTAACTTACCAGGAGGAATAAAGGACAAATAAACAAGCATGCGTTTCCGTTGCAGCTGATTCTGGTATTCTGTCTTGGATCACACCAGCATGGATTATGGCTCCATAGGATAGTGTTCTGGTAGGAAACTGGAGAGACTTGTATTGGGCACCTATCTCTAATTAGACGTATCTAAAGAAGTCATAAGAATGTCACACCACGGTTTCCATACTTTTTAAGTGAAGATGATCTTATTTGGAAACAGACTTGTGTAGGTGCTGATTTGAGGCTATGGTGTAGGATACCCATCAGTGAAGGTCCCCTTAGTTCACCTGATTCATGGGATGCAGGCCCTCAGAACCCAGGTTGAGGGGGAGGGGGTTGTTATTTGAATTTTCAGAAAGAGCAGGACCACCTCTGTACTATTCTAGGACTCAGGTCCAAGCTGGACAGAATTTCAGAAACCCTGGCATGGTCAGAACAAGGCAGTGTTCAGATGGGAAGCAGGCTGTCCTGACTATGGCTTTTGCCAGCACTGATAAGGTGGGTGATGGTGAGAACAAATGGAATGGTGCTTAAGGGAAAATCCTTTAAAAATGTAAGACATCGTGCCCTAGCTGGGTTGCTCAGTAGATTGAATGTCAGCTGCCAACTGAAGAGTCCTGCCCAGGTTCAATTCCAGTCAAGGGTACATGCCCAGGTTGTGGGCTCAATCCCCAGTAGAGGGTGTGCAGGAGGCAACTGACCGGTGATTCTCTCTCATTGATGTTTCTATCTCTCTCTTCCTCTCCCTTCCTCTCTGATGATATATAATAAAAATGTAATATATCACATAAGTGCAGAGAAAGGCAACATTTCCTTCATTAATTAAGGAAGGAGATTCAATTTGAGGAACCTTGTCTTACCTAACGCAAGATAGTACCTAATATGTAAAATGGAGGGACTAACCAACAGGGTAATATGTGTGAGAAATATGTTATGATGGCTGGCTTACTAACCTATGTTTTGGGATAATCTTGAAGTTAGTTTTTGTGTTATAAACTCAGCTCTAGGTCATAATTCATATTGAAATATACTCAAGAATAAGAGACTAGCCACCTAGGTTCTTAGCAATGGTAAAACCACACCAGAGGAAGTACTTGGATCCCATTGTGCACCGAATGAGTAAAAAAATAATTCAAAATATAAATTTAAAGATAGTAATATTTATCTAGTCCTAGAAGTGTGCTGAGCTTTATCAGAGCTCTCACTGCCCCTTGTAAAATCTGTACAGTGAGATGCTCTATACTTGTCCATGAATTCTTAGCTTTTTATAAAAGGAATAAACCAGGAATCGCCCAAGTAAGATAAATTCACAGGGGAGATGACCGTATATGCTGGCGCTGAGCTGCTTTGGCTCTTCTCACCCTCCACTTTTGCACTCTATGCCATCGGAAGCCTGACCTTAGCCAACTCTCCTGTAGCTCTTAGAAGCCACCAGCAGTCAGTAGCAAGGTGTGGTGGGGAGAAAAGGCCAGCCAGTTTATGAGTTTATCCCCACCCTCTGCCTTGGTTGGCTTCTCTACCTGAGGATCCGTCTCCTCCATGGCTTCAGCTTGGGTGGACAGACCCCCTGTGCTTCCAGCTTCTGTCTGGTGATGTGGATCTTCCTCTTTTCCAGCCTGGTAGTGGCTTCCTGCAATGGCTAGGGTTTTGGTTTCTTCTCTCTTCTTTATTTGACTATAAGCTTCCTCATTAAAGGATACCCAGTTCCCTGCATCAAGATAATTCATTCCATTGGTATAAATAGTTGAAGTGGTTTCTGTTCTTTGGTTAAAACAATAGCAGAACATCATGCCAGTCAATGTCACAGTCCATGGATCTCTAACATTATTTCCCTTTTCTCTCTCACTGCCCGCAAGCCCAGTTTGCGGAGGCTTAACATTTTTAAATTGAGAGATCTGTTACCCTTTTATGACAGAGTTAAAAGGTGAATAGACCAAAGGAATTTTACGTCCACCTGGAATGCTTTACCTCTGAGGAAGAAATTTTATTTCATGTATAAGCAATTAATGACTGCTGATGCTATTTGAATTACTCTTAATTTTCATTATATGTTTGAAAGTCATCATTACATATTCCAAGAAAAGAGAACAGAAGGCATTTACTTTTTTAAATAGTTTTCTTTTTACCGAAAACAAACATTAATATGATAAGAACCTGCAATTGCCCCATAGTGATCCCTTGTCTGATAACACCCATTGGGATAACAAAAACACTGGAGATTGTTTTACATTTCAGAATGCAAGTACCACAGTTATTGATCTGAAATTCTATACTTAAGGTCAATGCTACTGGGTCACCTGCAGGGTTACTTCATGGGGATTTAACCCACTGACTGCAATGACTAATTCCCTGGAATTGACTTGTGCTGAAGGCATTATTAGTACTGCAAATGTGAACTGGGTACAGAAACACAGCTCTAGGGTTTTATGACAGGTAATTCAATCTGTGGCCACAGGCCTGCAGGCTCTGGACATTTCCACTACATCTAAATCCTAGATGTACTTATATTGCCACTTTATTTTTGTGCCTGGTAACTCTACAGATCCAAAGTAAAGAGACAAAAAAACCAGTGGCTTTTCTATTTTAATATATGCATTTTTCCAAAATTCCTGGGAAATGGAAAGAGAGGAGAAAAACTCATTGTATTTTTACAATCTATATCATCTTTTTTTCTGAGAATAACACAATATTGGAGAGGTGAAAAAATTATGTGGAAAATAATTTCTAGCTTATAAAGATACTATGAAAATCAAATAAGATATTTTCCTTATTCTATATTAGATGCTCAATAAATGATTGGAAAGGGATTCATTTTTTTAGAGGAGTAAAGCAAATCACAAAATAGTTCCCAAATTCACATGGCTCAAAAGATTAAATTTAACATTCAGTTTCAGACTCTAAAACATAAATATTTTCCATCTTGCTACATTGCATTTCTGGGAAGTTTTATCTAAAAAAATTTTTTTTGCTCGAAGGATAACTAATTATTCTTCTGCCAAATATCTGGCTGTTAAATTACCCTATATAAGGACTATACCATATGTCCTATATCATTCTATATAAAACTACAACCTTTTCTACTTAAAAAAAAAAAACACAAAAAAACAACAAGGTTAAAATTAAACTATCAATAAATGATCAGAAATAGTAGTTTTGGAGTTTTGATCCGAAATAAAGTAGAACTTTCCAAGAGTGAGCAGTGTTTTAGTATTTACTAATAGATACTATAAGCATCTATTCAAATGTTAACCTCTCTGAGTACATTTTAATTCTCCACGGTATTTTTATAACCAATTTTTCACCCACACCCTTTTGAAATTCATTTAGATATACACAATATTATTTTCCTGTTTAATATGAGTAACTATTTCAAATTTAAGTATTCTTTTTTTCTAGGTTTTCACTTGTATCAAATTACAATATGCAACAATCCAAATTTTACGGAGGAGTTTCTGATGGAGAGTGATGTATTGGGCCCTATCACCTCACATCCCTGGGCTTACTCATTTAACTATTTGTTTTTGTCTCTTCCAGTGGTTAACTTTACAACTCTGGGTAATATCTCTACTTCATGAATTATCAACTATGGATAATACCTGATATGAAATATTAACTTATTCCTTCCACTTCCAGCAATATTTAATAGTTACATAAGACATTTAGGTATTAAATAATACACATAAACCTACTTCTTGTTTCATCAACATTCAACAATAGCTCCTAACTTCCCTTCGTAAGATGAATGTATTTTCCTTTCCACTCTTTACCTCTCTGCCCTTCTTCCAGAATCATTGGTCATTAACGCCTTTAAATTTTAATGGTTGTTCTGAGTTTTCAGTTTGACCATTTAGAAAACTAATAAACAGCTTTTATATTTGCATTGTTACAAGTCTGTAACACGGCCTGTCCAAGTGGTTTCACAAAGATTTCTTCTCAAGAGTTCACTGTCACAATCCCTGTACTTCTCAAAGAATACTAATACCCAGGCAAATAAAGTCTATTTTATCACACTCCAAAAAGGCTGAAACTCTTGGCCACATTTGGTTCTCTTTGTAGTTGAATCATGATTTTCCTGTATAGATTTTACATTTATTTTTCTGGAGTTTGTAATTCTTTTTTTTTTTTCCTTGCTTTCTTTTTTTTTTTTTTTTTTCCTTTTCTTTTTCTTTTTTTTTCTTTCTTTTTTTTTCTTTTGCAATGTCCTCATTCTTTTCTGACACTATTACAGAGTCCTGCTCTTTCCAGGCCACCTCCTTTCTGGGACCTCTGTCTTTCTAATTCATATTGAATGGCGGCTTCCAGGAGTGCTTCAGGGTGCTCAGTGAGGAATAGCTTTCTGCTTTCTGAGTTGGAGCCACTGTCTCCTGGAAGAGGTGTGTATTAGTCTTCTGTTGCTGCCATAACAAATTACATCAAACTTGATGGCTTCAACTACAGTGATTTCTCATCTTATAGTTCTGTTGGGCAGAAATCTGACACTTGGTCTCCTGGGCTAGAAGCAGTGTCAGAAGGACTGCATTCCTTCCTGGAGACTCCAGAGGAGAATCCACTCCCTTGCCCTTTCCAGCGTCTAGGGGCTGCCTGCAAGCCTTGGCTAGTGTTCCTCCCTCCACCTTCACAGGCAGCAGTCACACATGACACCACGTCACTCTGACCTCTTCCATGGTCATATGTCCCTCTGACTTCCTTTCACCTCCATCTTCCATTTTTGAGGACCCTTGTGATTTCAGGGGCTCTCTCAGATAATCCTGAATACCTTTTCCACCTCAGGATTCTTAACTGAATCATGTCTAAAAAATACCTTTGCCACGTAAGGTAACATGTTCACAGGCTCTGGGCATTAAGGTGTGTACATATTTGTGGGGCCATTTTTCTTTCTACTTCATTTTTTCTCCTCTCCTCTTTGTTGCCAGTAGCACCTGCTCCACCTTCATGTCACAAATGCTCTTAATCCATCAACATTTACCTGCCTTCTCTCAAATCCAAATGATCATGAGAGTTGACATGACAGTAAAACTATGGATTGGTTAGTAGATAATAGATAAGTAAAGAGAATTGACCTCATGTATTTACCTACAAGATGTGTTATATATTCTTTTATGAGGGATAGGCTTAAAGGTTTGTCTCAAGCCTGGACCAAAGGTCATTTATTCAAGGACTATCTGATGATTTCATTTTGGCCAACTTCTTCACTTTAGTTCTTTGGTGCTCATGATTGAGCATGTGAGTTTGTATTTGTTGTCTTGTTTTATTCTGAGTTTTCAAATTTGCCTTTTGTGTGTAAAAATAATTACTTTTTTCCCCACCCTTGAGTAGTGTTCTATATATTTTCCATCATGGGAATGCAATCAAAGCTAACTTCTTGATCAAAACAGTCTTATTAATTATTTAGTTATTATATGAATTATTAAGTATTAATACTAATATAAATTTCTTTGTCATGTTTTTCAGCTTCTCTTAAGAAAACATTAGATTGATGCTTATTATATGTATATACAATTATTTTATAAATGTGCATATACCTGTATGTATGTATATACATATGTATATAACAGATATATGTAATGTTATAAATAAGTCTCTAATTTAAAGGCTTTAGTCACACATGCATTTGAAGACAATATATCTTTGAATGACCAGATTTTGTAAACCCTGATTAATTACGCAGTAAAACAAATTGCGAGCAATGGTATCCATAAGATAGACTCAGCACCATTAAAATGCAGACTGTTATCACCAAAGGTAGAGCATACCCCATGCCTAGTTCTTAAATACAACTAATCTATGTGTCATATATATGACATGTATATTAACTACTCCTATATTATGTCAGTCACACCATCCTCATATAAAAATGATTTACATTAAAGATATTGCCTTATGACAGAAAGCATCTGTTGCATGTCCAAATGTTTTCCCCTCAATGGCCATTATGCCATTTCGCCTTTAAAGTATACCTTCAATAGTAAGTGGGGGTGGGGGAAACGCCAGTCAAGTATATTCACAAATATTTCCTTTACTCTTGACTTTTTCTTGCCCTTTGTTCAAACTATTTCTGATGCATCATCAACTTCATGATGACACTTTGGGAGAAAAGAAACAGAGCTTACAAGGCACTTGATTACGAACAGTCACTAAACTTTAAAGCATGATAGTGATAAATTGCCTTAAACTAGAGAAAGTAAAAAACAGGGTTTGAAGGGTCACCACAAAGAAACCAGCGATGTAAAAATAATGTAGTATAAAAATATCCTCCATGCACCATTTTAAGGAGATTGAAATTAAAATAAAGATAGATTTTACAAATAGCCCCCTTATACTAAAATTTCCAGGACAAGCTAACGTTCTCACAGACTTGGCAAAGTTTTTTCTTGTGGTTGCTTTTTAATCAGAATGTGTATGTGTGTGTGTGTGTGTGTGTGTGTGTGTGTGTGTGTGTGTGTGTCTGTGTTTAGCAAACTAAAAATTTTATAGCTGATGCCCAGCTTGTCTCTTAACTCATTCTAATTATATTCATAATTAAACTGTAAAAAGTAAATAGTTGACTAGAGCCAAATGGCTTGCACAGGTGTCTTTTTGTAGGAATGCTTTAGTTGGGAGACAATAAACAACTGGACCTCCATCCACTTAATTTGGCTTAATGAAAGTCCTTTATAAGTAAAACTAGAAGGGGACTCAGAACTAAAATTGGTCCTTAACTCTGAAATTAATTGAGTGGTAAGACATCAATTCCACTGAAAATGTGGTGTTTGTCTTTTTGTTTTTCCTTAAAACTTCCCTTTTACTTGCACTCCTTTCTTCCAGAGTCTTAAGAGATCACTTTTCAAAGCAATAAAACTTTCAAGCTGAGCAATCAGCCAGCAGGCCTTCGTGAGTCAGCTTCCTGAGCATCCCTGCTCCCACTGAATAGACGTGCTGCCAAAAGATTATAACAAAATGCAGAATTTCACCTCAATACCTCAGCGCCACACAGTTATCCTGACCCATTCCTCTCATGGTAGACTTACATCACTGGTTTTCATTGCCTGTTATCAAGTTCACTGCATCAGTAGATTCTGATGAAACTGAGGGTTTGTGATCTTTTTCGTGTCATACTGAGATGCCTGCCTTGCTTCACAGTCTTGGGGTTGACACAAACACAGCATTGTGTTCAACACTGAGGGGCCTTCCAAAAAATTTTGTACCCACTCATTTTCATCTCTGACTGGCTACATCTCCAGGAGAAGAGCCTCTCCTACTTCCCCAATAAGTTTTTTTCTCTCTCATTCAATCCAGTATGATTCTGACTATAAATATAATCCAAATGCTGCAAATGCATTTTGAGGAAAAGCCTGATTATTTGTGAGCTTTGCAAAATCTTACACTGATCTGGTGACCCACACTTCTCTTGCCGTGCCCATCTCATTCATGCCTGTTGGTCTCCTGGCTCTTCATTGAGTTCCTCAGGTGCATGGAGGGTCTCTGCCCAATCTCTCTATCAGTGGCATGTCCCCAGATGGCCACTTACATGCTAACTTCTCAGTGTGGTCATTCTCAACTGCTAAGCCAAAATTTCTACCTGCACGGTATACCACCACCTCCATTCAACTATGACTGCACTATTTACTACCTGCAAGTCCTGCAAGAGCCAATTCTTAACCTCTCTAAGCCTCAATTTTCCCATCTATGAAACAATGTAAAAATAGTATCTTCCCCACAGGGATTGAGAACAATTTGATGAAATGCTAATCATGACAAAGCACTTTCAGATTTCCTGGCACATTGTACTCAGTAATTGTTAACTCATATTATTAAATCAGAGTGCAACCAGACTGTCCTTAGAACAAACTCCCAGATGACCTTTTGGTCCATTCTCACAAGCATGTCCACTCCTCTAGTAAAGCTGCCTTAAGCAACACATATGACTATCCTTATTCTGCTTTAACATTTGTTACTAGAATTCCAAACCGCCTCAAATATGTTTAGAATATTATTACAGGACTAGAGGCCCAGTGCACGAAATTTGTGCACTGGGGGCTGAAGCGGATTGTCCCTCAGCCCAGCCTGCACCCTCTCTAATCTGGGACCCCTCAAAGGATGTCCGACTATCTGTTTAGGCCAGATCCAGAGTACCATCACACTGGGAGTTAGGGCTTTAACTGATGAATTTGGGGGGGAAGTGGAGTGCAAAAATTCAGTTCACAATAGAAATCATACTTCAATGGAGTGTTTTAGTTGTACAGCTTTCTCAGAGCATGATCAACTTTCCTCCCTTATGTCTTTATATTATTTCAACACAAGATTTAGCTCTTTATTAAATCATTTAATTATATTCTTGGGGTCTGAAATAGAATTTAAAGTCCAAGGTGTCACTTTTACCCATTTCTCCCTCATACATGTTTGAACCTACATGCAGAAATATGCATGTAATCTTGTGCAATTGTGGTCTTCTCATGATTCCAGGCTGTCAAGACAATAGCATCAGCAGGGAGGTTTGGCTTTAAGTTTTAAGTTTTGTCTATTCACAAAACTTAATTCACCTGAGACACATAACAACTGAAACCTGGACCAAAACCTAAGTTTTTAACTATAAGTCCTTCACTTTCATCATTCAACCTTCCTCTCAACATTATGGCATTTGCAATTTGAGCAATCATCTATTATGCCTATATCCAGGCCCTACAATACACTTAAAGATTACGTAACACAGACTGGAAAGCCACTGGGACAATGGAGCAATTAGATTAACGATTTACTATATTTGGGAGAAAACTTTAAACACTGTGCCAGTAAGAAGAATTGTAGAAAAGAACTGTCACAATTTGTAAAGCAGAATTATTTAGACTTATGGACAGTTTTTTGGAATTAATTTGAATTATAAATATTGTCAACTAATAGAGCAGTGTTAATATATAAATATCATATATACATATAATTGCAGTTCCAAATTGTGCTCTACTGGCCATATTCCACTTGAATACATCCAAATGCTATGTGTACATTTTACCGTTTAAGTTAATATTTATAACACTCCTTTGTGGCTGATATGATTGTCCTCATTATTTCAGCTTAGGAAACTGGGGCTCATGGGTGCTAATTAGCATGCTAAGGCTACCAGCTGGGAAGGTGCAGAGCTGAGTTTTGAACTCAGAACTAGAAGATTCCAAAGCTGTTACTTTTAACCAGTCTTGCCTGATTTGGACAAAGTGATAACAAGTGTCTACTTAGAAATGAGATAATTAGTAGATTTAAATGTGATTCCGGTAAAGACTATATTGTCAAGAACTACAGTGATAGGAAACTAAGTAGAACATGAATAAATTTCTCTGCTCAGACCCTTGGTCTCAAAACCCCATTATTGAGGAAAGGCTTCTGTCCTGATTATTCAATTCAAAATGAAATCAACAAAGTTGTTCACTGCTTTCTGTATCCAAGTTGACATTATAGATGCTCATTCTTTCACCTACATCACTTGAAAAACATTTAAAGATAAAATTAAATACACGTAAACACCAAACAAACCTAGCATATGAAGAAGAGCATGTTTTAGAATGTATGTAGAAAAATCTCCTTATTACATTTTCCAGCAAGTGAATTAAGAAATAGCATCATAGCCCTGGACTTTGTGGCTCAGTCGGCTGGGCATCCTCCTGTGTACCGAAAGGTTGCTGGTTTGATTCCTGGCCAGGGCACATGCCTGGGTTTTGAGCTCAATCCCAGAAAGAGGGTGTGCAGAAAGCAGCCGATCAATGTTTTGCTCTCAAATCAATCTTTCTCCAAATTCTCCCTTCCTCTCTCTAAAAATCAAATTTAAAATAAAAAGCATTATAATATTTTCTATAATTTTTATCAGGTCTGTTTAATTGACAGAAGGGTTGCGGCACAGCATCACCTTGCCCCTCATGCCATGTGCTAGAAATGTATTTTCATGGACTCCATAAATTAAATTCATTTCAGCCCATCACATTCATAATTTAAAAAGCCCAGACACAGTTAAAATGTTTCTGCTCTGTCCACTCACAGTCAATGATAGTGTTCTTTTTAAAAAAATGTTTAACATCACCCTGGCTGGGTGCCTCAGTTGGTTGGAGTGCTGTCCAATACAACATAAGGTTGAAGGTTTGATTCCCAAACAAGGCAATAGATTGCAATTTGATTCCTGGTTTGGGCATGATGGGAGGCAACAAATAGATTTTTCTCTCACATGGTCTCTCTCTATATATATCCTCAAGTGTGTTTTAAACAGGGCAAACACATAGAAAAGTACACACATCATGGGAGCATTAATAATGGGGAAATATGTTTATAAACTTACTTTTCTAGGCTCCTATGTTTGTGACTCTTTTCTCTGACAATTAATTATCTCTGTTGAATTTTAAGTCTGAAACTATTAGTTGTCTTATGTCTAGTTATAGAACTACACAATATTTTTTCCATCTCTTTTTTTAAATATATTTTATTGATTTTTTACAGAGAGGAAGGGAGAAAGATAGAGAGCTAGAAACGTCGATGAGAGAGAAACATCGACCAGTTGCCTCTTGCACACCCCTACCAGGGATATGCCCGCAACCAATGTACATGCCCTTGACCGGAATCGAACCTGGGACCTTTCAGTCCCGCAGACCGACGCACTACCACTGAGCCAAACCGGTTTCGGCAATCCATCTCTGGAGTGGAACTCATCTTTATAGCTTCAGCGCTAGGTGGATATAAAAACATAAATTGCTTTGTGACGCTGTTGTTTCATATAATTCCTCCTTTAACATAGCAATGGACTGCTGAAATGGGGAGTGGGAAGGATTGGTGAGTAGGTGAATAAGAGAGGTATAAACTGCTTGATTTAACCATTTTACTGATAGTAAATTTAAGAATTAACCCCTTACCTCTCTCCAAATGTCCTTACCAGTATTGATCTTATAAGCTGTTACACAGCTACCTCCATAGGAATATGCCAACTCTAGTCTTCATATTTCCTATATATCAACCTGGTATTACTAGATAATTTACTGATTTCATCTTGGTGGTTAAAAACTTTCTGAAAGAGGAAGAGGAAAATTGAAAGCGCAAGTAAAGTACTGTGATTAGGCTAGTGAACTTCTGCAGTCTTCAAAGGGTTACCTGCACTCCTGCTAGTACTACTTTCCAGACTTAACCGCAGCGCAATGGTGGAGAGAACAGTGAAACTGTACTATAAAAATAAATTACTGTCATGAATATTAAGCAACAAGAATATAATAAACATGACTGTTTGCATGATTCTGATTTATTGGTACTGATATGCGTATAAATTATGACACTAAGTGTTTACTCTAGTTGTTTCAGAATATAGGCCAAACAAAGCTGGATGGACACTTCCCGCAGACCTTTCCATCTGCCACCAAATTCCTATTTTGTGGCTCCTGTTGCTGAGTTTCTTATGTCGGTAGCATCAGGACCATGTGCGAGCAGCCATTCCCTTTCGTTTACTTTGCAGAAGGAAGTCAATTGCCTTCCCGGAATCTGGTGTTACAACTATGGCCATTATGAATTCTGTTCCCTCACCGTGGAACAACTCCAGCTGCAAAGTGTCTCAAAGGCTAGCCTTACTTGCTTTTAAATAGTGCTCACTTTTGACACAGGAGTGTTCATTACTATTGATGAACCTCTTGGCACCAGATTTGGGCTTTCCCAATGGTAAACAGCCCTGCATTTTTGCATCCTTGCTTAGCAGTGAGTGTTCGGGATCACTAGTTCTGAGAAGTTAATGATCAATAGAGATTGTGTATCCACCTAATATTTACTGGTACCTCAACTGCCATAATATTACTACACAAGTAGCACAGTTTGGTCTTGCTGACATTCACAAGTAGAAGTTATTATGATTAGCCATCAGTTTTAATTGACACTATTTCGAACTAGATATTTGTTAAACAGATGGCTAGAATAAAGTAACACCCAAAGAAATGGCATTCTTCTGCCTCAGGTTTTTAGCTTTTATGATACATCTCATCAAAGTTTATTTCAGGAGATTAATTATTTTGGAGTTTTCTTTTCTCTAGCATAGGTGGCAACGCACAAGGAAGACAGCCAAAAATGTAATAACCTTCACAATATATGCAATTGCCACATAGTAAAGTAGACTATATGGGCATAAGTTGAGGATACCTATAAAAAACTGCTGATTATATAAACACTTGGCTGAAGATGAAATGCCTGCTAGAGTTCATGAGGAGGCAAGAACTGTTAGCTACTTAGAGTTGGAACTCTTACAGCTTTCTTGGAGGGCACGTTAGCTCTCTACATTAAAAGGCTTATGAATACGCATACCTTTGTATTGACTCTAACCTATTTAGAAATTTACCCGGGGAAATTTTTAGAGATATGCACAAGAATGTGTACAATCTTGCTTTTCAAAATGTTATTTATAATAGTGAAAAATGCAAAAGTAACATATATGTCCAAACTTAGGGAGACTAAAATTATGGCGCATTTCTATATTAAAATAGTATACAGCTGTTATTTTGTGTTGTGGAAAGCATTACTTCACAAGGGAAAATGCCAGTAAATATTAAATGAGAGCATGAGCATGTATAATATGAACTTGTTTTAAAATATTTATGTAAACATAAGTAGAAGAAGATTGAAAGTATTTACTTCAAAATATTAACAAATGCTGTCTCTGAATGACTACATCCCCTGTTTTATTTTTTTGCTTTTCTATGTTCTACAAGTTTCTATACTAAGAATAAGTATATTTATAATGATGAAACACTAAAAATAAAAAGTTTAAAAAGAGGACAGTTGGCCATGTTGTAAGAGATCTCAAAACCACTCTAAAGGGTTTCCAAATGTGGTTCTTACCCCAATCTCCATCATAGAAACAGATTCCTGGACATACTGTGGTAGATTTTGATTCAATGTGGTTGGGGTGAAGTTGAGAATTTTTTACTAAAAATCAATGAGCAGACCCTCAGGTGCCTCCAATATGTGGTTAGATTTTAGAACCACTGATGTCAGTCCTTTGTCCTTGATAACAACAAAAACAAGGACAGCAGCTCTTCTCATAGTATCTTGACATCACAGCATCTTACCTCAAGCCAGGGTGTGCATTTCTGGGGGTAGGGGGAAAGACACTGAACAAGTAAGAGGTAAATTCTCTGAACTAGAGAAGAACATGCACCTACATGTGATCTAGCAGCACAGTAAGTGATGAAGAGAATCAATGCTCTACAGAAGGGAGAGATGAACCTGCAGTGGTTGGGATGACTTCACCAAGGAGTCATTCAGTGTTTATGGAATTTAAAGAGCCTGGTAGGGAAAGAAGAGGAGTACATGTCTAGCCCTGAAATGAGTGTGTTGTTTTGGGGAGAGTGAAGAATCTAAATAGAATGCAGTGCATATTTTGGAGGTTGCAACAGGGATAAGGGAAAGGAGTTGCAGTGACGCCAGTATTATTAATCCCAGGAGGTTGATCCTATATCCTCCTGCCTAGCACAGTACCTGTCACTGAAAAGCTATGCAGTAACTATTTGGTCAATAAATTAACAAGTTGCAGATAATTCAATATTACAGAAAGGTTTAAATGTAATCTACCGTAATTAAAACCCCATTTTAACACCATTAAATATTGTCACTACTTAGTGAAAAACTGTTTTACAGAAATTATGTTGATGGTAATTGGCAGGGTATGTTTAAGAGGAGAAATAAAAGGCCAGAAAGCCTTGTTGTGTTGTCTACCTGAAACAATACTTGGTAGACAAGTATAAAGTATATTTGATACCAATCTATAAAACTGGTGCAAGTGACCCATTTGTTTGGGGACCCAGTTTTTCCTCTCTGTACATGATGAAATTACACTATATAAAATTCTGAAATTGAGATCCATGGATAGGCAAGAGGCTCATGATCCACTGCCCAAAGAGTTGGCCAAATTTGTGTTAATGTCCACCTATGTATTCTCTGGAACGAGATTCTCAGAAGTTTTGTGACCCCAAAAGAGTTATAGAATAAGTGCTACTCAGAGTGTTGTCCATAGACTGAAAGAATCAGAATCACCTAGGATCATGCTAGACATATATTTTCAGGGACCCCATTCCACACTTTCTGAATAAAAGTCTCTGGAAATGGATCCCACAATCTGTTTTTACAAGTACTTCAGGTTTTTCGTATGCATGCAAAGGTTGAAGAAGCATCCAGTAGCTAGAAGAGTTCAATGCCCCTCACCAACTTAAAAATCTTTGACTATTTTGTGAAAGAAATGGAAAAAGAAGGTACCTATAAGAAAGATGACAAAGAAGTTGCAAAGATTTAATGACAACTTGGATAAACAATAATGGTCAGGTTTTAAATCTAAATGACCAAGAGGATAAAAATTATTTGATACCAATAGTGAAGTTGTGATGATGAGTTATTTTACATACAGTAGAAGATTGGACCAAACACAGCTCATTAATGAACTGACTTTTTTCTTGGCTTTATTCTAGACATAGGATGGAGATAGCTCAAAGTAACTTTGTGCTCCAAGAAATTATTTCAGGATCACCCAACTAAATATGGCTATTGGAACACTGAATAGCTGATCAGAAGTTGAAAGTGATCACAATAAAAATTCTGGAAAAATTGAAAATTCCATTACTGTATTTTCCAGCGTATAAGACGACTTTTGAAACGAAAAAAAGCCTGCTCAGATTGGCCAGAGTCAGAGAGGCGGTCTATTAAAAAAAGAACTGGTGTTGCCTCCGAAGTGGGGGGTAGTCTTATACAGCGAATATAGGCCTAAACCTATGTTTTAACTAAAATTAGGGGTCGTCTTATATGCCAGAAAATACGGTGTGTGTGTGTGTGTGTGTGTGTGTGTGTGTGTGTGTATTGATGTGTGTGTCTGCATGTGCATTTGTGTAAGGAAAAAATTAAAGCCAAAAATTGGATTCTCACATTTAAAAAGAGTAATATTATTTTATGACTATGTATAATGTCATAGGTGAAAGAGATTCTTTTAAATTTTCAAACAGAGCATTAAGAAATCACCAAAAATGGCTCATTTGGATAAGCAGTATTGAACCGTAGGTAATTTTGACATAAGCTTTCCAGCTCGCTAAGCCAAAAGTTATCCTTAAAGTAAATGGAACCAACTTCTTTGATTCAAGAAAGAGAAAAGATATGTAGATTGAAGAGAACTTTTATTCCAAGTGTACACTGTCATTAAGTGTACTTAGATTTGCACCATGTAATTATTATGATTGTAGCAATTAATCAATCAACTGATTAACATGTAAGGTCAGCAGGATCCACTGATCTTATCTTGAAGCTTGAATTAATTAATCATGCTTCCTTCAACATTATTTTTTCTATTTGTGTACCCAGTTTGTGCAAGTTGCTACCATTGACAAAATGTGGTTTTGCCTCTACTCATCACAGCAGGTATGAGCACTCACAAGGATACTTTTGCTGAAGTGAAGTCAGAATTATAAATAAACAGAAATATTTTCAATACTTCTTGAAGTAATTGCTTTATTATTTTTATCATTAAATGTGTTGTAGAAATCATAAAATTAAGATTTTTTTCTAATTATTTTTAATATAAGATTAAAGAGCTTTTGTTTGTTAGAGTAGGTCAAATTAAAAAATACTGTCTATCATCTAATAATTACATTATTCAGTAAATTTAGCTTATATAGCAGGAAATGCCCAACCCTGAATTCTGTAAACACATGATTCAAATTTTTTTTTAACATTTTCAAATATTATCTATTTTGCTAATTTTTTGCATGAAATTGTTACAGCTGCCTTATTCCCATTTGTTAGATGAGGAAACTGAAGCTGAAACATATAACTTGGTTTGTCTGAAGTCTCCAAATGGCTAAGATCAGTACTGGAATAGAACAACTTTTTCACCAGATATATGTTGAATGATGCCTTAAGCACACACTGTGTTGAAAGATAGAGACAGTAAGATGAACAGGACTTCATGGAATTCACAGGCCAGCAGGCGAAACAGGCATGTGATGAGATATTTACAAGTGCAACTCTGTAATAAAGACATGAAAAGTTGTGAGAGCAGGAAGGTATTCTGGTATTCTCTTCCACTGCTCGGGGTGTTTCAAGGTGACCATCTTGCTGGAGGTGCTTCGTATGAAACAAGGTGGGACACAAAAGAAATCAGTACATTGTGATATGAGACCTGTTGCATATGTTGGAGCTGGCTTCCCCCCCCCCCCCACCAGCTTTTACTGGGAGCCACTTATTAGCAGGGCTTGTCTGGGTTGGAAGCTCTGCCTTTTTGCTTACAGACTGTCTGACGCCTGTATAAAGTGGGTCACTGCATTGTTGATTACTGCACACCAGGGTGGTCTGCGAGCCGCTGTTGTTTGCCATCCCACAGTGAGACAGCATCTTCTGAAGTTCTGGTCTCATATGTCCTTAGAGAATGGTTTGTGTTTCCTCAGAAGCTTAAGTCTGGATGATTTACATACCATTTTAAACTCTGGTTGTTTAATGCCTAGACTGTGAATTACAAATGCTGAAAACAGTTTTCCGGGTCTGTGTATGACAGTAAGTTATATATTGTGACCTCTACTCTCACTTAGCCATGTGATGGCAGGAGAGAAGGTGCTCATGCGATGCTCAGTAAAGAGGACCTGAAAATCCTGTCTTCTTGCAGAATAATGTCGTGCACAGAGATGCTCTGGCTACTCGCTGTAATCTTTTAATCAAATGATTAAGTGTTTTGTCAACTCAAATTAGATGTGTTTTATTTTGACTTGAAAAGAAGAAAGAGAGGCAATTGGGTTAAGACATGAAATGGCCGGAGTTTGATTCTGTCTAATTTGAGTTTGTTTTCTCCCATGTACTCTTTTGCTTTTTTCCAAGCTAAACAGCATATTTCCTGGATGTCAGAGTTTGTCAAATGATCACACACACACACACACAAAAAAAAAAATCCCAAAATAATTTCAATCTGCGAATGAAAAATGAACATTCACACTTATAAGTATTAGAATAGAAATGATACACAAAAATCCATAGAAATATGACAACCAAACTATAGATGCTGGCTAAAACTAGAAGACCCAGAATATGAGATTGCTAATAAACTACATATGGTGGGTGTGTGCTATGGCAATGAGTGTGTATGTGCCATGTATTATTTCCATAGTGTAAAAGAGTCAAATTAGCTTCCACTTGACTAGATGAGAGCTCTTAGTTCTTATTTTGAAAGCAATCAATTGAGCATGGTTAATTAGGGTATCACCAAGTAGTTAAGAAAAAAAAAGGCAAGGCACTTATTAGAAAAATATATTTTAGATCTGCTCACATTACAGTGCTGATCGAAGGATTAAAGACAGAATTCACCAAAGTTGTGGTTGTTAGGTGCTTTCTGCACAAACACATTTTTTTCAATTACAATAAATTATTATGGTTATTTTATGTGCTGCTACAGGGCTACCTTTATGGGAAGCATTGAGTTATAAACAAAGAACACATTCCAGTCTTCCAAGAAATAATTATAAGAGGACAAGCTACAAAGATGTCTTTTTTTGAGAAGTAGGGGTCTCTAATTCTGTCCATCAGAGCACTTTTAACTCAATTAACAAATATACATCATCTTTGTGTAATGTTAAATTTAAAATAACTAGATGTAACTAGCTATCTAAGTTAATTTATTGCACCATTTTATTCAAGGTATGTATTTACTTAAAAGTGTCTCAATGTCCCAAATAAATTAACTCTTCTCATTAATGTGGAAAATGAGAATGGATTCCATATTTCATATCTGTCATATCTTTATTACATTCTGATGGTGTATATACTCGTTTCAAAATAGTTGCAGATATGTATCAGGCCAAGAGAGCTGAGTTTGAATCCTCAGAATATCCGTCCACTCAGGATGGGCACTCCACCTCTCAGATCATTCACTACATATATTGACATATAAGTCCAATGGGAGTCTTCTCAACCATGAGCAAGGTTGAACACTTGCATGGCTTGAGGCTTGCAGACTAAAATACAAGGCAAAATTCACATCCTTTCCTAATGGTTGGATCGCTTCTTCTTACTCAGGTTTTATATTTGAGCCCTAGCCCATTTTCATGCATTAAGTTGCGTTATTGTGGGCAGAGTATCCTATTATGTGTTTAAATGCAGGAAAATACAAATGTTAACATTTTATATGCCTGTCCTATTGAGTGCAATATTGGGTAAGTTTTAAATATTAAGAGCCTACATGACAACTCAGATTTTTAAATGTGGTTTTTTTTTCCTGCCTTCAAGGGACTCTAATGTTTTCAAAAGAAATTTGCTGGGCACTTTTAAGGCAGGATAAAGAGCCGTTAGTTCTTATTCTCATGTCTGAACCTAAGTGAGCAGGACCAGATTCTGCTCAGATCCACATGTTGCAGTTGGGCAGGGGGAATCCTTCTGTATTTACATAACTGAGCCTGGAATTTCCCCCCTCCCTTTACTATAAAAATGCTTAAATTCCCCTGCAAATAAATGAGAATTTAGGTAAGAATCTAGATAACCAAAAATAATAGCTTTAGATTTTCATATAAACATAGTTGCTCTATATCCAAAGTTATGGCAAAGGTTCCCACCTTTGACTGCAATCAAATACAAAATTTTCCATAATTTTCACCCAATCATGGTTTTCCAAAGAAAACCCCGTGCTCATAAAGATGCATTGTTAGCATATTTTTGCATCTTATTTCTTACTTTTATTTTTACCATTATGGGTGTGAATTGTAATCAACTGTGTAAAAGAGGGTCATAGCTATATGAACATAATGACGCATATGAGGGACATTTGACCATGTCACAGAGGTCACTGTAATACCAACCCCATAGTGAAAGTAATGCATTTAGTGCCAATCCAGGTGACTTATAACCAAGTCAAGGGATTTCTCTAACCTTACTTTATAACCTCTAATCAATATACTCACTGTGTTTTGGCATAGTCAAACTCAGCAATTTAATAATTGCTTCCATTTCTTTTTCAAATGCTCTATTAAAGCAAAACGTCTCTTGAGCAACAAGCTTAATTCTCTTCTGTCTCATCCATCCTCCTCCTTTCCCCCTCCTCCCGCTCATCATCACCAGCATCAGTATCAGCACCAGCATCAGCATCAACATCTATGTAACCAGTTAAGGTAACCAGCATGTGGTTCTGTCCTCTAATTGGTATTTGTTGAAGAAGCAAGGGGCTGAAATTCAGATTTCTTGTTCATTTCAAAACAGTTGTCAAATTCTCCTTTGGACTGGAAAAGAAAACTTTGCAGAAATTGACATCTCAGTCACTGGTTAGGAAGTAAATATGGAAGCGTAAAATGGCATTTTTAAACAAAACTGCTTTTCTGACCATAACTGAATTTTCACATTGTCAGCACTTCCATTATAAACATTTTTTTTTTTAGTTTGGAGTTTATAACACAAATGTAAAGATTTGCTATGGGCTAAATCTCAACCCAAGAGCAAATGTTTATACCAATTTTGAAAACAATCAGCTTGCCCATTTGTAGTTATGCATGTGTTCATCATCTGTTATTGCTTGTCCAATGCTCTCCAACTTCTGGGAGGAAAAGCAGACATCTGGAGAGAAGAACAATGTTTGCTTTCCAGCAGATGTAGTCTATTTTCCACAATCATTGCATAAGAACGATATCGAATAAATGTGTGCTCTTTAATACAAATAAATAAAAATGACAAAGTTCTGCATACATATCAATACAATCGCTTCTCGGCCTTTTGGCTAAGATCAAGGGTAGTATCTGTTCTTATCAGTTTAATACAGTTGAAGTACATCATTGGGGAATTCTAAGGAGTAGTCACTTTAAGTCAATAGAATTCAGGGTTATAACCATTTTACAGGTGGAAGAACCTAGGATACTATCATGAAATACCCTCTCTTATAAAATACATCATACTTGAGAGATTGCCAGAGTTAAGTGAAGTGGCCAAAATTATTTTTCGCTAAGCATAACTAAAATTTTTTTGAAAGATTTTAAATGATCACTTCCAGTTTCATGTTGATGAAGTTATATTTCCTCTTCTTTTATATTCATTCAGTAACCTACGCATTCAATTAGCATCTTGGAAAAACTAAAAGATCAGCAACTAATTACTGTCTGGAACAACTCTGGAAATGTTCCCCAACTGTGGGTCCTTATAAAATAGGGGATCAAGTCTGGGTAGATAAAGATTTCCCCCCAAAAGTAACATGATAAAATTTCATTGGATCCTTTTTGTCATCTGCATTCCATGGTACCATGGATAATGGGGAACAAGTATGGTTTACCAAGAAAAAGTGGATTAATAAGTGATTTAAGTTCTATTTTAGACTCACATTAGCTCAGCCACATCAAACCATTATTTGTCCTCTCAGATTTCATATTTAAGGTTATTGAACTAAGTAATCTGTAATCATCTCTTCTTGTTTACAATTCTATGGTTGCACAATATACTATAAAGTACCTTCCTTAGATGTTTGCTGGATTTTCCCATAGTCCATTATTATATACAATTGTGCAGGGGTAGAAGGTCCTTCAGCCTGACCTGTGCCCACTCACAATCCGGGATCCCTCTCACCTAACCACCTGTCTGCTTGCTCCTTACCGCTTGGTTCACCGCTCCTTAGTGCTGCTATGGAGGCCGGAGAGGTTCCCACCACTGCTGCTGCTCTTGCCAGATGTGAGCTTCAGCTTCTGGCTGAGCAGCATTTCAGCTGTGGGAGCATACTGACCACCAGGGGGCAGCTCCTGCATTGAGCATCTTCCATCTGGTGGTTAGTGCACGTCATAGCAACCGGTCATTCTAGTCATTCTGCTGTAATGGTTGCTGAGCTTTTATTATATAGATTTTACCCAATAAGTATTCTGTAGGTCAAGAGCACAGCCAAATGAAGGAAATAGGAAAGAGCCTTTGCCTTGTGTTGAGGAAAGTAAAATTAAAGCTCTTTATACAGAGCAAATTCTGAATGCCAATAAACTCATTTGGTATTAACAAGGGTTTCTCTAGTACTAGGAAAAAATTAAAGAATTGCTTTAATTTCTAATAGCAATCTAGTGGCATTTAATGTACCTTTCTATTAGGTAGTTTTTGAAATGCAATTAGTTAACATTTTACAACCAAAACTATTAAAATAATATATATCTTTAAAGTTAACTCCAAAGTCTGATTATAAAGCACTCATCATATGGCTTATGTTCACTGATCTCAGCACACTCCCATATGCTGTACATTTTTGCTATGCTAAAGATACATTCTCAGACTGACCTATGGGACTCTTGGAGGAAATTATGTACCTTGATGCATTAAGTGGATTTTAATACATAAAACCATCAATTACTTACGCATTGACATCAACAGAAAAGGTCAAATGCATTGGTTTTCTTGCAATATAGGTTCCCAGACTTTATGCAGAGTGAAGTACAGGGTACATGTAAGTTTAGTTGCTTTTGTTGTGTGTGTGTGTGTGTGTGTGTGTATATATATATATATATATATATATATATATATATATATATATATGGCATAGTAGTGAACAGTAAAAGTGTATGGAGATATCATTTGGTACACAAATTTAACATCCAACTTGTAATGTTTGACATAATTTGATATATGCATACACTGTGAAATCATCACCACAATCAAAATAATGAGCTCATCCTCACCCCCAAAATTTTCCCCATGCCTTTATTCCCTGGTGCCCCTTTCTCATAACAAATTATTTTATCCCTGTCACTATAGTTTAGTTTGTACTTTCTAGAATACTAAGTAGGCTTATATTAGTATGTACTCTTTTTTGGTCTGGTTCAATGCATGCAGAACAATTATTTTAAAATCCATCAATGTTGTGGATATTGAGGGTTTATTCCTTTATATTGCTGAGTAATATCCTATTGTATGGATATATCACAATTTGCTTATCAATAGACCTGTTGATGGACATTTGGATTGTCCAGAGTTTGGTTATTATGAATAAAGCTGCTATGAACATTTGAGTATAGTCTTTGTGTGGACATATTGTGGAAATACCTAGAGGTAAAATGGTTAGTGCAGGTGGCAAATGTATATTTAACTTTATAATTAACTGCCAAACTGCATTTCAGAGTAGTTATACCATATTTTACTCTCACCAGCAATATGAGGGTTACACAATTTCTCCCTATCCTCCTTAACACTTGAGATGGTCAATCTTTAAACTTTAGCTATTCTAATAGGTTTGTAGAGAAGTCTCATTGTGGTTTTTGTTTGCATTTCCCTAAAAGCATATGTCTGACATATTTTTATGTGCTTATTTGCCATCTTGATGTTTTCTTTGGTGAAGTATCTGGTCAAATATTTTGTTCATTTTTTATTAGGCTTGTTTTATGACAAGAGTTTTAAGACTCATTTATATATTCCAGATATGAGCCCTTTCTCAGGTAAATGATTTGCAAGTATTTTCTTTTAGATTATGTCTTCTTTCTTCATTCTCCTACCAGTGCATATCAAAAAATAGAAGCTCTTAATTTTGATGTTCAGCTTATAAATTTTTTCTTTTATGGATTATGTTTGGTGTCATATATTTAAGAAATTGCTGCCTTACTCCACATCACAAAGATTTTCTTATATGTTCTCTTCCAGAAGTTCTTTATTTTACATTAAATCTATGATCCATTTTAAGTTCATTACTGTGTGGGGTTTACTCCTTTTTGCATATGGATATCCAAGGAAAAGATAGCATGAGAATACTGTCCTTTCCCACTCAGCTGCCTTTGCACCCTTGTAGATAGTCTGTTATCCCTGTAGTTGTAGGTCGACTTTGGAACTATCTACTTTGTTCCTTTCATCTGTTTTATAACCCAATGCTAGTACCACATTTTCTTTATTACTGTAAATGTATGTCATAAAGTCAGGTAGTATTAGTTCTCCAACTTTGTTCTTTTTAAACTTCTTATTGATACTCTAGGTGAGTGGTTGGCAATTTGTGTGTGTGTGTGTGTGTGTGTGTGTGTGTGTGTGTGTGTGTGTGCAGGTAATAGTAGTTATCAGACAGTGAATGTTTAAGGTTTGTAGGCTAACCAGTCTCTTTTGAAAGTACTCAACTCTGCCAATGCAGTGCAAAAAGAACCACTGGCAATATTTTAAAAGTAGACAAGGTTATGTTACAATTAAACTGTATTTACAAAACCAGGCAGCTTGCTGGACATGTACTGCAGGTCATTGTTTGTTGACCCCTGCTTAAGGTTCATTGCATTTCCACATGGATGTATTTTATTTTTATTTTATTTTATTTTATTTTTTAGTTTATTTAGTTAATCCTCACCTGGGGATTATTATTTACTCTTTCTAAAAATCAATTTTTCCCATTGATTTTTAGAAAAAGTAAAAGGGAGGCAAGGAGGGAAGACAGAAATACATCATTGGGTTGCCTCCTGCATGTGCCCAGAATCAAACCTGCAACCTAGGTAAGTGCCCTTGACAGGGAATTGAACCCAAGACCTTTCCATGTGTGGGCCAATGTTTTAACCACTGATCAATACCGACCAGGGCTTCACATGAATTTTAGAATCATCTGGTAAATTTTACACACCCACAAAAAAAAAAACCTGCTGGGATTTTGATTTGTTTTGATTTGAACTTATAGATCAATTTGGAAAGCACTAACAATTTTAACAATATAATCTGCCAACCAATGAACAAATTATATCTCATAATTTAGTTAGGTCTTATTTAATTTGTCCCAGCAAATTTTTACAATTTTCATTATACATATCTTGCATGTCTTTGTCAGATTTATCCTTGAGTACTTAACATGTTACATGGCTATTATAAATTGTTTTCTTATTTCAATTTCTGATTGTTCATTGCTTCTATATAGAAACACATTGATACTGTGTTTTGTTCTTATATCCCGCAACATGGTACTACTAAATTATCCATTCTGGTAGATTGGGAAACATCAAATGTTCTACATTGAATGAAAACATTATTATATTTTCAATTTCTATCTGGATGCATTTTACTTCTTTTTCTCACTTCAGTTCACTGGCTAAAACCTCCAATACAATGTTAAGTAAAATGGTCAGAGTGGGTATGCTTCTCAGATGGAAAGCATTCCCTCTTTCACCATTAAGTATGATGCTAGCTCTAAGTTTTTCCTTCTCAACTATTCCTAATTTCCTGACAGTTTTTATTAAAAATAGATGTTACATTTTGTCAAAAGTTTTTCTGAATTTGTTGAAGTAATCATAGGGTTTTTCTTGTACCATTTGTTAAATGAATTCACAGTCATTTACCAAATTCTGAAAGTTTTTTTGTGACTTACTATGGAGTTTGACTTTTATCCTAGGGCACTGAAAATCCACTTGAGTATTTTAATCATGTCTGTGGCATTGAAATTAGCAGAGTGATGTGCACTTAGTAATAGAAGGTGGTGAACAAAGAAAGATGGGATAGGAAGCCAGGTAAGGAGTCATTGGTTACTTAAAGAATGTTTAGGGAGTAGAATTTATAGTAGTTAACTACTTACACTAGAAAATTAGGGACAATTAAATATAGAGAATGAGAGAAAAACGGAAGTGGAACAGATTTTCAGAATTATAACTTGAGCAATTTGTTGAATTATGGCACCATTAAGTAAATTTAAAAATATTGTGGTAGGGGAAACTTTTACATTTCAAAAAGACAGGTACCCAATTTGTTACCAATATATTAATAAATCAGCACCTGGATTGACTCTTTTCCCTGCAACCATTCTCAATGATATTGCCACAGCTTACTTTAAAAGGAGGCGAGGGGAGCACAAAATATTTACAGATCCTTAATAATGTTTCATTATCAGTGTTGCACTGCTTCAGCCTGGTACAATGAGTTCACATAATGAATTTCCCAAAAAGTACAACACTTCTTTAAGTGTGAAAGCTTTTGACTCTAAGCCTAAAATGTATTACATTCTTCTCTAAAGCATTTTCAAATATTTCACTTTTTTGCTATTTACTTTGGCAGTATTAAAAGTACCTCCAGTTTTCAAAATAAATAAATAAATAAATAAATTGAGATTTAGAGAGGTTAAGTGACCTTGCTAATATGACAAATTAAAACTGTCGGCCTCAAGAATGGAACACAGGAGTTTTTATTGTAAACTAGAGGCCCAGTCCATGGATTCATCCACATTGATAGGAAATTAATTACAAGGTGGCCGGCGGGGCAGGACTAGGCAAGACTGGCCAGACACACCTGGAGCCAACCTTCCATGGACCCTCCCCAACAGACCATACCTGGGGCATCACTAGGGCTCAAAGGGTGTCTGTGGAGTGAGTGAGCAGGGTCCCTCCGGCAGGTGAGGTGCATTGGCTTGGCCTGCGAGGAAAGGGGCCAAAACCAGCAGTCCCACATCTCCTAAGGGGTCCCAGAGTGTGAAAGGACACTCTACAAAGTTGCTGTCACTCTACAGCTCCTGCATTGGGTGTCTGCCCCCTAGTGGTCATTGTGCAGCATAGCTCCTGGCAGGTCAGGTAGTCAGCCAGTTGGTTGATCAGCCAGTCACTTAGATGTGGTTTCTTTTCACTTTACTGTATTACCTTCACGTATATCATGATATTATCCAGTGATGCAGTCATTAACATGCTAGTTAAATAATCATAAGGACAAAAGCACAAACAATAATTAGAATAAGAGTTCTGAAAAACTCCTGGTGAAGAAAATAATTTGTTTTCTTGGGGCAACATTTTTTTTTAATTTTATTAATTTTTTTTGCAGAGAGGAAGGGAGAAGGATAGAGAATTAGAAACATTGATGGGAGAGAAACATTGATCAGCTGCCTCCTGCACATCCCCCACTGGGGATGTGCCCACAACCAAGGTACATGCCCTTGACTGGAATCGAAAGCGGGACCCTTCAGTCCACAGGCCAACACTCTATCCACTGAGCCAAACCTGTCAGGGCAGGACAGCATTTTTTAATGAGAAAATAAAACATGGTATTGTGGAAAGAGAATGGAGTCAGACAAACTTGGATTCAAATTTGGGCCCTGCCACATTCTGTGAGGCATCGTACAGTAACCAACAAACACTCAGCACTCAGTGTTCCCTTCTTTAAAGTGAGTATGTTACCCAGATGATAGGAATCTTTCAGACATTATTGTCATCATTGATAGTATCAACTGTATAATTTCTATACATTGTGAAGTGGTGATTTCCCTTTCTTCCCCATAATAGAGTTGATTTTAGCTTTTATGTATCACTGCACTTTCACACCTGGCAGTATGAAAGACTTTATAAACCTTTTTAAAAATCATAAATCACCATCCAAGTTGGAAAGACTAAGTTCATAGACTGAAAACATGAATCCGTTTCTTTCTGCTTACATAAATCAGCAGTTTCATTCTGTGCCCATCATTCTACTGAGGTTGCCCAAGTGTGAAAATTGAAGCAAAAACAACCATTTGAGAAGGAAATCAAAGCACCTCAGCATTCAGTATGTCTATTTTTTAGCTTTATTTGAAAAATTAGAGAGTATCATTTGGTTTTCTTCTAGGACCAAAAACCATTAGCTTCTATGCAATATACAGTCCCCACTCCCTTCAGATCTCTGGAAGCATATTCTAATTCTGAACTGGTTAAGTACAGCTTGATTTCCGGATGGCAGTTGTTTATGTTATAACAGTTTTCTTCATTATTGTGCAGAATCTGCAAGGTGCTTACCTTGCATACAAGATGATATCTTTGACTGCAGAAGTCCTCTTTGACCACACTACCCACAGGTCTGGTGTAAAAAGACACCACAAATGGCCAAAAATGTCAACATCAATAACTATCAATAAATATTATGGAACGTAGCAAAACATTTGGCTTTTATCTTGCTAACCTATCAGAGCTAACAGTATGGCTATTATTGTCACAAAAGATGGGCCCAGTTTAGCTACTTACAGTATTTATAAAGTGCCCATCACTGTGATACCTAAACACTTGGGCAATCTAATTAGGCTGGTCCAATTACTTGGGCAGAAGTAGAGGAGGTGTACTTCCTTCTATCCCACTCCACTGGAACCAATTTGATTGTGTTTTTAAAAGCAAGAAAAACCTTCTGTGAGAATAGCTTTCTAGGCTTCCTTCTCCCAAGATTAAAAGACTGTCTGGGTAAATAAATGACTGTTTCCTATTCCTGAAGGTGATAATGTTCAGAATCAAGCAACTCTCCAGTGGTCGAAAACACCACAGCCCAGAGATCTTGATTGAGAACATTCTACTCCCTTTTCTTTTGAACTTCACTCTGGGGGCAGGTAACTGAAAAGTGCTTTCTAAAAGCAGTTCACCTGAAGGTGAGTTATTTCCTAGGACCTCCTTGGTGAAAAAGCCATGTTCTCTCTTGGCCTATCGAGTCCTTCTTATCTTCGCTAGGAGATTTAACTAGGTCAGGCCTGAATTTAATCTTGATAATGAAGACCTCCCCTCAGACTTTATTTCTGACAGATAAGGAGAACTTAGGGCATTTTCCTGTGTGTGTGTGTGTGTGTGTGTGTGTGTGTGTGTGGTCTGTTTTAACAAGATAGCTTCAGCCTGAGTTCAGAGTCCAATTCTTGATCTGTACTCATGCATGTAGGGGAGCATATTATCTATTAGTAGAATTGCTAATGAACATTTTAGAATTTTAACCTACTCAACGATTTTAGAAAGCTGTTTCTATGTACTGAGCAAACTGTGAATACCATGGTTATACAGAAAAAGACAGACATACCTCAGGATAAAGAGCAGTTCTATTGTACTGCCAAAACTTCTCTCTGAAATTTATCACTAATTCAGCTTGATTCTAATCTAATATATGATATTTTATTTCATTTTATATTTCATAACTAAGTAACAATCAAGTCAACATGGCCTGTAATATTTCAAAGCATAATTTAAAATTGCATAGAACTTGCAATTACCCTGAAAATGGGCCAACTACTATTTGCTCTTTGGTCATCCCATCAATATGATCCATATTGTTTGTTGCTCAGTTCAGTTTTTAAATATTATCTCCTTGTCATCTCTTAATCACTGAGTCTCTGTATGTGTCTTACTGATTTCTTCTTATTATGAGGTGTTTGTTTTTATAAGTTGATACTCTTTCATTATTGTCACCCTCCTGATCTTGTCCTCTCAGTTTGGCACTTCTCTTGTATATTCAGTCTGGGATGCAAGACTTTTCTCTTACAATATTTAACTTTTTTATTTCTTATTTTTTAAAATACATTTTATTGATTTTTTACAGAGAGGAAGGGAGAGGGATAGAAAGTTAAAAACATCGATGAGAGAGAAACATCTATCAGCTGCCTCCTGCATATTTCTCACTGGGGATGTACCCACAACCAAGATTCATGCCCTTGACCAGAATTGAACCTGGGATCCTTCAATCCACAGGCTGATGTTCTATCCATTGAGCCAAACCAGTTTCAGCATATAGTTGTTGCTTTTTTTAAAATATCTGAATTCATGGAAAATATCCCTGTGCAGCCACATCAGATCCTCTGGCTAAGTATTCCTTTTCTTTCTCATTAAAATCATTTGCAATTGAGATTTTAGAATTTCACTTTCTCTTGAGCTATCTTTCTGTACAGAATTTTTCACCAAGGGATCTTAAACAACTTTTTCTCTGGTCATTAAAATGATGATTGTGATTATTGAACATCTTCTTCATGACAGAAATTTGATGTGCATTATCTCATTTATTCTCTACAACCATCTTATAAGATAGGCTCATTATCTTCATTGTATCAGTGGGAAGATTGGAGTTCAGAGAATATAAGCATAGGCAGTGATGGACAGAGCAGGGTCAATTTCAGGTTTATTTGACTCAAAATCTTGTATTCTTAACCATATGTTCATTTCTGGGATAGCCATCTGATGAACCAGGTTTAAACCTTCCTAATTTATGTTCTCTAAAGTTCTGAGGAACTCAGCTATTCCTATGTAACTAGGAAATACTGTCAGTTGGACTGTGTTCAATTGTGTACAATTGACTGAAATCAGCTCAGAAGGGTTTAAGCAATGAGGAAATTTATTGGCTCATGTAATTAGAAAGGGTTACATGAGATAGGTTGAATTACAGGATTTATTGATACAGGAACTCAATATTGCACATCATGGACTCAGGTGCATTCTATTCCGACTCTGCCATCCACAACACTGCTTCATCCTGATGCTAATTGCCCTCAGTGGCTAGGATCACCACCAGTAGCAACCTAGACTATGTCCTTCCTCTGTTACATCTTGTGAGACGTGGAGGAGCATATTTCTAAAAAATCCCAAGCAAACATCTCCTTTACCTAACTGATTTAAATTGTATCATATGCCTATGTCTTAATGTAGCCAGGAAAAATACATTGACTTGGATTAAGTAAGGCCAATCACAGATCAAGGACTGTGGTTTGCATGAGTCAGTCATACAATAGATCCCTGAACAATCCCAGAATTATGTTTAGAAGGAGAGGCATAGACTAGGGTAGGTAGTCAATGGCATCTCCACTCCAATTCATTGATCCAGCACTTAACATGCTCCCTTCTGTTCCAATATTTACCTTCCAATTCTTTCACATCTACTTGAAACCATTCACTCCTCCCCAAAGCCTCATACAGCTATTGTAGCTGGTTCCAAGAATCAAAGTTTGTGCTCAGTTTTCTTTGTCAGGTATGATGTGACTTCTCTAACTAAAAGATATCTGTTACCAAAGCACTTGCTGATTAAGAGTAGGGAAAGAGCCAAAACCGGTTTGGCTCAGTGGATAGAGTGTCGGTCTGTGGACTGAAAGGTCCCAGGTTCAATTCTGGTCAAGGGCATGTACATTGATTGTGGGTGCATCCCTGGTGGGGGTGTGCAGGAGGAAGCTGGTCGATGTTTCTCTCTCATCAATGTTTCTAGATCTCTATCCTCCTCCCTTTCTCTCTGTGGAAATTCAATAAAATATATTTTTAAAAAAGAGTAGGGAAAGAGAGGGTAAGTACCACTCAAATTTCTATTTGTAAAAGTAAATGATGAAAATCATATAATAGTTCATGGTCCATAAGGATATATCATATTCTGCTGAGCAGGAAAAGTGTGAGAGCTCCATGCTATGGCTCTCTCACTTTTGTGGAATGGATTTTCTGAGTCAACCAGTTTAGTAGCTCCTAATTCTATTTTCTGAAAAATTCTCACCTACCTATTGTCTCCCATGGTCATCATTGGGAAACTGTTGAAGGATATCCCTTAGCAGCATCCTTACCAATAGGGCCCAGGGAAATATTAAAGAGTTATCTTTCTTCTAGACAGATGTGGATTTATTTAGTAATAAAATCCCTTCTAAAAACTGAGAATACTTCTAGTTTATTTGTCTCTAGCCAATTATATTGCCTTTCAGTAATTCTAGAGATCTTTTGTGATCATATTCTGGAAATTTCAGACTTTTACCAACAAGCTTCTGTATTCTGCCCACTTCTCTGACACTCTGTTTAGTTGATGCTGTCTTCATCTTACAGCTTTCCTCAAGAGAAATTGAAGCAATAATTGGATATTCTTCTTATAAAAGGACACTAGAAATAGCCAACATAGGACAACATCTTGTATTTTGAATTTTTATAAGCTATTTTTCTAACATGATAGTGTGGATAGGCACATGGTCTGTATTTAAAAATGCAACAGATGTGTCTGATCAAATTGTTGTGCTATGTGTCAAGACTAATTGCAAAGTTTACAGCCTGGAATGATGGGGTCCTCAATGCCTTCCCCTGTAACTCCTATATCCAAACTTTCCTCTATGTAAAACCTGTTACTTAATGCATACTCAGTTCTGTTTGTTTTTCTAATTACATATGAATTTGTAATCAACAACCTTTCCCTCCTCTTCCACATTCAGTATAATTCTTTCACTCGTGAATGTCTTTTCCACTTTGTACTCCCAGGAATTCTAGGAGAGCCAATCAAGCACCAATTAGGTTTATGAAAAAGTCAATTTTGTTAATATTACTTTCAAAGAGATTTTGAAGTCCCACATTTCTGGCCAGCTTTTGGGGGAACCAGAGAAGAGATCTTCTGTTTCCTGAGAGTTTAAAGCAAGAGTGGTGATTTAATATAGCCAAGGATTCAAGGATTTTTTTTTAAAAAAGCACTTTATTAAAATTATAAGAACAAAAGTCAATCCTAAAATGCATAACATATGAATCATTAGGAGAAAATATCAGAGAATTACTCAGTTAGATAGACCTGCATAAATTTCAATGAACTGTGCATGTGATATATCTCTTCTGGGGTCATCTTTGAGTACAAGTATACTAAATTACAAAAATAAGTACTAAATTGTCACACAAAGACTGACCTATCTAGGAGTAGCAGCAACAAAGAGAGTTTGTGATACCAGAAAATAACGTTGGTATATGTCCTAATATCTCATTCCACATTGTAATCGTTTCTGTTGCTGATATAAAAAATTATCACAAACCATCCTGGCCAGTGTGGCTCCACTGCTTAGTTGTCATCCTGTGCACTAACAGATTGCTGATTCCCAGTCAGGGCATCTGCACTGGTTGCCAGCTGGATCCCCTGTATGGGGCATGTGGGAGGCAACCCATCAATGTTTCTTCTCCCTTCCTCGCTCTATAAAATCAATGAACTGTTTTAAAAATATATTTTTTAAAATTACCACAAACCTAATGACTTGTGATTCTACAGTTCTATAGTTTAGAATTTTAACACGGGCCTCATTGGTTTAAAATCAAGGTTTTGGGAGCACTGTGCTCCTTTCTGAAGACTCTAGGGAAGAATTCGTTTTCTTGCCTTTTCCAGCTTCTAAAGGCTTCTCACATTCATCCCTCAGCTCATGGCCTCTCTCATTCATCTTCAGAACCAACAACAAAGCAACTTTGTGTTTCTCTGAACATTCCTCTATCCTCACATCTTCTGACCACAGCCAGGGGAATCTCTTCTTTTAAGGAACTTTGTGGTTAGATTGGGCCCACCCAGTTAATCCAGGATAATCTCTTCATCTCAAAGGCATTAATTTAATCACACCTAAAAAGCCCCTTTTGCTATGAAGATAACATATGCATAGAGTCCAGGGATTAGGATATGGCATCTTTTTTTTTCCTTTTTTTTTTTTTGAGGGGGTGGTGGGAAAAGGGTTTATTATTAAGTAGGATATAACATTACCTAAATGATAAATACTTGAAATTCTGCATTGTCCTCACATGAATTAATGCAACAAAAATGTTTAATGAATGTCAGTTATGAATAGAGAAGTAAGAAGAAATGAAAAAGGATACAAGGGTAAAAAATAAAAGGACCATTCCTCCTTAAGGAGTATGTATTCTTATTATGAAAATAAGATTATCAATAATAACTGCCTTGAAAATAAGTGTTCAACAGAGGCGTGTTGACTTAATCTTCAAGAAAATATAATTTATCATAATTTGATATAAATCATAACAAGTTCATAAAGTAAAATATATTAAATAAAAAGGTTTTGAGGAGTGTTTTGTAGATTTAGTAATAATAGAATAGAGGATAGTAAATACTATTGTTAAACTTATATATAGTCTAAGTTTCAAATCCCATAGGGTGAAAAATACTGTGGAGATATTCATCTGAATCTTGACAATACTTTGATGTATCACTCCCATGGCTTCCTAAAAGGTTTCCTCAGTGTTTTGATTCTATTTTCTATTTTCAATCCTTGTATTGTTTTTAGCCTACAGAGCAAAATTTGGCGACAGCTCTGAGTTCTGAATGACTAATGAATTGTTCATCTGTGTGTAGGATCTCCCTGGTGCAAGCTCTGTGTGAGTCTCTATTCCTCTCTATTCAAAGATGGCATCGTCGATTGTGGTGATATTACCCATGTGTACAGACCCAGCTGAAAAGACGAATGAGAGACCAGCATTCCTGTCTAACACCCCATGCCCTTAAATTATGTCTTTTATTTGCAGGCGCAATTTGCAGTTTGACAAGTCTGTAACTCTGACTCTTCCTTTTTGTGCAGCCTACATGACCATCTTGCTCTGAATAAGTCACCCTGTTCCTTTTTCCTGCAGTTGATCTGTCAGTTATTTTTGTCCTAGAGAAGCCCAGGGTTCTGATGTACTTTGGCTTCAAGTCCCCCTTACTCCAATCCTTTGATGAGTAATTCCAACTTTCTATTTGAAACTGAATACTATGTGAAACTGAATACATAAGCTATATCTTAAAGTCAAGGATGCAGGCCACAGAGGGCTACAGAATCATTCAAGTTGACAATAAAAAACATGAGTCCCACTAGCACTTCCCAAATAAGGAGATGAGAGAATAATTAAATTCATATGGGAAGAAAATATAATCTTCAAAAATAGTCTTCTCTTATCTGATGAAAGAATAAGAATTTTAAGTCTTTTTTGGATATTGAAATCGGTAGGTAAGTTTAAAGTTTAAATTTCTATCAGGACTCAGATCCCTGAGGTTAGACCTTAAAATTTTACTTGTAAATAACATTTGTTGAGCATTTATTATTTGCCACATACTAATCTAAGCACATTAAAAGTATCAGTTTAAGCTTTAGAGCAATCTTAGAAGATGGGTACTATTATTTCTATTTTACATAAAAGGAAAATTGAGATGTAGAACTTATCCTCGTTTATTCAGCTGTCCAATAGAGGGACTGATGATCAAACCAACACAATGTGGGGAACAGAGCCAGCTTCCTTATCCATGAATCTAAGCCACCTCTACAATTTCTCCTATTTTAGAGAATAATTGGACATAAATGGAGCCCACTGAGAGAAGCTCATACTTAACTAATGCCTAGAAGAGTGCTTGGAACACAGTAGGTTGAATGAATGAATGATTAACAAACAAAACTCAATGTTTGAAGGGTCAAATGTTTGAAGAACCGAAACTAATGTAGGTACCATATGGAAATCCAAAAAGATGATAACACAGCCAGGATTTGTTGCACTCTAGCTATCAGACCCAAACTGTGTTAAGACTTTCTATAAAGTCAATGTAACATAAATAGCATGATGAGGCACCTATCACTCTCCCAACTTTACAATAAGGAAACTAACACTTGGGAGTTTATGTGGCTTGTCCAAGGTTTTGTCCAAGGTCAGACCACTAGTAACTTATAGACCCAAGATTTAAATCCAGGTTGGGTTCCATGGTTAAAGTCTGAACCTCTTGTATTCCAAAAGGCTTTAGTCCAGCAGGACTTTAGTCACTATCAGGAGACATAGCATATGAAGCTCTAGGGGTAAATATAAGATTAGGTTATATTTTATAATTCATATAAACAGCTATCTTAAGCAAAACTACATGTCAGAGAAAATGGGACAGCTTCCATTTAAACCAGTGGTGGCAAATAAAACAAAAAACAAAACAAGTAAAGGAAAATAAATAACTCATGTACTTTTATTTCAGTAATGATCTAAAGTAAAGTTATTCAACATACAATGACATATAGCCATGTTCTTCAGTTTGTTTGGCTGTCAGTAGTTCCATGAAGTCAGATTGTCTGTCATTTATCCACATTTCTATGCAATCTTTAAAGACTTAATTGTGAAGCATATTTTAACTGCCTTCTAACACTGTATTTGAAATGTTTTTAATTTTTTTTATGTGTTAACTTAAATATAATGCAGAATATTTAAATAGGTAAGTTCATAGCTACTTAATGTGAGTTCAGGCCCGCACTCCCCTCTTAAACCAGCAGCTGAAGATAAGGGGATCATTATAATTGATTTATTCAAGTTTCCATAATAGAAACTTTAGAGAAGGTTTTATATAAACCAAAGACAAATCCCATATACTGGGTGCTAGAAAAAGCCCATTATAAATAATTTTTATTAATATAGCAGTCATTTTAATCTTGGCCATGTCATGATTACACTAATAAAAAAGGATGTTTCACCTAAATAAAAGGAGATGAATAGCATTATTTGGAATAGATTAGTAATTTTCATTTTAGGAGAGGTGTAACTAATTGATAGGAGAGTAATTTAGAACTAAAATGCTGAGCTACAGCCTTCAGCGTACTTAACTGACATTAATATCAGTGTAAACCGATGTTCTAAAAAAATCAAAATGGAGTACAAAAACACATATATATGGCAAATATAAATCTTAGAAAAGCGTTCATTGTTCTATCATAATTAATGGGTACAAAGAGTCCAAACATGAGACAGATTCCTCATATACATATATTTAAAAACTCAAATATTTTTATGTTAATTAATGGACCTCACTACATTCCTGCAATTGATAATATTGGTTGATTTCAAAATTTAGCAAGATTGTGCACTTACCTTAAATTGATTAAATTTAAGAAAAGGAGTACAGAACCTCACCTCAGTCTCACTGATTCATGTGCAAGAAGGAAGTGCAGGGCCAAGGCTACAAAATAATATTCCTATGAGATTGGGCCTTCTCCCACTTGTCCAGGTACTTTTTATTGGTCCAGGCTGAGAGTAAGTTAAGTCCAATGAATATCTATATACTCTGCTTTGTCTAAAGTAAATATACCCAAGGGCAATTGTAAAACACATAATTTATAGTGGTTTAAACACTAATATGAATAAATGCACAAATCAAAAATTATTGAAACAATTTTACATTTGTATTCTTTCTAATTACTGAAGAGTTGAGTTTAAAAAATGTAGATCTGAGAGGCAGTGTTTGTTCTCTTCATAATAGAGTAACTGCTAATGAACTGTACCTCCTACTCTAAATAACTATATAATTTGACAGACTGTAAGAGGCATTGAGATATTGAAAAAGTGAAATAAGTCTGATAATTGCTCTAGCTTTCAATCTGGATACTTGCTAATGTTGCAGGGAAAAGGAGACCAAAATAGATGGTTGTGTTGTTGAGTTGAAGAGGCAGAAGCCAAAGTTCAGAACTGCTAAATTGGTTGGAATTTGTGGAGAATAGTATATCAGAGAAAGGAACTCTGCAAAGAGGATTTCCAGAATCATCTTTAAGACAATTTTCTATATACTAGTATGTATGCCTGAAAGTTGGGCTACTTTTGCAAAAGGTCTCCATGAGGCCTACTGAGTTACTCTGGTTCAGCGTTGAGAATGGAAGCAAGATAGCCAGGAGTCATACAGTACTGAGAGAGACTGGAATTTTAGTTCAGTCACAGTAGAGAAATCTCTCTGAGTAATTTCAACACTTAGGTGTGACCTCTGAAAGCCTGCAGCTACCTGACCAGACCTAGAATGGAGCTCAAAAATGAAATAGACCTAACCTAACAGATAAATAAACAAGCCTCACAAGACTAAAATAATCTGACAGTGATTTAAATACCTTCCATTAAAAACATCTGCTCTTTAAAGAAATGTAATATAATCCAGATTCCTTACAACTTATTACCCATTACAATACAATAAAGATTACTAGAGCTGTAAAGAAGCAGAAGATGTGGCTCATAATCAAGAAAAAAAGCAGACAACAGAAAAAGATGTTAAGATGACCAGGATAATGAAGTTAGCAGATAGTGATTACAGACAGCTATTATAAATATGTTCAAAGACTTAAAGAAAAAGATGACAGTATTGAATAAACAGATGGGAAACTTCAACATAGAAATAGAAAGAAAAAAAGAATCTAATGTAAGTTTTAGAACTGTAAAGTACAATATATAAAGTAGAAAAAAATGCTGAATGACTTTAGTAATAGATAGGTATTTAAAATATAATGTGTTAGTGAATTTGAAAACAGATATTATCCAGCAAGAAGAATAGAGGGGAAGAAATATTTTTTTGGGGAAAACACACAGAACAAACCTTTAGTGCAACGTGCATAAATTGTATTTATAGAGTATAAAGCAAAGAATGAGCATATATTTGGAGAAAAAAGTACCAAGTATTTTCAAACTTGATGGAAAACATCAACTTATAAATCCAGGAAGCTCAGCAAACCTTAAACAGAAAATACGCGTGCGAGCACACACACACACACACACACACACACACACACACTCACATACCACCCTAAAAAATATACTTAAATTAAAATCGATAGAATTAAAAATCTTAAATGATATACTTAAATTAAAACCAAGGATAGAATTAAAAATCTTTATAGAGAGGTAGAGATGAATATTAAAATGCTTGAATTATGATTGACTTCTCACCAAAACCAGCAGACAAAGAATTCTTAAAGTACTAAAAATAAATAAATTTGGGAGCTGAATAAATGAAGTGCTGAAAAATGAATCAAAGTCTGGTCACTTCTATTTGAAATTGTACTGGATTTCTTAGTCAATGTGATTAGAAAAGAAATCTTTGTAAAAATAACTCATAGATGACATTATTATTCTATAGAAAAGTCTAAAAAACCTATAAAAGATAATACTGATGAATTGGATTTGATTGAACCAGATGGCATAAAATTTGTAGATAATGGAGTTGCAAGTCAAGCAATATTAATAGAGATTTGAACAACTGAATTAATTTTGGCCTTCAAAAAATGTTATTGAATAGTTACCATATGCAAGACACTGAGATTAGAAATTTTAAAAATTAAAGGTAATTAAGGCATAGTTTCTGCATGCAGTGTTCTACCAAATTGTCAGAGAAAAGACAATGTGTATAACTGATGCACAATAAAAAGTGGAAACTCATGTGCAAAATGAAAGAGATGCATTCTTATGAAAATCCAAAAGAGAAATAATATGTTTGCCTCTATTTCCACTTTCTCATTAGAAAGCATTGCTGTCCCTTAAACCAAATTTAACTAGAGTTCAGTGTATGTATATGGGAAAGCCAAAAATACTAGCGAGAAGATTTAGGGATTCTCTTGTCGAGAAGAAAACCTTAATCTTATATAGAGGAGAATATCCAGCTTTCCTTTTAGAAGTCAAGGGTGAGTGAGTGGGAAGTGATGCCAAATTTCCCCACTGGGTTTGTGCCTTTCTTCCTAACAATAGAGAGCTCTAGCCTGTGAGGAGCCCTGGCTTCTAATTGCATCTTTGCCCATAACTAGATATGTAGTTTGCTCATTCACTTATTCCGAGTCATAGCCTTCACATCCATAACATCAGAGAATAGAACAGAATGGTTTACAAGGTTTACCCCAACTCTAAAAATGATGGGATTTTACAATCTGAAGCCCTCTGACTCCAATTACCTTTCATAAGATCTTTTTATGTGATTTTGGTGAGTGGAAAGAGATTGCTGGGTTTCTAAAATGTCACTAATCCACATGCTAACTTCATTTTAATGGTATTTTCAGTAATATCAATGTTATTTTTTTTCCCTACAGTCAAATGACTTTTATACTGAAATATAGTAGTTTTATTCTAAGCAATAATATTCATGAAAGCATACCTACATTTCAAATGTTACTTATGTGCTTTCCTAATAATCATGAAAATAAATACATAACCATTAAATTTGTCTCTGTGTCACCAATAATATGGGTATTCTACTTTAAGAAATACTGCTTTGCTGTATTAAGAAAGACATCCAACATCTTTGTCAGTTGACACTCAATCATAAATGTTATTAGAATAGGTCAACCTATATATACCAGTATCTATAAAAACTAAATATATATACATATATTGCTCTCAATCAGAATCTTCTAAATCATGAGATTCAACACTTAAGTGGGTATGTGCATTACCTGGAAAACAATTTGCAAAATAGATTTTGAAAGTTCAGAGTAAATTGGAGAAAAGGCTACATTACATTTAAACCTTAATAAATACTTAATAACCCATAAGACAAATAGCCATGAATTACTAGAATGATTTCAAGCACAGCGCCTCTGCACAGAGCCAACCTGCTCCCTTATTTTTGCTCATTATAAAATAGGAGTTATAACCTTGTGAAGTTTATTAGCTGTGTTGATTTGTGTGTTTTATAAAATAAGACATTTGAATAATATGGAAACAGAACCATTAGGAAAATTTATTTCCTTTCTAATCTCTATCTAGTCTCCTCTGCCCAAGATAGCTTTAAAATGTCTTTCTCACAGAGAAGGGAAAGCATGGGCATTTCTCTAACTCTGCCCTTTTTTATAGACATTGTTTATTGCTTGAATGAGAGTGTGTGTCATGCGTGTGTGTGTGTGTGTGTGTGTGTGTGTGTGTGTGTGTATGTGTGGTGTGTGTGAGTGTGAGTGAGTGTGTGTGTGTGTGTGTGTGTGTGTGTGTGTAAGGGCACGCACAAGCTTAGGTCCTCAGGTGGAACCTTGGTTCCTGTGCTTTCGTCCTCGAAGCTGTTTTTCTGGAAGGGAATGGAGGCAGCTGTGTTTACAGCTCAAGTCTTGGCATACATTTACCAGAATCTATTATTCATATCATTCAGTATCAGGGAGAGATCTCAGGCCACCTGTCTATCTGACAAATTCACCCTTTTGTGAGCTTTCTGTTCATAGCAAATTATGTTCACATTGATGAATTGGGTTTTTATGAGCATTGCTAACTAACATTCTCGCAGAAGGCCAGGGGCAAGAGCCTGCAAGTGTTTCTGGTCCATAAGTAAATGATAAAAAAAAAAAAAGAGAAAGAAAAAAAATGGTAGTGTTTAAAGACAGTTTGCCATGGAGGGGTAGTTAAATCATTTGGCAATGCCTTAATATTTATAATTCTAAGACTTTCCATAAATTATTGCAAATGCTCAGCTTATAACAAACAAAAACATGCAAAAATACACACATTATTTTTCTCTATGGCACAGAATATTCTTTAAAAATTATTCTGCATTTTGTGAAATGGACCAGGTAACCATGGACCAGGGCAGAACATGGAGTAGTTGAAGTATGTGCAGCATTAATAAATCCAGCAATTTTATACTATAATGTGGAAAACTTGCAGCAATTATAGCTTAAATTCCAGCTTCGTATTTCCATAGATAGAAATGGATTTTTTTAATCTCTAGAAACCCTATACCAGTTATGAAGCTAAGCCATGTGGCATGAGTTAAATAAATGAGAGCAATCTTTCACAAAAGACTACCAGAAATCCTTCTAAATGGTGGGTGGGGAAATACCCAACGTTCATGATAGAAATGAAGATTTCCTCCTGTTTACATATAGAATTGGTTCTTCTCTCAGGCTTTAGAGAGAAGTCCCTTGCATTTATTCTGATTCTTACTCTGCATTTCATTTAAGCAGCTGAAAAAGAGAGGATTTCATGAGAAAGGCACATTCTAGTTTTACTATATCCACTTTTCAAAGCTCTAATTCAGAATCAACTTAAAGTGATAAATCTACCTCAGTGGCAGATCCACTAGTCAGAGTGTATTTAATTTTTTTTAAAAGGTAACAAAACAGAAATTACCAATAACAAATTTGAGTTCTCTGTTCACTCCCAACCTGTGACCCTGTCGTCCCTAAAGCCAGGTTATTCCTTTTGATAAAGTACAATGTTATTCTCTTAAAGCTTAGTGAAAGTCAGTGGAAAATCCTAAAGCTCTTCACAGAAGCCTGCCAAAATGTGTCAGACACATCACCTTTCCATGCAAAGACACCATAGCACAAAGAATACTTGGCATTATCCCTTGAAAAGGCACACCTTTCTGAGGAACAAATGGGAAGCTTAGTCTGTTAAACACCATATGGGAGGGAGCAGCACCAGCCCCATTTCTCCTTCCAAATGCTCCACGCTGCTGCCTCGTTGTGGTGTGTGTGACTCCGGGAGGAAACCAGTGACAGCCAGCCTCTACCTGGTCCCAGTGTCAGGTGGCCTGTTGACCCTTTGAGATAGTGCTCAATATAACACTGCATGTTAGC
>NC_140510.1:24231150-24326150 GCF_964339955.1 Pipistrellus hanaki
CCCTTCCTGATAATTCATTTTGAATCACATGGCCAATTCCATATGCTTAAAATAGCCTCTTGTCATCTTGAGGACCAAGGACCAAAAGGATTCAAAAAGACATTTCTAAGATTAACCAACAGGGGGCTCTCTTAAATATTCCACATACAGTTGCTTCCTACCATTCCAAATTCATAGCCCATACAAATCAAACACCGATTTTGAATAAAATTTAAAACAAAACAAAACAAAATTATTTGTCCAACAACTTCTACATTCAGAATAGCTCATTTTAATTTCTGCTTATTAGAATTGGGAGCTGACTCCTAATAGTTGCCATCTATACCAAACATAAAGAATTATTTTTATTAACAAGTTTACACATACTCATTACAAAATTTTGGAAAATGCATTTAAAAATGGGGGAAAGTGATCCATAATCTTACTATATATATACTTAAAAGGCTAATATACAGGAGTTCGACCAGGAGACCATGAGTTTGATTGCTCACTCTGATGCGTGCTGACCACCAGTAGCAGTGCAGAATGAAGAAAGTCCCTGGCTGGCAGCTGGCAGCTAGGGAAGGGAGGACCGGCCAGCAGCCAAAGGCCCTGATGGGCCCTGGTCACAGGCCAGGCCTAGAGACTGTACCTGTGCATGAATTTCATGCATCAACCCTCTAATTAAAGATAACTTATTATGGGTTAATATTTTGCTATATTTTCTAGTAGTAATTTTATTTAACTTTTTAGCAAAGCTATAATTATATGGTACTAAAGCAATTGTATGAATTTATTTTAAAATGTCTGTTTTTAAAGATTACAAAAATAATAAGTATTTATTAAAACTAACTTGAACTGAAAAGTAAAGAGAAGAAAATGAGAATCACTCTGAATTTACCAGCAAATTTTGGGGGTAGTTTCATCTTCCTGTGCTATATTTTTTCCCTTAGCCTACTTAATTTAAAAACTTATACAACAAAGGAAATGTATATATAATATGTATTATTGCTTTGTTTTTCAATCTTGATCACTTTAATTGCTACCCAACTCAATTTTTAAAATACAATTATTACAGAAATAAATCATTTTTAGCAAAGATTCTTAATGATAAATGGGAGTAAATATTCTACTGATGTCAAAAGATTTGACTTTCAAGAGGGAAAGAGAAAATGTATTTAGTAACTCTCCAGTGCAATGATCCAATAATGGTGTTTGCTAGCAAATACTAGAACTGAATAGCACCAGTCATCATTTCACATGGTCATTATATGTTCCCAGAACTTTCACCTGAATGGTGAAGAGTGGACCACAAGAGAACCATTTCCTGCTACTGAGAATACAATGAAAGCCAGAAATAATCCAATGGGGCCTTCTGAGTTTGGGGTCCAAAAAAGAACATAATTTGGTTTTGTTTATAAGGTCTCTATTCTTGAGTTACAAATTTTGATTCATCATTTGGTAGCCTTCAAGTAAACTTTGCAAGAAAGCAGTGTTACTATGAATATTTGAATAGGCAAGAATATCTTTCTGTTAGCTTAACATGCAAAAGATCATTTAAGTATGCATACATTTGGAGGGGCCACAATCCCCCTCATAAACAGTAGTTATTTCTTTGTTTTTACTTTAGAATGTAGTAAGATAAGTCTGAGGAAAGCCTGGTTGTTTACTTAGTTAGTCTTATTTTTGTTTGAATATTTGTAAGATAGTACTTGATTTTTTATAATTCACAGTTTTGTCAGGATATATCAAAATTGTGCATGACACCTGATGTTTCTTGGAACCTAGTTATTATTTTTGTTATTGAGATAATTTTTTTCACTCACAAAAGTTATCTTTAATTTTGTCCTTGATTGTTATACATTTTTTAAATGTTCTGGTTTCCTCAAGTATACTCATAATTATAGATAATCCCTCAATTATTTGACTTCCAGCAGGTCTCCTTCCTATCATTTTTTGTGTCCACGTTCTAAGAAGCTTCCCTAGTTTGTTATCCATATAATTGACCTATTTTTTTGTAGCGATAATTGGGCCTTTATTGCAAAATTTAAATTTGTTTTGCATTTTTAGTTTTCACACTGTCTTCCCTCACCATCTATCTCCCTATCGTCTTATCCTAGTATATTTTCATCTTACCCTATTCTCTCCTTATGACTTGCTAATCTTTTTCATTAAACTCCTTGATGTTTCCAATTTTATTGAAGATGCTAAAGTGTTTCCTAATTGGCTCCTGGTCATTGTGAGATTTCTATACTTCTGAGTATTGTTTTTTTATTCAATTTGATTTTTTTCATAGGTCATGCTTTCTTTAAAATTTTATGTTCACTCATCTCAAAAGATGGGAAATTTATCTAGTATTCTATGCAACTTTCCTTTTACCCTCTGCTTCCATTCTAGTCTAATTCTTGTTTGGAGCAATACCTGGATGATAAATTGGTCAGCACAGCTCTTATATGAATTATTATCTAGCATATTTATTGTCTTGTGGCCTTACTATCATCGAATTTTCTCTTGCCATATTCCTTAACTCACTGGTACTCTAAAAGATGAAATACATAAAACATTAGAATTCCAAGAATGTATTCCTAATAAATTTTGCTGGTCTCCACCCCTCCTGAGTTTTACATATGGAACTACAATTCCTATGGTGGTATGAGCCATTATCAGGGCATCCTTTCTGCTTTCCACTCACAATCTCCTAGGCCATTTTATGGAATTTGCTACCTCTAAAGTATTGCAGGTGAAGGAGACATCTTCATCTTTGTCTACAGTTAGAAAGGGGGAGAACTGGTGAGAAAGAGAAGGAGGAAAGCATTCACCTAGTTAACAGCATTAGCTTGTAGGATAATCCTGCCCAGTCTTTCAGGTTGGCGTGGATCTTAAGCCTCTGGTTCTGAAATCTGGCAGCTGAAGAAAGAAAAGGACAGTTCTATCTGCTTTCAGAAAGGCAAGTTGCCTGGTTCAGTAGTTCAAGAGCACAGCTGGTCCCACCACTGGCATTTTTCAATTAAGTTCACTCTGTCTTGAAGGAAATTACTCTTTTAACTTTTTTTTGTCATCACATTGACTGCCAGCCCCTGTTTATTTTAAGAATTCTAGTCTATTTTCTTGTCTTGGAGCATATTTATCTACAAGTTCCAAGAGCTGGTTTAGGTGTTGCCAACCAGATGCTATTTTAAACCGGAAAGTCAAGATTTGCATCACCTTTCTCTAGAGGGCATCACGTTGAAAGTGGGCATTCAAATTCTCCCTTGGGGTGTGACCTCTGCCCATGACTTCTTTACATTTGCATCTTTATCTGGAAATGGTGACAGACCTGAGAAGAGGGCATTTATTTTCAGTCCTGTTATTTGCAAGCCCTTTGAACTTCTAGGAAGATACTTAGAATCACAAAATGCAAATCAATCATGTGTCATAATGGTAAGTTTCAAAATATTTTTTTCCATTTGGGGGGTTTTATTCTTTTATTGCCTAAACTGCACCTTGGTTCTTTATAAAAAGAATTCTGTACTTTACACCGTAGGAACAAAGTTTCTATTGGCTTCAATTGCTGGGGAAGAGGTGTGTGAATGGCCCCAAGTTATACATTTGCAGAGGAAATATCATCCAGATGCTCAAGCCAGCCTTTTCTTGGCAGACAACTGAGCACCATGCCGAAACTAGGCTTAAAATCTCTAACAAAAGAATCCCGCAATACCGTACCTTTGGAACGGACATTAATTAAAAGAAGCAGTCTTTTCCCCCCGTGATCAGAGTTTAACTACTATTAATCAGAGTTCACCACACAATTAACACTTTGAACTATGATTAGCAATTGGAAATCATAGCCAGACATGTTGAGGTTCGAATAGGGAAAGGACATAATCCTTTACCCAACTCGGTGTCCCTCATGGATTTAAAAGAAGGGAGAAAATTAAGTGCTCCAGTCCTAAGGAATTTTGGGGCAGATTTTGTTTTCGGGGAGGTGTTTGCCATTACATATTGCACATAATGTATGGCACTGTTAGGAGGGAAAAATTGGAGTCGGAGTGGCTGGAAAGTTAGGTCTGCTCTGCAGCACTGTGAGATTGTTGACATCTGCCGAGGTTGGAGCGCTCAGTAAGCAGGAAATGGGGTGTCACTCTGAGTGGTAGTTTACCATTATCCTGGCATCCTAATGAAGTGTCTGCAGTGCACAGAGCTTCTGGATGGCATCTTAACGCACGGCTAAGCAAAAGCACTTCTCTCCCTGTCACTGTCATCCATCTGCCTGCACCCTACTGTAGCCAATGGGATGGAACCATGCTACAATGTGCTATAAGCCATTTAGAGTTGCACATTGCATAATCAGTCCCATCAAATATGTAAAAAATGGCTATTATTGGTTATTTTCCTCAAACTCTGGCACCTGGAGTTTGATACATTAAAGTTAAACTTTTCCAAGTGCTGTTTATGCTATTAATTCCTCTTTTCACCCCACTATCTAAATGGGCATGAATTGCATCCTCAGTGTCTTAAGTCCTGTTAATGGATCAAAAGAGTTGTATGAATATTCATTTAAAAACTTCACTGTACATCACACTTGGTGAATTCATCAATTTGCAATAGTTTTCTTTAAAATGTTCATTTTTTTTAAGAAAAGGACAAAACATACATTGACTCAAACCACAGATTGGTTTGTTAGAGCCTGTTATTCAGTTTGCAGTGATAGTTCGGGGTTTTTCAATAGATTTCTTTAAAGACACAGCGCATGTCACCAAGTACATTTGCATTTTAAACTAGTATTGTCAATGCTGGGTGGTTACATTTGGTGCTTTAAGATGATCTTCCATGAAATTAAAATGCAGTCTAGAGGAGGATATTTGGTATTAGGTGGTGTGAGTAGAGCAAGATGTGTGTGCAGCCCTCCTGAAACTTTGAGAGAGACCATGTATAACCCTCTAAACATGGCTGCAAAGCAGCCGGGCTCTCAGGGCACGAATCGAGTGATAAGATGGCCACAAAGTTGAGAAGGCGTTTTCTATAACAGGGGCAATGGGACTCTGCTCAAATGGGGGTGGGGTTAGATAAACAAGAGGGCATAACATAATTTGGTTGCATGAAGAATTTTTTCACAGACATTAAAACTCTAGTAAACATGACAGCAGGGAGGCGTGCACTGCAGCACAGTGGGGAGCTCGGAGCGTCTGCCCGCCTGTGCCTGGCTCCAGCCACCGCTAGAAGTCTCTGCCTTTCATTAGCACTCAGCGACTCACCCAGGTCCCCCAGCAAAGGGCGAAAATGGAAGCAGCAAAGCCCCATGCTCATTATGGTAAAGGCTCCCAGGTTACAGGATTTTGGGGGCGGGCAATAATGGAAGGACGATGTTAAACTAGAACAAAAGAGTCATTCTGAATTTTTAAAGATCATACAAAAAGGGTTGGTTCATTTTTTGTTTTAATTCAGTGTAGCCTTTCATTCCATGGGTAACGTAGTGTGTTGGGATATTAGACAACCTCTTTACAACAACGTGTTAGGGGACCCAGATAAAAAGTGTGTCCAACTCCTTCTGAGCAGTAAAAGTGCAAGTTAATTTCACAAATGGCTCCTCCACCTCCACTCCTTCCCACTGAATCTGTGCAAGTATGTCTCACCAGTCTCTGAATCAGAAACTGCTTGCTTTGAAAGAAATTTGTAAGGATACAACCATTAGCGTGCTACCAAATGGAACAAGGTAAGCAAACTAACGCAAATTGCTGTGAAATATTGCAAGTCAAGTGAAAGTACTTACTCACCTCCTCCCAAATAATGGAGTTATTTGAGAAAAATATTGGCTTCCTCAAGGATTCAAGGGGAGAGTGGTTTGCTATTGATGCCCATAAATATTAAAAATGGTAAAGTTTGTTTTCATCTTTATTGTTGAAAATATTACACATGTCCCCCTTTCCCCCCATTGACCTCTCTCAGCCCGCCTCCACCCCCCACCCCAGGCCTCCACTACCCTATAAAATGGTAAATCTTTTTTTTGTTGTTGTTTTTTAATGGAATGGTAAGTGTTTATTTTTGCTAAATCCAGGCTCGGGGATCTGGCTTCTTCATCCATGCCCCCCTCCCCCCCAGCTGCCCCCAGCATTATAGCACATCAGCTTTCCTTCATGTTTGAATATTTCTCCAGAACTCATTTGCAAAAGAGTCGAAGCAATATTAAACACCACATCCAAACCTCTTTTAAACACACAAAGAAATAGGGAAACACATAGAAACTAGACCATTGAGAAAATCCTCCTTTCAGATTTACTGTCTGCTTCACATGCTAGTATAAAACAGCCCACAAAGTCCCGTTTGTGATCCATTTGAAACAATCTTGATTTGCTTAAATTGTCACATTCTTCTCGCACATTTCTTCTAAATGCAAAAACGGTAAAGAATTCTCCTCCCTCTTCATTATAAAAGTGCAGAATTTCTGGCTTGTTTATTCCTAATGGAACACTTGAGGAAGAAGAAAATATACAAATATATCTTTCAGAAGATTAGTTGTCTCAATCTTTTTAAAAGAGAGTATTTGTTCATTTCTTCCCCCATGGTAAACAGTGTGGGCTTTTCATTGTAATTTTCCATTGTCAAATTAATGTATTTCACTTTACTGATTTGGTCCCACCCTTTGAGAACATCGTACCTTTTAATATTCTTATTTCTTCCAGCCTATATGTTAATGTATATCATTAGGACATAGATGGAAATAGAACCTACACAATTTTTAAACAAATTTGTTGAAAGAATCTTCTAGTTCCATTGTAACTCACGAAAACAGAATCACAGTCTAACAAAATAAAACTATAGTTTACTTCTCATGAGAACCTTTGCCCAAGCTAAGGATTTCAGGCAAGAAATGGCATAAGTGTTTTGGGTATTTCAAATCAAACATCAGAATTTTTTTCTGATGTACTGATAAATATTCTATTGTCAAGGTCAAAAACAGAAAAATTTTTGTCACCGAGACAGAAGGGAGCATTAAGCATTTAAAAAAAAAAAAAAAGTAGATGGAGTAGACGGTTTATCAACTGCAATGTCTAAAGTTCTATGCAGTCCCTTCTACAGAATGTGGAGAAAGCTCTTTATAATGGAAGTGCGTCCGTATATGTATATGTGGTTCTTCCAAAATTATACTAAGGATGTTAATGAAAAAAAATGGCTAATATTTTTCAAGAAACTATAAAGAAAAAAGAGAGAGAGGGAGAGGAAAGCAAGCTGTGGCAAAAAACCTGGGCTCAGCAGCTTTCTGGGGGAAATGGTGAAATGTGACTGTGTGATTTATAATGAGAAAAGGTATCTACAACATACAATTTTCTACCTAGCTGCAAATAATAATTCATAGTGATGTCCCTTCCAGATAAAAGACCTTTGCTATGTAGGACCCATGTGGTAAAATGATCATGATAAATGTCAGACCAGTGCAGGTAACGGCTTTACAAACCATTAAGATTAGCTGGCTCTTTTTCCCAATGATAACAGTAACCATGCTGTGACTCTATGTGGTAATAATATCTCAGTCCTGATAAATGCCAGAGCCAGGCAGAGGTGTTTATCATTCCCAGTTCAGAAATGCTGACTAAAGTTGCCACATGTTGCCTGTTTTTCTTCTTTTACAATAGTCTCACAATTAAAAAAAAAAAAAAAAGGCTGAATCATAAAATTATTTTATCCCCCATTTCTTAAAGGATTTTGATGTTTGTGCTGCTAACTCTGCCTGCTCTCAATGTCACTGTGTGGCCTTGTCAAGTGAACCGGCCAGGAAAACAGTTCACAAACTAGTCGTTATCTCTTCTCCAGAGGGTTTTTGTTCAAAAGAAATAGTTATGGACAAAGTTTAATGTGCTTCCTTTAAAAAAAAAAAAAAGGTTTCTTAGTTAGCATTTGTCTTAACTGCATGACAAATCTTACTTGTTTGCAAATGAGATTTTTAAAAATTCCCTATAAATTTAATTTATCTACCAATAGAAAGAGATAGACACTTACATTAAAGACTTCCTATCTAGAAAAGTATTTGTAGGGTTCTGCCCTTATGATAATGTACAAAGATAATGCTTACTATCAAGAGCTACTAGAGTATTTAAAAAGAATTACTGGTTTATAATTAAAAAGATGCCAAGTGACTCAAAATGGTAAGCCTTGTTTTGTTGTTGTTGTTTAATAAAAGCCTGTAAAACTAGATATATATGAGTAAATGTAATTTAATGAAATTCTCATAGGAGAATTGGGTTTCGAAGAAACAAACTAGTGAGCTTTATTTTCTCAGCACAGACTATGGCCTAAAGGTGAATTAGTATGATCTGTAAGTTACAGATCTGGACTTAGCCACCATGCTAGCTCCACGATCACTTTGAAAACCAGAGTTCTGTGGGAGACCAGACCATGCTTTTCCAGGAAGATTGCTGCTGGAGTGTCAGCTGCCACCTTACCCTTCAATTCAAACAGGGCCATTGCTGCCGTATTGAGGAAGTTGGGTCTCAGAGAGTTTGAGGGTGGTGAATTTTAGGAAATGTTATCCTCCTAAACTTGATTGCACCAAAGCAATACTATTTATGAAAAGTTCCTGAGAACCTAAACTTTGAATTCTTGCCCTCGGTGTGAGGTCGGCACACTAGAAGTTCTAGAATAACATAGATGAAAAAGAAATGGTGGCTTTTATTACTTACCTGAATGCATTGGGGTGTGTGTAAAGAAACTGCCAACAACAATTTGAAGGCCTTCAGAAATTGACTAAAGTAAGTTTTACATTGGTTGCTTTAGTATTCATTGCATTTCTCATTTCCTTTTTATTTATTTATTTGTCTTTGGTATAATGAGCTGACACCTCAGATGCTTCTGTGTTTAAGAGTCATCTTAGAGGATCACAGACGAAAGACGTAAATTTCATTGGTACTTATATTACGATAGCTCTTACATTTAAACATCTCATGTGGCACATTTTGAACTCTGTCTTCTCCTCTGGGTTACAAAATGGGCAACTTTGTATCTGCCACAGATCCCACGTGGGCCTTAATGGATTTGTTTTCTTCAACTGCGTATACATATACATGTTGGACACTTTAAGAATGATTGAAGACATAGATAAAATTGTTTTCCTTTTAGTAATTTTGAATTGTTTCTTGCCAGTGATTAGGAGTAAAACCAGCAAGAAATAGAGGCTGCACTGAAGATCAGATGGGCTCCTCAGTGTGCTGGGGTGGGTGGGCCCCTCCAGGATCTGCAGAAACACCGCTGGACACCAAAGCTCCCCTCACAGGGCAGGACCCAGGGTTCTGTGGCACTCAGTTGGCCACTGTTCTTGTGATGGCCATTTATTAGCTAGACAAGGCTATTTCCGTTTTAAAATTTTTCCCTAAAAGGGCTTCTTTATTCAAAAATCAGACAAAATATTAACATCTCCTAAAAGGACAAGCTCTGATACAAGAGAAGCCTGTTTGCCAGTGAGGCGATTAGCTCTAACTCCCAGATGATCCCCATCAGACAAAGAAACGGTCTCACCTGAGTCAATTAGAGTCCGTTCCTGCAGCATCTCTCTGGCGCTGTAAGTCACACACCGCTGTTCTCCAGCTGCACTGTTTTGACGTGGATTCTCAACACCTAGAGTCAAGCATACCAGGTAGCTCAGGCATTCCTTCCCTTTAATTAGATGCAAGGATGGCTTTTCTGGTTTGGAGATGGGTGAGGAGTACGGACTCTTGGAAAAAAAAGTGCAAATTGCCAACACCGGGATAGCCTGGAGAGCATTGTTTATGATACTGTGATGAGCCTATTTATGATATACTCTATCTACTGAGGAATTACAACCAAACACTCTTTGATAATGGAAAGCACTCCATGCATTTACAAAAGTATCACACAGTTTGGGCTGTTTTCTGTTTTTTTGGAAAGAGTACTAAAGAGTAAAATTTATGGCTTCATAGGATTTTGGAAATAGCTTTGGACTCAGCAATCATATGTCACTGCTGATACAGAAGATAATTTTTAAAAAAAGATTTTTATTTGAGGGGACTTACATTTAATGACCATTTACTATATGTGCACATATATGTATTGAAACATTTACTACAACTAACAATTTTAGGAAATAAATATATGGTGGTGGTTGTTTGTGTGTGTTTTTTTGTGTGTGTGGGTTTTTTTTTTTTTTTTTTGGTATTTTTAAATAAGAAACTGAAAACATCAAGTTTTTCAGTTTTTCCGAATTTTTTAAACACCTCTGAAATGTACTGCTTCTCTTATTTATAACATGAGTTTGAAGTATGGGTCTTTTTGTACCCATGCGTGAGTCTTGAATTCACCCTGAGAGTGTCTCTTCCAAAACTAAATGTAATTTATTTAAAGGAATTTATCAAGCAAGTGGTATCACGCCTTGGATGACTCCTCAACATCCAACTGAAGTTTTATAAATTACAAGGAATATCCTCAAAGATTTGTAACCAGTTGCAAAGTATGCTTTACATATTCTGTGAAGACACTTATTCCTCCTGTAAGCCTGGACGGTCTCGAACTAAATTCTGAAGTGGTCGTGATGCATAAAGTATAAACCGGATAGAAATTAGACCGCTTTCTTCCCAATATAGCCCTGACTTGTAAGAGACTACCATTTTTCATGCCGGATGCATTATACATTCCAGAATAGCTTTCAGAAGCAGAACAGCTGTGTTACCGCTGACCTCCTTCAGACAAAGGGGTACAGTTGTCCTCTAAGAATTACAGATAAATGGACTGCAGAGGGCCACTGATGCATTGGTGACGGGGAGAATTCAGTCTTTTCTTCCTCTGAGTGGACCTGTATAACAAAGCACAATTTATTTTGAAATATGATTCAACATGTGGCCATAAATTAGTTAAGAATAGTAAATGGTTGGATGATAAGGCCAGAAAAGTGTTCCAGGGTCAGTAGGTCCAGGGTCCTGCACTGCATAGAACTCTCTCCATCATAGTATGACTTTATCTTATCTTGTTGCAAAAACGCATTCGGTTGTAAATATCCTTGTTTTAGTAGCAACATTTCATGCAGATAAATGCAAATGTAACCATCATAAGGCATATTTTTTAAATGTGTCCTCAAATCCATGAACCAGGGGGAAACTATAAAGCCACATCCTTATCATAACGTTAAAGCTATTTCACATCATGTAGATGTTACTTCTCTAAGTACGTATCCTGGAGTTTTGTTTTTTTTTTTAAGAAGCTCATTTACAACAGAGTTTGGGGTAGTTTGAGAAAATGGGGCGAGGTGGGTGAGAAGTGGGCATCAGTAAGAAATGGCTTCCTATTTTAATGTCTACACGTGCATTATGTATATTTATACATAAACTTTTTTTCCCACTAGTGGGTGACAAATGTGAAGTCCTACCGAAAAAGTTTGTATGCAGTTGTGGGTTCACAGCTTAGAGTTTGGAGAGGCTGCTGGGATAAGGGTGGGGAGCTAAAAAGGAGATATTAAAGAGTATAGAGCATAAAAATCAGTCATTAAGAAATAAAGGTAGGAGCAAATGTGAGTGAAGGGGCAAAGAATTGTGGAGTTTATTATTACTGAAAAGATGTTATATAAGCCTTTTAGTATATAGCTTACCTAAGATGTTCTCTATTTCCCCAGGTAGGAAAAAAGTTCCTTGTTTCCCACTTTCATGAGATAGCTCAGTCTTCTCAAAACTCTCAATGCTTCACAATAATGAGAAACCATATGCTGAAGGAGAAATATTAATAGAAAATGCTGTCTTTCACATGCTCACTGAATCAATTGGAGGCAGTTGACACATCTTTAGTAAGCTGTGTATGAATCTTAGCTTATTAACTACTCCTGTATTATGTATGCAATTCCAATTCCTAATATGACACGTCAATAAACTAGATCTGAAAAGGTGTCATTTCGGTTTCAACGTTTCCAATTGTATTTTTAGATGTTCTTCCACTTAGAAGCGTTTGTGTTATCTCCTGATTTTACAAGCTATGGACGAGTGGCTGTGGTACTGATTTGAATGGGAAACCACTGCTTTCCTATAACCTTTTCAAAGATTGTACTCTAGTTATATTCTAAGAAAATAATTTGCTCCTCCCTGATAATATTTCAGCCTTCTCTAAGCCATATCCAGTCCCCCCTCCATGTATATACAACTTAGCCACACAGTGTGTGTACCACAATTTAATTGTCAAATTCTTTAAGTGTGCATGACAGTTGAGAAAGAGGAAAAAAATTCCATATAATACACTTCGCCTAGAATGTTTCTTATATGCAGATATGGGAACCACCATAGACTTTTACAGGGATTCTTCTATGTAACTGAACTACTCACCAATCAGATTGTGAGTCTCAGCCTTTCACAGAGTAGTCAGTGTTGTGAAATGGCAGGCTACCATAGCAAGGGCATTGCCACCACTGGCACCAACTCAGTTCAACTACATTTGAATGCTCACTGCAAGCAGATGGTGTGCTTAATGCTGGAAACAAAAAGTAAACCAGACCAGCATGGGCCTCAAAGAAGGTGAAGAGGGGAAAGGGAAAACACTTAAGAAATACTTACTTTTTACTAGTCATTATGCTAGGTATATTATATACTATCTTGTTCAATCTATAATACTGGCTTTTTAGGCATTACTGGGAGAAAATAAGGAACTTGTCCAAGACCAGATAATAAAAAGCTGTTACAGAATTCAAAGCAAGGTCTGTCTATTCCAACCCATGTTCTTGTTTTTCATTGGTTCACTTATTTTTTTATTTATTTAATCCACTTTATGCCCGTGCAAGTGCTTCCTTGCTTTGTAGGAAAATTCCCAGTTGAATGGAGAAATTAGTAGGCATTCAGGCCATGGAAATATATATTTTTAAATTTATTTTCAATTATAATTTACATTTAATATTATTTTGTATCAGTTTCAGGTGTATAGCACAGTAGTTAGACAATAATGTACTTTACAAAGTGGTCCACCTGATATTTCCGATTCTCAACTAGCACAATCCATAGTTATTACAATACTATTGAATATATTCCCTAGCCTATACTTTATATCCCCATGACTATTTTATAAATACCAATCTGTACTTGTCAATCCCTTTTGCTTTTTCATCCAGTCCTCCAACTCCTCACCCCTCTGGCATTCATCAATCTGTTCTCTGTACCTCTGTTTGATTATATTGCTCTTTAGATTCCACATATAAGTGAAATCATATGGCATTTGTCTTTCTCTGGCTGACTTATTTCACTTAGCTTAATATCCTCTAGGTCCATCCATGCTGCCACAAATGGTTAGATTTCATTCTTTTTTTATGGCCAAATAAACTCCTCTAGTGCTTCAAACCATGGCCGTATTATGTGGAATAAAATGTGCTAGAGTAACACAGCACAGAAGAGGAACTGACTCTGTCTAGGGAAATTCACAAGTATTTTACCTGGGGATTAAACAGACTTGGTGAAGTTTAAATTTCTGCCCAAGCACTGTGGCAGTGATCTTGCAAATTCATATATCTCCAATTAAGCAACTCCACACCCAGCCTTTCTGCAACCACTCTTGACTAGATCATATGCTCCCTAAAACAGATGTTTGCTGGGTATACACATGTGAACCACTTCCTACTTATCATTTACCCAGTTTGATTTATGGCTGCTGCTTCTGTAGTCCTCAATGTCAATTGATTGTTTTTTTGGAGATTCTGACACTGACTTGATCATCACTATGGCCAGAAATTTTCATGAAATTAGAAAGGTTTCCTCTCCTCTCCTCACTTCTTCTTTCCTCTACCACCTTTTAACAGTAAGACATACTTTATTCAGGACTGTCAGGATAGGTATAGAGACTACTGCCCACCTCGGCTGTTATCACCTTTACTGCCTGAACCAAGTGGTTCAATAGATCCTCGGGTAAATTCTGTTACTACCATGGGGTATATATCTTTGCATATACTCATTGGTGTGTAGCTTTAGCTTCAGATGACCATATATAGGGTATCCAAGTGTCCCAAGAACTCTGTCCTGGGCATACTGTACCAATTTCACTCTCTTGTTTTCTTTATTTTTCTGAGTTTCTGGTGTCTCATAAGCTCCAATTGGTCTCATGAAGCATCAAAATGTTTTAGCAACATCAAGCTGCAAGGAGGCCTTTAAATAGAAAGATTAGATCTGCTGTATTCTATGATTTTGCAACTGGCTTTTCCTCGTCCTCCCTCCCTCCCCCCTCCCTCCCTCCGTCCTTCTCTCCTTTCCTCCCTTGCTTCCCCTTTGTCTCTTTCATTGGCAGTCCAATCCATATTATGGTGGAACTCTTCTAAGAATAACTGCAACTTTGAAAGCTGTGACTGTAGGAGGTATTATTTATAGGCCTTTGCGGTTTCAGGAGCAAGAAGAAAAGCTTCTAAGCGTAGTTCTACTAGGAAGACTACCCCATCCCACTTTCACCAATACCATCTTCTGCAGGATATTTTTCCTATAATTTCTTATAAAAGTGGATAGTTTGTTTGTTTGTTTGTTTGTTTGTTTGCAGCAGTATATTTGAAATACCCTGCATGGTTTTCTCACTCCATTTTATTAAGTTCATCTACCTAATAGCAGATGATTACAAATTGGGCTTCAGGAGGCACATCATATTAGGAACTGTGTTTGGCTTTAGTATCAGAGAACCATTCATAAAGGTCCCAGTACACAGAGGCTTAATTTCTCATGACAAAGAAGCTCAGAGACAGGTAGGACCAGTGATTGCCCCACAGACTCAGGGAAGTGCCTCCCAGCCATGTGTCCCACTCTGCTGGGCCTCTGTTCTCAGTGTCATCTCATGCTATAACCATCTGTCTTCATTCTGAAGAGCAGAGGTGAAAAGGCTAAAAAGCTAAACCAGCATCCTCTCCTTGGTCTCCCCAGAAGTCCCACATTACATTTGGATTTAAGTCTCAATGGCCAATCTTAGTCACATTGCCACTCCAGCTGCCAAGGAAGCTAGCAAATGAGCTCTATTAAGTAGGTATATTGGCATTTTGGCGATGATGGGATGGCCTTGCTAAGGAAGAAGAGAATGGATATTTGGTGGGTGTTGCCTTACATATTATTCTCTTGTACGTCATCTTTCGCAGCAGTGGACTGTTTAGGGTCACCCAGAGCTCTGTGCTAATAGTTAGAGATTAAAGTATAGAAAATGTTTGAGTTCAATAAATAATTATAATTCTCTACCCTGGTTGAAATTATGGCAAGATGAATACTCTAGTGAACTAAGTAACTTAGTTTTAATATGCCATCCATGCCCATAAAAGTAAAAAATAAACAAAATGAAGGAAATAAATTCATGTGGCACATGAAGAACTTATTTTTTTTATGTATATGACTACATTTTATACTTTCAATTTTTGTTTTTGCACTTTCCTAATTCATAGCAAAAACAAAACAAAATGTATTCCAGAAACAGGATAATATAGAAGTAATAAAAAAGTATTTACTCTTCCACAAAATCAAGCAAACAATAGAATATTGATAATTAAATCACACTGTGTGTCCTTGTGTGTTTGTTTTCTGTGCTGCTTAACAAACTGCCACAAGCTCATACAACACAAATTTATTATCTTACATTCCTGGAGGTCAGAAAATGGAAATCAGTTCGCTGTCTTCCTGCTGGGGGCCTATTTCCTTTATTTTTCTAGTTGTTAGAGGCTGTTTCATTCCTTGGCCCATGGCCCTTTATCCCACAGCCATTTCTCTTCCTGCTTCCTCTGTCACATGACTTCTGTCTCTGGCTCTAATCTTCTTGGTTCCTTCTTAACCACCTTCATGATTGCACTGGGCTCACCCTTATAATCCAGCAGGATCTCCCCATCTCATAACCCCTAATTTAATCACATGCAACATCACTTTTGATATGGAGGGTAAAATACTTACAGGTTCCAGAAATTAGGACATGGACATCTGTGGAAGTTCATTATTCATCCTACCACACCTGGTATAATAGTAAAACACTTGTGAGATTTGATTCAATAGCTAAATCAGCACCTTATGCATGTCCTTCCCAGGAGTCCCAGATAATACTTTGACTTCTGTCTCTATAGCCAGTCTCAGTCACACGGCCATGATCTAATTCAGAGTCAAAATGAAGAAACTCCATGATAATGTTGAGCATATCTATTCCCTTTGGCTGCTGAGTAGGACTTCAAGCTGCTAATTCTTAGTCCAAAATTCTCCTTAAAAAATTCCCTCATGTATCTATGAAATCTTATTTTTTTCTAACCTTTGTTTTTATTTTATTTTTTCAGAAAAGCAAGACAACAACACAAGAATTGAAACTATGAAGTCCCTTGTACAAAAACTCCCTCCACCAAATCGTGACACCATGAAAGTCCTCTTTGGACATCTGACTAAGTAAGTTGTAAAGGTATCTTGTTGTGTCATATACTCCTTTCATAAATTAACAATATTTCATTTCAGATATCTAAAACAAGAATTTTCAAATACATTTATCTCATATTTTCCCCTCTCGCTCATCTAAGTCTTCCTGCAAAAGTTGGGAGAATGTATTAAGGGTAGGAAGGAGAAGCTACAAAAGGAACTTCTGACTGAATTGATTTATCTTGGCCTTTTCAGTGAACAGATACTTGCTGATTAGTCAGAACTCTACTCAGAGCCCTGAGATGGGACATCTTTACTTTGTTGTATAGTACAATGGGAAAGGCATGAGATGTTTCAGACATGAGTTCAAAACCTAGCCCTGCCTTGTACCAAGACTAGGACCATAAATGAGTTAACTTACATTCCCTGAAATTTTATTTCCTCATCTGTAAAATGTTGATTCAGATTATCAAGGTGCCATCCTGAAAGAGAAGAGTGTTCTAAGCAGGGGTAAAAAATAACAAGTGTAAAAACCCAAAGAACTCAAAGAGCTTATTGTATTTGAAAAGCCAGGATGGCTAGAGCCTAGGGTGGTGGGAGTTGAGGTCACAAATGTTATGTGGGTGTCAGATCACAGTAAGACATTTGTAACCCATTGTAAATACAATGAAGAGCCACAACTGGGGAAATATAAAAGGTCACACTGGCCATGTGAAGAATGGATTGCAAAAGGGAAAGCAGGGGCACTTATTAGGAGGCAACCCTAGTAGTCCAGGCAAATCAAAATGGTGGCTTGAGTGGAGCCCTCGGAGAGATATTCTGGAGGTGGGTCAGGTTGGATTTGCCTGGTTGGGATGCAGTGGGTAAGGGAAAGGAGAAATCAAGAATGTCTTTTAGGGCTTGGGCTTGAGAGAATGGGAAAATGGTAGTGCTACACAGATGGGTAAGGAGAGGGCCCTCTTGGACATGTTAAATTTGAAATGACTGTTACTATTTGTCCTCTGTTAATGTCTTCCTCGGATAAGACAGAGCTCAATACAAGTGATAAGGTTTTAGCTTTGACCATATGCATATGGCAGTGTTGAAGCTTGTTAGAGTTTATTTCTGTGAGATTAAATCTCCTTCATCATCTTAATTGCCATTCCTTGGGTCTGATCATTTCTGAAGATTATTCAATGAGTTTGTCACATGAGTTTTAATTGTAAATGTAATACATGTGATTGCTCACACAAAAAATTTAAACAGTGGTGAATATTTTATTAAAAAGTGAAATTTGCCTACTAGTCATTCTTAGCCTGCTGGGTAGAAATAACTAACACTTTTGTAGTATATGTCTTTCCAGACCTGTTTCTAAGCACATGCAAAAATGTGTGTATGGTTGTTGATTGTGTCAAAGTATATCATACAGCACATATTCTCCTGCAACTACTTTGCAAGTCATAGACAGCTTCACATTTCATTAAGATTCATCTGATTCTTTCTAATGATAACATAGTATTCAATGGTATGCATAGCTCCTAATTTGCTTAACCAGTTAGGTAGATGTCTTAATCTAATTTGTCATATTATCCTCTTACTTATTTTACTCCCAAGGGGCACCTGTGTCACAATTTAGAGGACCCCTTGTTGTTAGAATGGCCTTTCCTGTCACCTCTACATCCTGGCTACAGTGGGAAACCCAGTGTGATTTAGGGAAAGGATCTTGGGGCTTTCAAGAAATAAGTAGATCTAGTGTCAAATCCTTGTCCTATACTTAACTCCCTTAATAATCCCAGGCACATAAAATTGGATTAAATTATGTCAGCCATATCCTGTGGTTATGAGAATTAAATGAGATAATGCATATAAAATGCCTGGCACAGGGTAAGCATTCCTCAAATGTTAATTCTTTTCCCGTAGGATCCAGTCACACTGTGAAAAGGGTTTCAGGTTACAAGTAAATACCAGAGTGCTTATCTCAGTAACGTTAACTGGACAAAGTCATAAAACAAATGAGAAGGTGTACTCTTTAATGCAATGCAATACCTAGTCTTGTAGATCTTGAGAAATATCAATTACTCGGTCTCAATTAATCCTCTTTCATTCCAACTGAAAGAACAGCTATAAAATGAAGAAAAGGAGAGTCGGCTAAATTCTTCTTTGAAAAAAAGAATAAAATGCACAGATGAGAATCCATCCAATTGAAAATCTTGGAAGGATGAGAATCCTTCACCTCCATGCCGCACCATTCCAGTGTGAACAACTAATGCCTGATTGTGTTTTTATGCCTAAATTATCTTCATGACTTTGCTAGAACTTTCATTCAGCTAGTAGAGATGGAAATAAATGTCTCTAAGATTTAAGAACGCATTATTATATCACCTTCACAGCATTCACTTTATAAGATATTTCATTATAGATAGAGAAGTGTCATTTGCCAGTCATTCTACCTTTCTTGAGTGGTGTGACCATATTCCCCTGCACACTGATTTTTACTAGTAAACTGGGTTTAATTATGCACAAGTGTGTGCACATGATTATATCTTGTTAAGTATTTCTTGCTAAGTTTTTGATAAACAGCCAATCGTGGCATGTCATCAAAGCCTGAGAAGACTAAATAAGAAGATTGTTTAATGAGAATTTAAATATATTCATGTTTGAAAGAATCATTAGAATGTTTTCCTTAGCCTTGATGCATTTGGTAGTTCTTCAGAAAAATCTACCATCAACACTTGTATGCAGTGTTTATTCCAAATTGTTGCAAATATATATATTTTGAAGTTTGTTTAGTGAGGGTCAGGGAATGTAATGAAGTGCCAGGAATTCCACTTGGCCTACGTACTCTATAGCCAACAGAACAGAGCTCCATGCTTGCAAAGGTCTGCGTTAAACGTTCCCTTGAAAGCAGAGAAGTGCCAGCTGAGAAAGCTTGATACTGCACAGTTGGACTAGAAGGTGAATGCAAGTTCTGGCCATGAAGCCATAACTTTAAAGGGTTGTGATTATATTAACTATGTGATTACAGAATGGCTGTAAAGGCTAAATAGTCTCAGAGTCCTTGTTCTTGATCAAACTGGAGTTCAAGTCCTATGCTTCTGCTGTGATAGCTTGAGATCAGGAATTCAGAAGAAGCTATCATTTTCAAATGCCATCAACTCACAGCCCTTATTTATAGCCGCTTTCACAAACTGACATTACACTGAGAAGCACTGGAAGGTCCTGGGGTACCTGCTAAACCGTGACACAAATGGCAAGTTCTATCTCTATAAAATATAAGTGTCAAGTGCATTTTCCTTTAGCCTGCTTCTTTGGAAAGGTAGGGAGGCAGAGCGAAGCTGAAGTTAATGGGAAGGATGACCTGGAAAGGTAAGGTGTACTTGCTGGTAAAAAAAAATATCTGGTGTGTAGGTTGAGAGGTTGAAAGCCGGGCAGAGGACGTATATAGGAAATAGAGAACTGTCGAAACCTTACCTATCAGGCAATTGCAAAATATGCTTAGTGTTTATGAAAGACACACTTGGCAGCAGAGTGCAAGGAGAACAAGACAAAATGAGAGACGAGTCCAGGAGGTCACACAGATAGGTTGGAGGGCTGACCATCAAGGGGAAAGAAATGGTCCAAGTCTTGAGACTTTTCATTTAAAAAAATTCACGGTTTTGTTGTTGCTGTTTTTATCCTCACTTAAGGATATTTTTCCCATTGGTCTTTTAAAGAGAGTAGAAAGGAGGGAAAGAGAGAGAGAGAGAGATCGTGTGAGAGAGACACATTGGAGGGTTTGAGTTAGACTCCTGGCAAGGGCATGTACCTGGTTCTCTCCCAGGTACATGCCCTTGCCAGGAGTCTAACTCAAACCCTCCAATCGGCAGGTTGACATTCTAACCACTGAGCTTGCCAGCCAGGGCCACACAGTTTTTATTTCTTTCCTTTCTTTGTCCCCCATAACTAGTCAGCCATGGAGATAAGTCTGAGGTTTCAAACTGTGAAAACAGTCCCTCCAACATTAATTTAAAAAAGCAAAAGGAAGTACTGCTAGAATGGTGCACCCTTTTCTCTGTTTTGCAAATGCATAGAGGAGAAAGAAGAAGATGAGGTTATAGAAAACTAGTAAAATAAGATAAATCCCATTTTGTCAGGTGTGTATTGAATCAAGCCCTCTACACGCTGCTCAGTGGGGTGTATCTCTCTGCATGTTGGATAAGGCAAACATGTAATATATCTCAAGAATGAAAACTTTTTCAAATCTTTATACATTTTGCGTGGTCATCTTAACTGCTGGGACCCTATCCTAAGTAACAGCAAGCTGGTTCTGCAGATAAATTGTTTACAACATAACATTTGCACTGGTGGACACCTGGAGACCAGTGAAACATTCAGTGATGAGGGATAGAAGGTGGTACATGATATCAGTTCATACTATTTTAGGGAAGTATTGTTCATAGTGAATTGGGATTTTTTTAATTCAGGGAAATGCTTGTGCTACATTAAAGGCAGGGGTATAAGATTTTATATACTCAGAGAGAGTAGAACTATAAATATATGAAAAAGTCATGCATCTGGAAAAGACTGTAAAGGTATTTGCTGAGATGTTACTATTTCTATCTTAGAGTTGCTGAATTATGAGGTTTATTTCTCTCATGTGTTCCTTTTTCCCCCTCTACCAACGTTGTAGAAGGAGACACTGAGATGGGGAGGACAGGTAAAGAGAACAGGCATGGGAGGTAGAAGACCTGAGTGTGAGTCGAGGCTCTGCCCCTCACTGGAGACGCACCTTGAATAAGTCCCTGTACTCTGAGCTTTCTTCTTCTCATCTACAAAGTAGAGATTGCAATTGGTCCTATTTGTGTGAGGAGGAGTCAATGAATAACCTTTTTAAAAGCCCGTGTTAGGGTCTAGATAAACATTATATGTTGACATGTACTATTTTTATAGTGAGAAATTGTAAAATAACTTTCATTGAAATAAATACAGGAAGAATTGCAAAGGCTGGGTTGCCAAATTCCTGGCTTCCAGAAAATTCTTTGTCTCACCACAGAACCGTTTTTCCAAAACCATAGTTTCTATGCTGTCCCAACTCAGCCAGTTTCCCCAATCCCAGTGAGGCTGTTTTTACATGTTTGACAAATCAAGTGACACCCCCATGCCATGCCCAATCCACATCTTGTCCCAGTTCTCAGACCTGACTATCTTCACCTTTGAAGTGGGAGCTTGCTGAGAGAGAATCTGGCCTCCTTACCTTTCAGCCACTGAGAAGGGTGGAGGTGGGCCCAGGCCTCCCTGAGCTTCGGGGGCACAGGCTTCCCTTACAGCAGTTTCCAAGGGACAGTTCTCTTGCTCATTGTCCAACTTATCAGAATGCGTCTCACAGTGAGGGCTTCCTGTCAGGCAGAACAGCACCCTGATCTGTGGAGGCCTGGGAAGACAGATGTTTTGAAGCCGCTAGGGCCTTCTCCTGTGCCTCAACCCCACATGGAAACCCTCCTCCAATTCTATCAACTCCACATCTGCCAGATGCTGACCTTTTGAAGTCCTGGGATGTGTGTTGTCATTACTATCATTAAGGCTTTTAGGCCACTGCTGAAGTCTTTCCCACATTCTTATTTCCAGGATAAAAATAATATAATTACAGAAAATTTAGAAAATAAATACAAAAATGCACCGCTAACCCAAGCTTGTTAGCCAAATTTACTTTGTGGCATGCGTTTTGGAAGACAAAACAATCTCAAATTCAGTTCCCAAATAGGTATACAGAACATCAGCATGTCTTAGAAGTGGGTGGCTTTGTAGAGATGACATGCAATAGTCATTCATTGACTTTCTAAACAGCCTTGGAAGAATACACGGGCTGCAGACTTTGGATGCAAATAAATGTCTTATAGGAGACTTGCACTTTATAAAATAGTTTGAAAGGGGAGCTAGAAAGCTTCCCTTTTGTATTGACTCTAAGAAAATCTCCCAGCTGTTCATAGAATTCCAAGGTGAAAAACTGATATGGCTCAATAGACAGATCTCATGGAAGGATGCCAGTCGAATGTCTCTCTGAAAGGCGAAACTGGTGAGCTGTGGCTATTTTGTGAGAGTAAACTGATATTTAAAGCTTCTCTGTGGTCTTCACGGATGTTAAATAAAATAGTCTACAAAAACAGGTCAAAGGCAACTCAAACAATGATGATCTAGAAATATAAGGGTTGTGTGAAGAAACAATGGTGAGGAAAGAATCCATCCACCCTGTCTTTAAAGTGGCATGGACAGTGAGCATTTCTGATATTCTGGGGCAAAATGAGACAGGGTTAAAGAATGGGCTGGAAAGCCCATAAGCCCTTGCCCTTCTCTCTGATCGCGGAGCCATGTCTGGTGAAGCTGTCTGCCTGCTGGCGGGCCTCTGGAAGCTCGGCCCGGTGTGCTGTGGAGCAGGCTGTGTTTTTCTGTGCTGACTTCTGGCACTCCGCCCTTTCTCTGTACTCTTTGGTCTCTCACCCAACCACAATACCTGATATCCCATGACTTGCAAGCCCTGGGTATTTTTACTGGAAAATGAGGGACCTGTGCAAATTGTTATTTTCTTTCTTCTCTCTCCCCCCCCCCCCCCCCCACCTCTCTCTTTTTTTTTTTCCTCTTTTTTTTTTTTCTTTTTTCTCCCTGAGGGACAGGGGCTGCAAGTTGTTTGAAATAAGCCAGAAGCCTAATAGCTCCTTTGCTTGTGTATTTGAAATGGCACCCTAATCACTTTGAAGAGCTAATGTACTTCCTATGGGTCTGAAATTTCTCAACTGGACTCCCGTGACAGAATTTGGCCTGGTAGTTAAGAAAATTAATTACTCTGATCGTGAGGATGAAGCAATAGTTCCCAACTCCCTGTAGTAATCATTAAAATGTCATCTACTTAGGAGACATCTTGGCACAGGATTTATAAGGTTTGTGAGCTGGGGACTAGGGTTCAATGATCCTTCCAGTGGTGGACCCTTGTTCTGCAGGAAGGCTTTGGGAGATAAGGTTTTTTAAGACCAGAGTGAAATTATTACTTTTGATCTTTTGATTTAACATCTGAATGGGAAAATTAACCACTGGATAATAGGGAGGGGAAAAAAACAAAACTTAAAATGGCTACTACCCATCTATCACTGTCTTTCCTATTAGTGGTGGCCCATCCCCTGGAGGTTATTTCTTTCCTATGAGGCAAGTTTTTTTAGGTTGCCGCACCCTTTCCCACCATGAATCTTGGCCTTTTACCTAATGGAAAGAACCAAGGATTTAGAATCGGAAGACATAAGCCCACATCCCAACCTCAGCCCTTAGAAACTGTACAACATTAAGAAAACCTTTTAATGTCTTTAGACCTCCCTTTTACTCATGTGTCCAATAGGTCAAATAAATTCGCATTTGTGAAAATGTTAACTGGAAAATCTCATCCTGCAGGAAGTCTTAATGAGTGGCTACTGTACTCCAGGCACTGAATTAGATAAAAAGTTGGGAACTGTGGCTCATGCAATACATCCAACCTGCTACCTGCTTTTATTAAAGTTTTGCTGGAACACACACACACACACACACACACACACACACACACACTAATATATTTATGTACTATCAATGGCAACTTTCACGCTGTCCCCAAAACTTGATACTAGAGGCAGAAAAGAGGCTCCTACCCTCATGTATCTTATAGTTTCCTGGAGTAAATTAGCAAATGATTATAATAAACTAGAGGCCTGGTGCGCAAAATTTGTGCACAGGAAGGGTCCCTAGATCTGGCCAGCAATCAGGGCTGATCAGGGCCTTCCAGCTGCCAGCCGGAGCCTTCCTTGCCAACCTCTGATGGTCAGTGCACATCATAGAGAGCGATCGGTCTCCCGTTCAAACTCCTGTGGGGGAAATTTGCATATTGGGCTTTTATCTATATAAATATGGTGCTGAATCACAAGACTCTATGAGAACACCAAGCAGGTGCTGAAATTTAGCCTTGAGACACCAAAGAGCAACTCCCAAAAGCCAGATGCTGTCTCTAGGGATGGCAGTGTGGCAGACAACATGCCAACTGTAAGCAGGAAGAATACTCTGTACCAGAGGCACCAAGAAGAACTACAGCCTGGTACAGAAATGGTGAATCCTAGAAGTGGTAGGACATAAGCTGAGAATACAGTAAACTAGAGCTAAATTGTAAAGGACATTATACTTTTTGCTAAAGAATTTGAAATTCATTATCTGTATACAGTAAATCACTGAAGGGTCTGAAGCAGAGATAAGGTGGTGCAATTTGTATTTCTAAAGCTCACAGTCTTTCTAAGTGTGAAGAATAGCCTCTAGGAGGACAACGCTAGAGGTAGCGAACCTTGGTAAGAGGACTGTAGGATAGTCCAAGCTAGCAATCCCAAACTAAGGGAGGTGGGGGTGGAAGGGATGGGGCACGGGATGGATACAAGAGGCATGAGGGGAGGGAGTTGATTCAACAGGACATGCTCCACAAATGCTTACAAGAGGTTAGAAATAAGGAAAATTTCAGATGGCACCCAGGTTTTTAACTAGGTTGGTGATGAGACATCCCTGGGGATGTCTAACACTGATGGATCATCAAAGGAAGAGCCTGTGAAAGGAGTCTGAGAGTGGCATGCATGGTGACAGGAAGAAAACTTGGCAAGAGCAGAGCTATTATTTATTTTTATTTATTTATTGTGTGTGTGTGTGTGTGTGTGTGTGAGTGTGTGTGTGTGTGTGTGTGTGTGTGTGTGTGTGTGTATGTGTGTGGTTAAAATCATTACTTCCAAAAGGAGGCCTAGAAAATTCTCATAATAACAGGACATCGGGCAGATTTTTCTAGTGATGACTAGATATTGTTTGAGCCTTCAGCTTTTGGCTCTTGAAAAAAAATCACAGGAATAAATACAAACTGGAAGAAAAAAATGTTACTGATACGGTAGCAGTTCAGTCCTAACATATTGGTGAAGGTGGGAATTATAAGAAACTGACCTGGTCCCTTTATCATTAGAGCATAGGCTCTAGGAAGGCAGGGATGTGCATCATGTTGACTCTTGGTACACCCCAGAGCCCAGTACAGACCCCACACATTACAGGGAGTGGGCAATTTCTGTGCAACACATTGAGTCACATGACTCACCGAGTGAGGAGGTGATCATCTAATAGCCAGTGATGGTTCCACTTAAGATCAACTGGAAACTGGAAAACTTGATATATTTCAGACTAAGACCAGGGAACATTACATTTTGAGGATATTGGTTAGGAAGCTGTTCCTCTCAATTTTCTCTCTTCACCTGGTGTTTATCTCTTCATCATGAGGAAGAGAAGACAAGCCCTGGTTGTAAAAGAAGTAACATGTGCTAATATTAAGATGGCCTGTTCAGAGGCACTGAGCACGATGAAGGATGCTAAGAGAGACTCCCCTACTGAGGAGGCTTGGTCAGGGGTGTGTGACCCCCTCAGTGCTGGAGCCTGTTAGACCTGCCGCTGTTGTCCAGGAGGGTAAGGAGAGAGGTGCCAGTTCTCCTGATTTCTTGATTATCCGAAACTTGTAACAATCTCAGAAGATAAAAACTTACCGGTAGTTTTATATTTTCTGGCATTACTCCCACTACTAAATTAAAGACTATTGTTCCTATCTCCTATTATATCAAGCAACCTCCCTGTCCATCATGTTTTTCCAAGTCTAATATTGACCACGTAGGACTACCTTGAATTAGTTAGCATTAGGTGAAGAAAAAAAAATCACCTTGATTGCAAACACTGACCTCCACTCTTAAGTGTACAAGAAATTCAGTTTCTGTTTTGTGAAGCAGAGACACAGAGAAACTTCAAAGTGAAAGGGGGGGGCGGGGGCGGGGAATCAACCAGACCTCAAGTCACCTGATTTCCAGTCCACTAGACCACACTCTGCTTTCCTGCCAACACCAATACCCGATGGTGTTTCCAGGGAAGAAGGAATGAGGAGACAGCGAGCAAGAAAGACCAGCCAAAGGTGATGGACGCACAAGCCCATCACTCGAATTCCCTTTCCTTTTTTAATTGAACGCCGGCTATAATCCCAGCGCTTTACGTAAAATTACCTAACTAATTAGGAAGCTGACATAGTGATATAAGGGTTTTTCTTGGTGTCTGTGTTCTCTCTCTCCTTCTCTCTCTCTCTCTCTCAACTCTCCCTCTCTCTCTCCCCCCTAACACTTTGCTTTCCACCTAAAAAGTACCGGGGAAAGTCTTATTTTTAGGAGTTCTTTTTAAAACATGTTCCATGTCCACATGCATTAATGCTGTGTGTGGTGTGCATGAGCAGATATGTACACTTCGAAGGCTTACACGTTATGAAAAGGCAGGGACGGCTCTGCCTTTACCGCCTCTCCTCTCCTCCCCTCTCCTCTTTAAATGGAAAGCGCTGAACCCAGATGCCCAACCAGGGAAAACACTCTTCCAGGAGCAGCATCTGGCCTCCTGGCAAGCTCTCCGGGTGAGCTGCTCAGGGAGCTTTGCAGTTGTCTTGCTTGGCTCTGTCACGTGTCTCTGGTGCCCTGGCCTCCCTGGCTGGCACGTCCAGGCCGCTGCCAGTTCCTCTCTGTTCACCTTCGGCTCTGAGAACCACTTCCTGGTGCTCCTGTCATGCCGGACCCATTTTTCTCCCGCCGCCCGCGGCAATTCCAGGACAAGATGCATGTCTCACTGCTGTCCGCCTGACGGCCTCCTCCCAGGCCTCTGTCTCCTGAACCCCAGTGAACCCCTGGGCCACTCGTTCCTCCCTTAAAGGAGCTTCTTTTTAATAATGGTTCTCCGCCACTTCTTGTCAGCATAGCTCCTTGTAAAGTTCGGGGCCATTCCCTGCAAAGAAAAACAAGTCATTCCACGGGAGTAATTTATTCTGGTCTGTGCCCAAGACATGAAAGCACGCCTGACATGTGTGTATTATTTCGTGACATCACACTGGCTCCCGCATCCCTGTCACACCTCCAACAAAGGAGTGCTGCAGGACCGACCAGGAGGCGACACAGCAGCTTTGCAAGGAGCGCCCACTTCAGGGGATTATGTTTTTGAAAGTGGCTTTGTGGTGGGTATTTTTTTTTTTACCTGTTAGTGTGTGTGTGTGTGTGTGTGTGTGTGTGTGTGTGTGTGTATTGCTTGTAGAGGATTCTGGGAAGTTTTTTCTGGATAATTGTGAAGAACAGAGAGTCCGACGGTAGCCCACGCACCAGGGAGCCGTGACAAGGTGCTGACAAGTCCAGCAGCCCTACCCGGGATGCAGAGGGGGAGGCAGAAATGAGAGCTGCGGGGTGACATCCAGAAATAGTTAGCACGGGCGGCTGCACACTGCCATGTTGGAGGGTTGCTGTGTTTTTCCCTCATGCGAGAAAAAAGTGTAGATTATACACAAGATTTCAGATCTCAGGACTGGATTGTCCGGGCTGAGAAAAGACTGGGCCTTCGCAGTGGATAGAGGGAATCCCAGCCATCAGGAATCACTGACCTGGGCCCGTGGCAGACTCGGCCCACACTTGACTTTGAAGATGAGCAAAACTAAAACTGTGGGCTTCAGAATGAGAGCCTCTGGGGACCAGGAGATGAGGTTGGGGGATGTTTGATCAGGACATTGGGAACTGCCCCTTGAAACTCTTTACACAACCATAGAGCTCAAATCTAAGATTAGAATATGCAAGTATTTTATCTCTGTCTCAGAGAGATGTTTTTGGTCTGTAATTTTCCTCAGGTTAATTTGTTGTTATGTACAAAGGAAGTTAAAAATACATGCAGAGTCTGTATACTAAATATTGCCTTTTGTATGGAGCTCTTTGGTTTAGAGATGACTCTTTTGTATAGAGATGACTCTAACTTCTGGTTGTTTCTTCTCTTCAGGGTCATACATTCTTTTTAACCAGGCTATTTTCTCTTAGATTATATCCGCCTCTTTTTTTTCCATTCCTCCCAATATCACCACCATCAAATTCTTCCACCCACGCCTCACCCTGAGAGCTCTCTACACCTTCGAAGCATTCTTGCCTACATCCATCCATTGCCTATTTAGTCACGATACAAAGACCTATTCAATACCATCATGACAGACCTCAGCTGGAAATCAAGAGGGTTTTATCAGGATAATGCTCCCCTGGGACCTGGGGACCTCACTCAACTGTTACCTACCTCCCTGCCCTCTCTGGGAATGTTCACTTTCCTCATCTTGCTCTTGCTTCCCAACTTTCTGCCTCTAGCCCTTTCTCTTCTCCCGGGGATTTGCAAACGGACTCTGTTCTGGGCACTCAGTTAGTCTCTCCACCTGGTGGAGTAACCCCTTGCTCCTCTTTTCTTTCTCATTTTAGAGGGGACAAAGAAAGCACTCTGGGGCAGGAGTAGGCAAGACATAGGTGCTGGCCCTGGGGCACTAAAAACATGTTTTTTTCCCCCCTGCTTTTCATAAACTGAAAGCCAACATACACCTCTTAATAATATCCTTCCCATTATTAATTTTGTTTTTTATTCATTCATCTTATTTATTAGCTAATTCATTTTATCTTCCCTAGTGTTTGGGATATGAAAAGATAAAAGAAATTACCCCTGCTGTAAAGGAATTTTTATCTAATTATTTTGTGTCTTTGGGCTTGGACATAAAAAAGGATACATTTACTCATGCAAAGTGATTAAATCCCACTTCACCCCCCTTTCAAACACTTTTTTAGCAACCATTTAATATCCCAGAAAGATCCTGCTCTCAAACCCACATCTTCTCTGATTGGATCACAGCCCCGTCTTCTTGGCTCCCAGCTCACCCATCTTTTCCCATCATTCTTCTATCTCCTTCTGCTGTTCTAGACAGCACGTGCTTCCAGGTGCTGACCTCTGCGTCATCACAGAGGGATTCCACTCACTCTCCCGGTGCCACGTTTCTGTTTAGGACCAGGCATCCCCCAGAGCAATAGCAAGGCCTTTGATGGGTAGTTGATGTCCTGTTGTATTTTTCTAACTAGCCTGCCCTGTTTTCTGTGACTTCACTCTCCATTCACATCACACCGAAAAGGACCAATTCCTAGACTGCCAAACTCTTCATGTAATTTGTGCTTCCCTGACAGTCCCAGGAACTGAGCCTGCGTCTTGGCAGAGGAAGGCCTATTTCACCACATTATTTTCTCCACCAGCATCTGTGCAGTGCCCTATGATAGGGCTAGGGGGGCCTAGGAGCAGGTGTTATGTAAGGAAATATCATTGTCCTGCTCTAGGAATTTCTGATATCAAAACACTTAATATATATATATATATATATATATATATATATATATATGTGTGTGTGTGTGTGTGTGTGTGTGTGTGTGTGTGTGTGTGTGTGTTGATTTTTTTACAGAGAGGAAGGGAAAGGGATAGAGAGAAACATCAGATGAGAGAGAAACATAGATTTAACTGCCTCCTGCACACTCCCCACTGGGGATGTGCCCGCAACCAAGGTACATGCCCTTGACCAGAATCAAACACGGGACCCTTTAGTCCGCAGGCCAGTGCTCCAGCCACTGAGCTAAACTGGTTAGGGCTCAAAATACTTTTTATCCCAAAGATGTAACATAGAAGAAAACAGCTAGTTGTGTGTGGAGTGGAGGGAGCTGGAGAGAGTGTGGGTGGGAGGGAGATGGCTAGAGAGCTGTTTGCTTCATCTTGAACGCAGCCACCTGAGAAAACCAGCTGATTAGCAGCCTGTAGCCACACAACACAGCAGTGTGGTACAAGAAGTGAGTAATACCATACGTACCTATTTGAAACTGCAGAGCAGGCTTCGGTAGACTGCGTGCAATTACACAGATTGGAAGTCAGCCAGGACACTGAGGTTACCAACCCCTTCTCTCACAAAAAGCACCAGGGGAACTTCGAGGACCACAAGAGGTCAGGGCCATCATCCTGCAGCTCATCCAAATGGCCTCCCCTCACACAACCCGGGTTCTGGCAGAAGAGCTTAACGGTGGCAACTAATAGGCTGGAAAAAAAAGAGTGCCCTCTATCCATGCCGTGTGACTGACTCAGCATTCTCAGGAAACGGGCTTTGAAGCACCCGAGTAGAAGGGACTCAAATGATGGAGGACATCCAGGGATTCACGTGGTAGACAGGGGGCACTGTAGGGGTCTTCCACCTGCTGGTCCTGTGGCTAGCATTCCTGCCACCCAAGCATTTCAGAAAGTTCCAGCTCAGGTTTTCCCAAACTTCAATGTGCTTACAAATCAGATGGCTGGGGGTCTTGTTTAAAAAGTCGATTATGCCAAGCTAGTGTGGCTCAGTTGGTGGGGCATCACCCCTGGCACCAAGAGGCAGCAGGTTCGATTCCCAATCAGGGACCATGACTGGGTTGCAGGCTCAAACCCCATTAGGGGTCATGCAGGAGGCAGCCCATAACGTTTCTCTCTCAGTGATGTTTCCATCTCTCCCTCTTCCTTTCTCTCTCTATAAAATCAATAAAATAAAATAAAAACAATTTTAATATATTTTTATTGATTTTAGAAAGGAAAGGAAAGAGAGAAAGAGAAACATCAATGATGAGAGAGAATCACTGATTGGCTGTCCTACACAACCCCTAATGGGGATGGAATCTGCAACTCAGACAGGTGCCTTGACAGGAATTGAACCCGGAACTCTTCAGTCCACAGGCTGACACACCTATCCGCTGATCCAAACCAGCTAGGGCTCAATAAAACATTTTTTTTAATGTAGATTCTGATGCAGGAGGTCTGAGATGAGGCCTAAGATTCTGCACAGAGAACAAGCTCCCTGGTGCTGTGTCAGGGAACCACTCTCCAGAAGGCAGTTTTTACAAGGAGAAGTTTTCCCTGAACCAAGAGAGCAGAGGCTGGGCAAAGAGAAAGATGGCTTTAAAATGAGATTCAACACCCAGAATAATTAGGTTCACTTTCATTTGTCCTAGAAATAAAAGGAAGCAGAAACAGGGAGAGTCCAAAATAATAAATAATACACACCACTCTTATAATGGCTTTTTCTGTGGAAGGGAGGCACAGAACTTGGTCCCTGAACATGTTTCATGAATGAGATGCCTGCTCTCAACAGTGGTTGTATTTCTCACTCCTTGGTTAGTGCTGCAGAAGGACACTCCGTCAGGAACCAAACTGTCTGTTCTCAAGATGAGTCAGGAGAAGACAAGATGGCAGAGCCATCTTTAAGGTTTGACCAATGAACAGTAAGGGAGCAATAAACTTCCTTCCAGCTTTGTAAAATAAAATCAGAGTTGCTGAAAGACATCAAATAATGGGCCGTTTTGCAGCTTATATTATGCAAACTTAGTTTATTGTTGTGTGCTATGGAGGCTTTCCCGCTAAAGCCTACATGTGCCATTAAAGGCTTAATTATTGGTTGGATTAATGATTATATTCTTTATCTAGTTATTTCCTAAGTGCTTTTTATACTCATATCTGCATATTTTGTGACTTCTTAATGATAGGATTCACTTTAGATGTATGGAAGGAAGCATGCACACATACAGACACATACAAACATGCTTAATAAGTATGAGTCAGTTAATCCCTGGTGAAAGCAGTATCGGTTGCTATGTTCAGACATGCTATAAACTAGATAAGGCTGGAGTTTAAATATACATTTATCCTAATATATAGCTCAACAGTATAGCTGAAAAAATGCTATTACTTGCCAAAGATGTATAAATTTAGGATATCATTCAAAATATATCATTTGAAATGTTCAGCTATCTACAGCTAGCATGGTGAAGTACACATACAAGAAGGAGAAGAATATAGCCATCAATCAATGAATCAACAATATCTATCTAAGGAGTGCCTAGACGTGCCTCAAACTAGTGAGAATTAGGAAGATTTTTAAAAAGCATAAAGGTCTGCCTTTGCAGAGCTACTAATCCATCAGGGGACAAAACACTTAAGAAAAATAAGAAGAGTAGAGAATAATTAACGGTTAAACAGAATCTGCAAGGAGAAACAGACTAACATAGTTGAGAAGTCTCCAATGAAATGTAGAGCTGAAGTTAGGTTTTGAAGCATGGGTGGGATTTGGGAAATGCAGAGATGACTGTGGGTCTACCTGAAAAAAGTGAAGAGATGCCCAGATGTGGATGCCCCTGGATGTGGCCGTGAGCAGCCTGTGCTACCTGTGACCCTGTGACCAGAGAAAAGGAGAAGGAGAGACCCAAGTGCAGGGAGGAGCCAGGCTATGGGTGGGGCCTGGAGAAAAGCTAGAGTCCATGTCTCAGACCATCGTGAACCAAGGCAGGTTAGTGAGTAGTTGAAGAATGTAAGTTTTGCTTTTGTTTCTATTTTAGTTTCTTAACTTATGGAAAGATCATATGTAAAATGGATTTGGGGATGCAAGGCCCAAAGAAGGAGGCTGGAGCCAAGCTGGAAACTGAGCAGCTATCTGGGCGAGGTTCGGGAGTGTTGGCTGTGGAGCTCAGGGGGAAGGGAGGAATGCCTAGAAGGACCTCAAAGGAAGTAAAGAGAATTTGCTGATAAGTTTGATATGATAAGTGCATAACCAAAAATAAGTAAAGACAAGGCCAAGGTGTTCAATTTGTAGACTAAAGAGAGTGGAGTTTTCACTGATGGAAACTGGATCATCTGTGGACTTTGAGCACCAACTTTGTGGCAGGCACTGTTCTAGGAACTTGCGATACATCAGTAAATTGAACAGAAATCACCTTTCCTTTCATGGAGTTTGCATAATAAACATACTAGTACACATACTATAAACAAATACATTTAATAAACATGATAAATAAGGAAATGCTACAGCATAATAGAAGGTGATGGCTGCTAAGGAACCAGTAAAAGTAGGGTGGACTAAAGGGATCAAGAGTGCTGTGCTGTGGTCTGCAGTAATAAAGCAGGTCTTTGGGGAAGCAGGTGAGATTTGACCAGGGTTGAGGGAAGGAGGGAACCTGTGAAGTGGACACCTGGAGTCAAAGCACCAGGCAGAGAGGACATCTTGAGTCTTGGGGTCTTGCCCCTATAGCAAAGTGAGGAGGCTAGTGTCCCTGCAGCCAGCCAAGGAAAGGTGGGGAGAAAAGAGAGTCACATCAAAAGAGAGAGAGAGAGATAAAGAGAGAGAGGAAAGGAAAGGGAAGGGAAGGAAAGGGAAAGGAAGGGAAGGGAAGGGAAGGGAAGGGAAGGGAAGGGAAGGGAAGGGAAGGGAAGGGAAGGGAAGGAAAGGAAAGGAAAGGAAAGGAAAGGAAAGGAAAGGAAAGGAAAGGAAAGGAAAGGAAAGGAAAGGAAAGGAAAGAAGGAGGGAGGGAGAGAGGAAGGAAGGAAAAAGTAAGTAAGAAAGAAAGAAAGAAAGAAAGAAAGAAAGAAAGAAAGAAAGAAAGAAAGAAAGAAAGAAAGAAAAAAGAAAGAAAGAGTGACACACATGTTGACAAGGTCACGTCCCATGAGGCTTTAGGAGTGCTTGTGAGGAATTAGCCTCTAGCTCTGAATTAAAAGGAAAGGGAAGACAGTTGTAGGGTTTGGAGCAGGAATAACATGAACTGACTCCAGTTTTTAAAAAATCACTATGTTAAGAGTACATTCTAGGAGAACAGGAAAACCAACTGGCAAATGACTTAGATTATCCCATCAATCTCATCAGAAAGAGTAATTTGTGGGTGCAAAGTGTCTCACACATTTGGTTCCAATAGGTTGGGAGATTTTAAAAAAGTGGAGTATAAACTTCCCCATTCACCATAGGCCTGTTGCTTCATGTCCCAGCCATGGCTTTATCATCTTTAGCATGGAAATAATGCTTAGCTTTATCCACCTTGTAGTGTGTGTGTGTGTGTGTGTGTGTGTGTGTGTGTGTGTGTGTGTGTGAAATCTAATGAGATAAAGAGAGTGAAAGGCAAGAATATATAGTTAGAACTGGGCACAATTGGAAACTTAAGCAGAGAGTCTAGTCCAGACACTTAATTTTTTACTGAATCCAAGAGAGAAAGTGAAGAATGCATTGGATTCAGAATCAGAAAACTTATTTGTGTCCAGAGTTTATGACTCCTTAATTGTGTCGCCTTGGATAACATGGCTTCTCAAAGCATCAGTTTCCTCTTCCGGGTTAAAGGAGATTGCAGTACCTTTACCCCAAAGGATGCATGTAAATAAAAACCAACCATAAGTTGTAAAGTACCAGAGGCCCCTCCCCCAAGTTCCTAGTGCAGCCATAGACAGTTCTACTCAGCCTGTTGTGAAGTTGTTATCAATCCTTTACTCAGCCTAGGTTAACTGTAATTCCTCAGAGGCAGGACTCATTTCTTCCTGGGCTCCGTAGTGCCCCCTGTAGCCAGCACAGGCTAGTGCAATGGGAGGTATTCAACAAAGTATTTTAGCAAGTGAAAGTATGATATCAAAGGAGGAAATGTAAATTTGAGAACCAGGCTTTTAGAGAAAATATTTCATGAAAGAGAATGGATTCAACAAGATTGTTCAGAGCCTAAAGAGAGAGGATGGAGTTAAATACCACTTTGGGGCAAGCACAGGGAGACTCACTAACCAGCAAAAGGAAGAAAAGCAGAAAGTCAACGGATAATTCAGAATCATCAGCATTGAAAAACCTGGAGAGTATCATCAAATACTATAATTCAATAAATAGCTCCCACTCCAAAGGGATCCAGATAGATTTCAATCAGCTGTCATTTCACCAGTCAGAAATCTCTAATAACCACCCATTTTATCTAATAACCACGCTCTAGCACAGAGATAACTCAAGTTCCTAATGAGAGCTTCAAGATTCTAAAGTTCCTTGTGAATTATCAAAGGATGATAATGCCATGTGTATTATAATTTTAATACTAATTGTGTTGTTTGATTGCTGCTAATCCACATATGATAATGTGATGTTTAAGTGTTTTTCACCAGAGCATTTGCTTAATCAAACCTTCTATTCCCCAGGCCTTCTGAGTACAAGTTTACTAGGAATGAAGGAAGACGGCACATAAAACCATTTTCCCAGTCTGTTTCTTAAGTGTACACTCCTCAGTCCCTCTTGCAACACACCTAGCCAATAATCTCCATTTCCTTTCCAGAGCCCAGTTTTTTTTTTGTGTCTTTTTAACTGACATTTTGGAATTCACCTGAAAACACCAACAATTTGCCAAGACAAAAGTTGGCCTGTGGGGAAGACACCATATTCAACTCCAATCTGGAGAAAATAATGTACTCAGTTCTTTTATTCATCCTGATTTTATCATTTCTTTTAATCAAATCACAATTTGAGGATTACGACTTAGTCCTGGGAAAGCTGGCCTCTGGGCAATAAAGAGTTAAGACCAGGAAGTGTACTCCTGTGCCCTTATTTCACTCCCTTCTTCCCCCGTGGTACCACAAAATGAGTAATGCCTTAGACATACTTTTTGCATTGCTAATATTTGAACAGTAAAAGATACCTTAAGACCTTCATCAGGATTTTTTAAGGCCTCGTTTAATGTCAGTGTCAAGGTTCTGTGACGAATAATTAATATAACAAAACAAGGTCTCTGAGCCCATTGATTGCCAGGGGATTTATGCAGGTGACTCATTAATGCTGCAGGGGGTTCTGCGTGTAAATCCCAAAGCCTGGATAGGGAAATGGGACCCGGTGATTTTTTTTCCCCCTATAAAAACACAAACAATGACAACTATAAAAGCAGATAACCTGAATATCTATACAAGGGCTATTTGGCTTGTAAAAGTTTTCCATTTCCATCCTGTCACCTCTTCTCTTCACATGTATAAAAGATGGGACAATTATTTCAACAAACCTGCCCGTATAAATCAACGCAGCTTTGCTGTGGGGAGACTTGGTGTTTAGGGCATTTAATATTTCAGCATCACCAGATTAGCACCGGGATCCATTTCTCTCTGTGGTCAAGGGCATGATTAGTTCTGTGACAGTATATTGGCCATTTTCGAATGAAGATCTGCAAATCCTGGTAAACAAATACCAGTTGGAAAAATTAAGAACAAGTCTGTGGACTGGAATGCACCCTACTTGCAATGGGAACAAAAAGCTGGCAATCAAATCTAAAGAAAAAGCTAAATCACAGCAGAATGACCTACTTTAAGGCATTTGCCAAAGAGGCAGTGTTTTTAGACAGATCTTCTGAAGTAGCGTCTTTCTGTCTATGCCATCTGCAGATTTATTACTGCCTGAAAAAAAAAAGAAAAAGAAAAAGAAAGAAAGAAAAGAAAAGCTCTATTTAAATGATGCTTAAGAGCCTGGTCTATAGGAAAGATTCCAGTATTGTGGGCACCACACCCACACCTACTGATGTGGTCCAAGGTTTTGCTTTAGAGGCACCTAATTAAGAAACCCTGACTCATTTACATGGAGACGTTTGATCTAAATTACACTCCAAACCGCACCAAATTGGGAGCATCTGTGAATGTGAAATGTTTGTTCCCTGTGACGGCTAGAACAGGGCCAGCTCTGGACGGCACATGTTCAAGTGACGAAAAATATTTCACATGTAACGTATTTCTGAGACCCACTTTTCCACTAATAATTCATCGTGATCCTAACCAGTATCTGTACTTCCCCAATTATTTCAGGCTGTGAAAAATTATGTCACTTTTTTTTTTCTACAGTTAGAAAGAGGTAGGAGACCACCTACTTTGTTTGTTGTCATTGATAAAAGCCCTTAGGTGCAGCCAATAGTAAAAAGGCAAAGCTGGCTAGTGGAGAGGCTGGCCATATATATATATATATATATATATATATATATATATATATATATATATATATATAATATCTTAACTCAGGACCCAGAATTGCAGAGCAGCAACCTGAAGGGATGTCTCCCTCTCATCACTGCCTGAACGTCTCCAGTTTTCCATTTGACTTACTGGTTCTCAGCAAAGCTTTGCCTCTCAACTGCTCCGAGCCTGTATTTGTGTCTGGAAGATGCAGCTTATACAGGGAAGGCTAAGGAATGATTACCTGCCTTTGGAGGGCTTTCAGATGCGGTCCATCTCATTCCCATCAGGTAAAATGTCTAAGAAAGTAAAATAAAAAATAAAAATAAAATAAACCATTTCTGCCATTGGATGCTGTGAACAGTACTAAGCACATAATTCTCATGAAAGCATGTTGTATTTCAAGTACAATAAACAGTGTTTTATAGACACAGTTAACCCCACACTCTGGCACCTGATGGCCATTGCACCTTATGAGGCCATATATCACCTGTGTTTCAGTGGGAGTCTTAAGGAACCAGGAAGAAACTTTACTTAAGAATTCCAGATGCTTTTGTCCAAGAAAGATATTAATGCACCTATCTGATGTACTGTTCTTTGCAGTAGCTAGAATGAGATTTGAATATATTAATATTTTCAGCAGCGGAGCCCAGGGAGCCTGGTTAATAGCTTATGCATGGATACATACTGGTAGATAGACTTCAGACAGAGGTAGGCTTTTCGGCTCTCATGTTGGTAATGCTCAGAGAGATCGAATGAAAGGGCTGTTCTCCCCGAGTCTTTGTTGTGGGCGTGCATTCTGACAGCGTGGAGCCAGAGTTCTTCTGGTTGTCTATATGGCCTGGATTCAATAACGGTTATATATGCATGTTATGACAATGCGGTCAAGGAAACCAGATTTTTTTACTCTACCTTCAAGAGCGAGCCTATGTAGTCTAAATCTGGTGCTTATTTTTCCTGTCCTCATTCAATAAGTTAACATATTCATAATTTAATACAGGTTATGTTCATTTTGTAATTAAAGTTATGGCCTTAGTCGGGAAAGCCCTCAGACTATACCGCATGAAAAAAAATTTTTTTTTTTTTATATTGTACTATATGGTTCAGTGTGGATCCTAAATCTGATCATTCCAGACTATATTGGTTTGCTAGGACTGCCGTATCAATATACCACAGATATGCATTTTTTACACCTCTGGAGGCTGGAAGTCCCAGGTCAAGGTGCCAGCAAGTTTGGCTTCTGACGCCTCTCTCCGTGGCTTACAGAGGGCCACCTTCTCACTGGGTCCTCCCATAGCCTTTCCTCTGAACACAAGCATCCCTGGTGTCCTCTGTCCCAATGTCTCCTTCTTATAAAGACATTAATCATATTGGATAGGGTTCATCCGAACTTCATCACCAAAGGCCTTATCTCCGTATAAAGTCACCTTCTGAGGCACTGGGGGTTATGGCATCAACACAGCAACTGGTGAGGGAGGACATCATTCAGCCCCATAGAACAGGCCACTGCCATGGCCACACCCTTGCTGCCGACATGCCCCATGCCAAATGTATATTTATCTGAGATCAAAACGAAAATGAAAACCTGTAGTAATTTTCCAGTACGATGTTCAGTCACTTTCTCCATCAGTAAGAAACAACGATGACTCGCCAAGGTTTAAGGGAAGAGCAGCAGCGTGACTCTTCTCATACCTTCTCGCTAGACTGGAAGGAAGCAGTTGCCTCGTACAGTAAGTGTTACCACAGTGCCCGCCTGAGCCCCACCCTGCCTTCAGGGACCCCTGAGCTGCAGGCCTAAGTGCCTCCCTCTCCATTACTGCCGCCCTCCATTAGGAAAGATAATGCGAGAGATATCACTTTCCCTATCAAACACTGCACTCACGCCACACCTTTCAACTCAGCATTTCCAAATGCTTTAAAAATCATTATTATTTTTATTATTTATTTGTGGAATCCCAGCAGTCTACTCAGCACTGGGAAGTGCAGTCCAAGCCACAAAGCTACGGTCTCAGTTTCACAAACTTAAACCAATTCTCAAGTTTCCCTCTTGATGGGCCAGTAAAAAACCTGAAGGTGGCTGTTTGTATGTGCTTGCATCTGTAGGAAAAAGGGATGGGGATGGGGGTGAGGGAGAAACTTATCTGAATTACGCTGCTACTTATATAAAAGGAATTTGGAAAAGAGTCATTGGGTAGTGTTGTTCTGACAAAGTTAGAACCACACCAAGAAAAAAGCAGGAAAGCAAATACACAGTTTGGGATGTAAAATTCAGAAAATGGAAATGAATTGCCCTAATCAAGGGTAACTACAATAACACTTTTAAAAGGGTTATTAAGCAATGCAGGAAGTACAAATCAATCATGCTCCGCATATTGTTCAATGGCCATTATTTCCTGGGTCAAATCGTCTTGACATTCAATTTAATACAGCCTTTCATCAAGTTGAAAGGCCCTGGAGAAACTTTCACTGGCCACCCACACTTTCTGACAGGGCTGTTGCCTAGTCCACCTCACTTTGTTTTCTAACTTTTTATCACCATGACATAGTTTGCCTTCTTCTACTGAGAAGTGAAAAACAACAACTCTACAGCTTTACAGGACTTCCAAGGGAGTGGATATGTGTTATCTATCCCTGCAATGCCAGAACCTCCTGGTCCAGTTGGTGCCTGACACATAGTAGGATAGTAGGTGCTCAATAAATGTGTGTGAGATGACTAAACACGTGTTCACAGTACTGTTCAAGGCAATCTAAAAGCACATTTGACACATCATGTTACCTTAACAACGTTGTAAACTAAGACAGGTGCCCACAGAGAAAAGATAGTCCAGGCACACATTAAAAATCTAATAAAAACTTAGAAGTGACCAAAAGCATTTGTAGAAAGTATATGTTGAAAGTTGTCTTGACTAGTCTTGAATTTAGACAGGAGAGGTTTTCCGGAAGGAATATGAGCTCGGGGATTTTTGTTAGAATGGGAGGGAGAAATCCTAAATGGAGTGTATTCTGGAACATGGAGTGGGACCACAGAGGAAAAATGAGGGTAGAAAGAGAGGTCAATCATTGGACTTAAAAGATGAGAGGAGGCAGGGCAGTCAGGGAAGTGGAAGATTACTTGAAATGTTCTAATGAAAGGCTTTCAAAGACGATAAAGATGACCAGGTACAGAGAGCTATTTTAAAGATATTGTTAGTAACATAGGAACATCATTAGTAACATGATTTTGGATATTCTAAATTAGGAATTCTGAGAATCAGAGCTGCCACAATGCAGTCAAAATGATGAGAATGTTTCTTTGGTCCCCTGTGCTTAGTGCAGGCCACCATCCTTGGCCATTGTGCATTATTATCCCCAGAGCTGAGCGCTTAGAGGGGGCCTAGACACACACTATAATTAGATATTTTTCTTAGTCTGCATGGAGAGTGAATCACAAAAGGACGTGCCCTGTGCTTAGAGAAAAGTAGGCAATGTGTCTTTGTTCTTTTGCCACCTCAAATTGGTAATGCAGAAAGGCTATGCCCTTCTGCATTGAGCTGTTTTGAGGTTTCAATATCCTGAGAATATGGGGCATCTTCCAAAAATGAGTGGACTAAGCCATTGAGAAGATGCTGGCCTCATCTCAAAACCCACCAAGTAACAGCAGCACAGCTAGAACCAGAATTTAAAAGTCAAAGATGCCTGCCTACCCTAAATTAAAACAACTACAGAAAAACTCAAATTGCATGGCTTGGCTCAAGCTGCTTTATTATATTTTGTATTTAGATTTCACACATTTATATTCCAAAGTAAGATGTCTCTTTAAAAATGTAACTGTTGGGTTTAAAATCAGGAAGTAGTAAAGTGGCTGCTCAGAGAGACACATATGGAAGGTTTTTGTTTGGGGGGCGGGAAAGAGTCGGTTTTGTTTTTAGTTCTGTGGAATTTCAGTCCAATCAACACCTAGGCCACTCCTTTTTAGAAAAAAAAAAAAAAGACTTTTTTCTTTTCTTTTTAATGATTCAGTGTGCAGACATCTGGGAGTTTAACCAGAGACATTCAAAAGGCAAGTGGAGGTACAGAAGCAATAGTGCGCATCTGATCTTGATTCTCGTTTTGAAGAGGGAAATTGTGTATTGGTTTTTGAGGGCTCGGATCAGAAGGGAAGTTATTCAATCCTCTCATTTCAAAGATGAGCCAACCTGGACTTTCCCGGGTCATCTAGCGAGTTTGTAGGTCCAGTCACTCAGGCTCACTTTGGGAGTGGAAAGAGAATAGAAATAAGCTACCTTGAAGGCATTTGAGCTCCAATTTAGTAATTATGCTAGCTAGGTGGTTAAATGCACTCAGGGTTCTTAGATGTTCAGTTCCCAGTGGAGGTGATTTCATCACAAAGGTCTCTTTTCTATAAAACTAGAAGGCTGGTGCAAAAAATTCCTGCATAGGGTCCCTAGGCCTGGCCAGCCATCCCTGCTCACCCCAGGTTATGCCACTCCTTCAGATAATCCAGTTCAATGTCCAGCTTCTTTAAGATATGTTTGACCAGAGATCTGGCCCTATCTGGAGAGAGATCTTTCCTTACTCTCAACTCAGAACCCTTCTTTTGAATAGTCTTATAGGTTAACTTGACAGCAGAGTGAATGTAGGATAGAGGTTGTGCTTATTATTTTTTTTTATTCTTGCATAACACCTACCATGAATAGAGTTTATTGAACGTTAGTCATGTGCCCTATACTATGCTGAATATTCAAAATACGTGATTTCAATTCAGCAACCAGATAAAATAAGCATTATCCTCCATCTAGGTAGCCAAAATCTAAGATCTAGAAAGACCACATTATTTTCCCAGCTCACCCAACCAAAAAGTGACGTGGCCAGTATTTGAATACAGGTCTGTCTGAATCCAAAGGCTTTACACCTAACTTTTGTGCAAAACCACCTTCCTTCTCAGAGGAACCTGCACATAAATGCCACTAAATACTTGTGAGTTTGATGAAGAATGAATAAGCCAGTATGAAACCTGTTCCTTGTACCAGTCTGACTTGCAAAAGGGGAAGTTGTAAGAAATTCTGAGGCTTGGTGCCTCTGAACAGATGTGATCACCGAGAGAGCACAAGGAAAGCAGGCAGATTCTCAGAAGTTCACAGTAAAGTCGATCGCTGGCAGCCTACCTGGAAGTGATATGACTCACAGGGAATGAAGCAAGCCTCCAGTCGACCTTGGCAAGCCCTGGGGACTTGAGAGCATGGCTCTTGAATATTCTACTAACCTTATCCCTTACTTCCCCTTTGCCCTTATTTTCTTACTCGCTTTAAAATATATTTTAACCTTTCTATAGTGGATGCTTCTTATATAGAATAAATGCTTTTATTTAATAAGATAGAAGGAGAAACCAGTTTAATACATAATAATATTAATCAACAAAATAAAATCGGTGCTCAAATGTACAGAAGAAGTTCAGAAATGGGTACTAAAAGGATAGAAATAGATGGCTCGTGGCCTCACATATCATTCAGCAAAGCATAGGACTCTAATTATGAAGTTGTGTTTTAGGGAAGATCTGAAGTGTAAGTTCCAGGAGATATGTAAAGATACAGCTTGTCAGTATTAAAATCAGAGAGTTGAAAGGCCAACGGAAAAGAAGTGGGATTTTCACAGAATGAAAAAAATATATATATATAGTTTTCCACTAAACACTGCAGATAATTTTGAGTTTAAAAGTGATTTTTTTTTCCTCAAATACCATACGATTTCCAATCCAACATTTTAAAATACAGAGGTGAGGCATGCCTAAGACTGAAAGATCCAGCATTGTTGAATTTTCTTGGTAAATTAATATCAAGACAAAAAAGAGAAGCTCATTTTATTGCAGATTTGGAGGCCACCAGATGGGATTTCTCTCTATTGCCATCACCAGCCCTCAGCTATGTATCCCAATGGTATGGAGCCTGGGAGCCTCTGATATTCTCCAGGCATATCACACGGATATCTCTCCGTTGTAAGAAAGAAAGCCCTTGTCCAGGTTTTTACAGTTGTGGTAAAGAGCAGTGATGTTGAGGCAACTCTTAGTTCATGGGAACCAACTTAGTTCAATGAATGAAACATGAAAAGGAAGTCAGGAAAAGGCAGGCAAGTATTTCTTACCAAATTGCCATTGCCCTCTGCTCCGTCAGTGGGTGTCATTGTCTACAGCAATGTCTCAAAGCCCTCTGAAGACTCAGAGGCAAGCCCTCTCGAGGAGTGTTGAAAGGATGGGTTTCTAATTTGTTTTAACTGCAGGCATGTGTGTGACCAAATAAAGCAGATCCCCGAAGAGCCTTTTTCCTGATGTAAATATGACATTTGTACTTGATCCAAGCCCGTTTTGGGGAGCAATGTCCCTTCAAAAGCAATGTAATCTGTCTGGATTGAGGATTTGACACTTGAGAACCCACGTTTTAATTCCCAGGTACATCAATGAACTGACTATAACTTCAGTTATTGATTTCAACTCTAAGATAAAAAACTAAAAGCGGCTCCAAATGCATTTTTTTTCAGAAAATATTGTGGCAAATTTAACACACCTATTCCCCAACTCATGTGTTGTAAGACAAGCTAACATACATTTTCAGTGAGAAACTGTCTGTAGATTTATTCAGAGGTTACACAAATCCACGTCTACTGGTATTTTTTCATTTGCTCAGTCTGTGCAATTATGAAGCAAGAATTTTCTTCCCTCTGTGTTAAAGTGTTGACTTTTATCTAGTAAAAGGAAAAGGGTCCATGTCTTGAGAAGCATTTGCGGGAGTGTGTAGGATTTCCAAGATTAAATTTCCAGAAGTCTTTAAAGTCTCTAACAGACATTATGGAAGTCCAAACTATAATTATAACATAATTGTAATATGAGATAATTTTCTTTTAAAATACTCCCTGGCCCAAAAAGAAGAAAAGAAAAGAAAATATTCCCTGGTCTAAATTTATTTTTACAAAATAAATTAAATATAACCTAAAAAAAAAAGCCAGCAAATTTAAATAAACCTTCATTCTCAATTTAATTTGCTTTTCAACTGGCCGACCCTCATTCATGTTAACATTTGATTCATGTGTTTTATCTTTTCATGAAGTATCCGCCTCACAAGTCTTGGATTGAGGGCAGTGTTTCCCTTGGTTTGGATGTGCACGGACATTAACTTCCCCCTGAAACAATCACAGTCCTCTTCTCCTCGGAGATAGCCTGGAGCGGCAGCCAGGGGTGAGGGGGATCCATCAGGAAATGTCCCACGTCACTGTGTTCTCCAATTCACTTACTGACCGGCAGTGTGCAGCCACACTCCTGACCTCATGAGAGGGAGCCTAAGGGGGAAATGGCACTGACTACCAATTCCTATGTCCTGTTGTTCTGTGATCTCAATTAAGTGCTAATTAATTACCACTGGCATCTTTGGCATTGCTTGTCAAATTGCATTTAGGAGTATCTTTTCAGTGTTTAAATATCAGTAGTCCAAAATCCACAGCTAAAAATTCCATGTGTTCCTATATTCTTTTTCTTTTTCTTTTCTTTTCTTTTTTTTCTTTTCTTTTTTTGTCCGCTTCAAAACTGTGTTTTAAAATGCAACAAATTTATCTATGACCATTGCAGGTAGCTTTCAAATACAACAAGCAGGAATTGGTATTGTCAATTTTGATTAATAGTACTTCATTAATAAACATCCTGTTATTCAGTCTCCACCTGCACTTGCTGATGTTGCCTGGAATCAATTAACTCATATAATTTGATTCATTTTACAAAGACATTTTGGGATGTGCTCTGCTGCTGATAAAGGTCCTATTTTAGCAGTTCTAGATTGCAAGTTAGATGGTACCTGAATGGATTTCTATTTCTGTGTGGATGTTTATACTGGGGTGTGTGTTTTGCAGGGAGTTGGAAGAAAACGCTGCTTGAAGAAGTCTTGGATTAAAGAATTCATTTTAAAAGATGGCGGGGGGTATTCCTTCTGAATATTCTGACTTTATCTGAGGACTTCTGACTTTATCCTGAAATGTTATGTATCCTCTCTCTTAATCAAGCCATTTTACATAGAAGATTAAAGGTCCTTTAAATCAAAGGGAGGAAAAAATAACCTTACGAAGTACCAAAGTTAAAACATCAGCTAGGGCTAACTAAGATACTGGATTAGATTCAGCTTCATGCAGTATAATTTTGTTTTCCTTTCCTTGTTTTAGATATGATTTCTTCTTCTCTCTTAAATATTTACTAGCCATGGTTTCTAGATCAACCAATTTGATCCCAATTATGCCTCTATGAAAATATTTCTTGAGTTTTTATAGGTACTTAAGAAATGCTAAGTTTGCCGAAAACAGTTTGGCTCAGTGGATAGAGCGTCGGCCTGCGGACTGAAAGGTCCCGGGTTCGATTCCGGTCAAGGGCATGTACCTGGGTTGCTGGCACATCCCTAGGGGGTGTAGAGGCAGCTGATTGATGGTTCTCTCTCATCGATGTTTCTAACTCTCTATCCCTCTCCTTTCCTTTCTGTAAAAAAATCAATAAAATATATTAAAAAAAGAAAAAAAGAAATGCTAAGTTTGGTACAAGTGACAAAAGCCCAATTCAAAGTGTTTAGACAAAAAAGGAGATTTCATTGGATTACTTAACTGAAATATCCATAATTAGATATGACTTTGGGCATGACCAAATCTATGGACCAAAGAATACTGCCAGGAATTTGACTCTTTCCATCTCTAAACTCTGCTTGTCTCTGGTTTAGCTTCATTTTCACTTAAAAGATTTTCCTCCTGGCAGCAAGATGGCAGCAGCAGGATCATATCACATCAGCTTAGAGTCCTCAGGGGCCAGTAAGCTCTCTTTTGCTGTGGGAATAGAAAGTTCTCAGGAATTATTCTCTTTAGCCTGGATTGGATCCCTTATTTATTCCTTGTTTGTTTCTGATCCACTCACTGAGGCAGAGGAATTCATGGTTCTCATTAGTTGGACTTGAGACACAAGCCCACTCCTGGAGTCAGGGCCGGGCCAGTTCCACTCACATCTCAAAGACTGAGAGTGGGGGAGAGGTAGTTTCTCCAAAGATGGTCTTACTAAAAAGAAGAATAAATGATGAGTAGAAGGCAAAAATTCCAGTTGTTCACAACAGTAAATTTTAACTACAATCTCTTATGTCCCCAACATAACTATCTTATCTCTGATGGTAATATTTCAATCAATAGGAGCACCTGTGTCTAAATATGGGAAAGCTTGCCTATCTCTCACTCTCATTTTCTGGAAAAGGACCTCAAGGCCTATTAAGCAAAATTAAGGTAACATCCATCCATGCATGTACTCGTTCATCTATGGAACACTAATGAGATAGGCACTGAACTAGACATGGGGGCAAAGCAGCTCTTTAAAGAGCCTATATATAGCCGAGACCGGTTTGGCTCAATGGATAGAGCGTCGGCTTGGGGACTGAAGGGTCCCGGGTTCGATTCTGGTCAAGGGCATGTATCTTGGTTGCGGGCATATCCCCAGTAGGGGGTGTGCAAGAGGCAGCTGATCGATGACTCTCTCTCATCGATGTTTCTAACTCTCTATCTCTCTCCCTTCCTCTCTGTACAAAATCAATAAAATATATTTAATAAATAAATAAATAAATAAATAAAGAGCCTATATATAGAAGTAGCATGGGTAGTACTGAGATACAGCTTTGGAGTTAAAGCTGTGTTCCAATCCCAGCTCTTTTACTTATTAGTAGTGTGAGTGTACACAGAATTCTCATTCTTTCTGTGCTTTAGTTTCCATATCTAAAAATAGGTGTATTGTAAGAACTAAATTAATAAAGCATAAAGGCAAGCAAATAAGATAATTGGTCAATAATTAACAGTTAACTACTGTGTATATTAGATGATATAATACAAATAAATCACTTTACACAGTGCCTTGCACATAGTAAGTGCTCAAGAAATAATAGCTAGCAGCTATTGTCATATGAAATAGAATGATGGACTAAATATAAAGGAACACAAAATTTAAAAATCCAAGACATATCTATAATGATAGATTTGAAAAAGGCCTCAAAAGTTCACCCAGACCTATCCCCATCTTCTGAGAAAATCCTTTAGTAATTTCAGATATATAGTAGAATTTAGCTTCTCTTCAAAGAAAGTGTTCCCCAAAGAAACTCTCTTCCTTTTGCTCTCATATTTCATCAGTTTACATAATATTTAATTGAATTACATAATTACAATAATAAGTACAACTGTCATAAACTTGTTTGAGACTCTCTCCTGGGACTTCCCTCTAGTGGGAACAGATGTGCACAGTTGAGAGTCATTAACTAGCCGAGAACATTCAATGTGTTGTGGGCACTGGTCAGTATATTTCACAGAGGAAATAGCTGGTTTAGCAGAAATCAGCCAAGAGGGCTTCTACCATATTACAGCAGTCTCTCAATTCTGTTCATCTTCTTGAATGATGCCTAGTTTTTGAATATTTGTCATCTTTATTGTATTTTTAGAGCATCCTTCTTTAGCTGATATGCTCAAAGTTTTATAACAAGAATTTTAAACATGCCTTCTGAAATCAGTTTTGTTGTTCTACAGTGACAATTATGTATTGGGTAAAAAACAAAACAAAACACACACACACACACAAAAAAAACAACAACAACAATGTGAATAGAAAAATGGTAGCACATGAAGGATGAATACTTGATGCTGCCCTAAATCCATGTCTAGCTCTAGTCTTAAATAATAGGTTGTATATTCATTTTTATTTTTATTTGTAAGAGGGCATTTATTCAGTAAATCACAGAGATAGAAGAAATGATTCCTAGAAGAAATGGGCTTAGAAAACAAAGGAAGGGCCTTTGGGAGAGAGGAAGCTACTGGTAATGTGCCTGGGGCAGGGAAGGGAAAGGTAGAGAAAGATACAGGGGAGGGAAAGAGCCCTCGGTCCTTGCTCCTAAGGGTTTTAAGGGTTGAGATTTTAGAGGAGGTCCCAGGAGAAGATCTCAATAAAATGTTCAGCAGCTTTCTAGGTGCCTCCTTTCAGGTTTGTGTTCTCCACTGATTGGTTGGTCATTGCCAGGGTAGGGAGGTCATTATTCAATATAGATGGTCCTGAGGTCAACTGTGACAGGTTTTGTTGCTTATCTGGAGCTGGCTCATCTTCCTTGCTCTGCTCATGTCTGTCTAAATGCCTACAACAACCCCCCACCTCACTCCCACTCAAGGATCTTGGCTCTGAATCTTTCAGAGAAAATGGACACAAGAAGACAAATATGGAAACTTGCCTCATACATTGAAATGATACTGTCAATTGGGAAGAACCTAAAAAAAGATTAGAAAATGCTTTCCACATGCACCTGTCTAAATGCATAAAATTAAAGGATCATCCTTTCAATTCTTCATGTTGATCTCTTGAAGTTTTGGAATCCTATTTGTTTACTATCTTGCAAACCCCCAAATCAGAGTGACACAAAAATAGGAAGCAATGGCCACATATACATTTCAAAATTGAGGTTTGAGGAGATTAATGATTTTGTGTTAAGTTTTAGGCAATAGTCCATAAAGCCTGCAATCTAAAGAAGTTCAATTTGTATTCAGGCACTTCTGAGAATATTAAAAGTAGTTCAATCTGTGCCTTAGGAAATTAAAATTTTGTGGTCAGAGTAGCAAATGAACTACCATGTAGAATTAGTTAAATCCAAGAGAAACATGCCTTTCACTGATGATTTGTGAGACAATTTAAAAAGATTTAAACAATAAAGGCACACTCCAGTCTTCAAGTGTATCAAGTAGATCTGAATTTTTCTCAAGTAATCACTAGCCACCCAGCAGACACTAACATTCTAGTTAAACAAGATTCAAACCAGATCAATTCCTTCGATTTGTACAACATCTAAGTCTCTATTTGAACATCATAGAGATTGACTGATTTGAAATGTGTCTCCTGTAGTCATTATAATTTCAAACTTAAAGTTTAATGATTACTTTTTGTCAGACAAAGATTTATGAACCTATGCATTCTTTCTAGTTTATTTTTCTTAATTCATGAATTGAAATAGTTACACCTTCCAAATTGCATGTTCTTGCTCTACAAAGAACTTACATCAACAGCCATCACACAGACTGCAGCATCCTTAACACAAATTTAAGTGCAAGAAAGGCACTCTGGTTGGCTCCATTCCTTGGTCCAAATCTTTACTCATGGTCCAACAGCCATAACACCATATAGCCAGGTGTGCTCGTTGGGAGAAAATCGAATATTCTGGGGAGTACCTATGGAAAACACTAGCTGAGGAACACTGAAAAGAGAGGCTGGACACATTATGAAAGGGCCATCATGTCCTAGTGAGGAGCTGCTACTTTACTACAACTGATGGTTTTTGAAGATTAACCTATATAACAGGACTGAAAGAGCCCGGCCGCTTGTGGATTATCTTGTGAGGCTCTCTGGCCTGTGTTTGGAGACAGGCAATGAGAACAGTCAAAGTAGACTTGAGAGAACAGGAAAAGACAACAGACCTCTGACAAGGAGCTGGCAAAAACAGGAGAGCAAGTCAGGCTACCTAGCAATCCATCTCGGGTTCAAAGCTGGGTTTCAGTCCTCAAGGGGAAATGCAAGGCAGAACCAAGAATCAAAACCTCAAGCAGAAGGTTCATCCAAGAAAACTGGGCACATACAGCTTGGTCCTGCTGTATGCTGGAATCAATGAGTTGTCAGAGTCCACAGGCACTTTAGAGCAAGTATGTCAAACTCATGGCCCACAGGCCACATGCCTCATTTATTTGTGTTAGCCTTTGAGTTTGACAAAGGCCTGGTGCATGGGTGGAGGCCAGCTAGTTTGCCCTGAAGGGTGTCCCAGATCAGGGTGGGGTTCGCTTGGGGTGTGGGGTGGCCTGGACGAGTGGTCTTTTGCAGGCCGGCCATGCCCCCAGGCGACCTAAGGGAGACCCTAGTTTCTGGAATTTATTTACCTTTTACAATTGAAACTTTGTAGCCTGGAACCGAGCCAAGCACCCTGCTCACTCCAGCTGCCCTCATTACTGTTTGTTTTTATGTATCTTCTATAATTGAAACTTTGTAGCCTTGAGTGGAGGCCTAGGCTGGCCAAGGCAGGTGGAAAGCTTGGCTTCCATTGCTGGGGTAACCCAAGACTCTCAACTGCTCTCTGTGGCTGCAGCCATTTTGGTTGGGATTAATTTGCATACTTTCTCTGATTGGCTGGTGGGCATGCCTGGTGGGCATGGCTTGAGTGGAGTGATGGTTAATTTGCATATTACTCTTTTATTAGGTAGGATTTTGTACATAGAATTTGGTTATCATTTTTCCTGGCTATTTTCTAAAGATTATCTTTTCACAATCAGAATGGCCCAAAAAATGTTTCACTAAGAAGGAAAAAAAAACTTATTTTTCTCCCTTAAGATTTCTACCAGCTATTAAAATAAGTTTTTCTCTATAGTTTACTTGAATCTATAAATTGAGTATAATTCTATTTTCTTGTAATTTAGGTATGGATTACTGTATCTAAATTGCTCTGCAGATATTCTGGTGGGCTACCCCTGAATAGTGCTGACCCTTCTGGCTCCCACTGTCTGATACATATTAGGAACAACAGACATGTCAGAATCTACCTCATTCATGACTTTCCTCTTGACAATTTATAGTCAGTGCTATTTAGACAGATAAAGAGGTAATCTCACCAAGAAGGCAATTCCCTTGGGTCATTTCCATGCATGATAGTTTCTCAATCAGAAAAATGATATGGGAGGGTTTCACTGAGAACTCCTGTAAAGAAATTCCTGAAATTGCAGTGGTGAAACTAGTAAAAGGGCTCTGCTGTGAGAAGCAATATTCTCACCAAGCTGTTGATACCATCTGAGAAATTTACATCTTGAGACAGTGTCTGATGGTGGTGATAACAAGCCTGGTGTCAGCAATCTTCCAGGTCTGTCAACTGATCTCACTCCAGGTAAAGCAGGGCAGTTTACTGTCTTATTGCAAAATAAATGTGGGCCCCCGAACTCTCAGGAGCACAGCGTGAGCTATTTAATGTCTAAAAGAGAATGGAATCCTCTCGGGAATGATGAGCACAGGGTCTGTTTCGTTTCTGGTTTGAGGACCCTTTTTATGTGCTTGGGACTTTATTTAAACTGCCTCTTGTTTTTCAAATACCAGAATCATTCTTTCTTTTTTTAAAAAATACTAATGTTTTGGAAAATTGAGAGAGAGAAAATAAAAGTCAGGATCTAGCAGCTATAGTCAATGTACTACATTGTTGTTAAACTACTTCAACACTCTGTCACTCATGCCCCAACCCCTTATTTGTCCCACCCCTAAATCGCCAAACCAAACACCAACTGAAATGTAAGAGACCAAGGCAACTCACCAACATTAGCAAACATGGAGGACACATCACCTTGGGTGCAGGTGTCACACAGTTGGCCCTTGGCTAGCGCCTTGGTGAATAACATTAATAAAGACTCTGTTATTAATATTAATTAGATAGCTCTTGTTGAAATGTTTCCAAAGTGATGAGCAAGTTAGAGCCAACCTAGAGAAAATATTTTAAAAGTCTCCCACTGAGCATGCTCAGAGAGAACTTCTTTTATTTTTAAAATGCTCAACCATTTTCTTCAAAAACTTGGCTTGTTCTTCCTGATTCAGTGATAACTGAATTCGTGCCAACTTTGATGTTTTTAGCGTCAGCTGTTTTAGAGCTATATGTGATCCCCCCAAAAGGTTGGAATGCGTTTTCTTCTGAGTGAAGAAGGAAGCATATGTTTTAAACTCTCATGTGCCTTTTTTGAAAAGGATGAATTAACATCCTATAATATTTTACCTTTGGGCTTAAAATAAAGAGTTGGGTTTAAAAATCAAGGAGACATTTTCAGAAATTACAGTGGAGACGCTGGTCTTCAGGAGGTAGTCTATGGATTGTGTCTGTGTGACTAAAGGCATTTGCTGATTTGCACGTCAGCAGCTATTGTTTATAAGATGGCAGCAGAGACAGGGAAGTTTGGAGACTGGAACAAAATGGACCACACACAAGCCTAATTTCAGTACTTCAAAGGACAATAGGATAATATGCAAAAACACTGGAATATCTTGAGTATTGAGTATATAGTTTTTTTTTTTTTCCTAACCAGATAAATGACAGGAAGACTAGGAAATAAAAATGAATTTACAAAGCTTTCATCCACCTGATAGTCCAATTTTCCTTTTAATTTATAGAAACAGGAAGAGAGGACTAAATAATGAGAGGTTAGAGGCTGAGGGGTACCAAGTACAATGGATGCCATTGAAGGGGAGTGTGTTAGAGTAGAGGGTTGTCAGGCATGCTGTGAGAGCCTTGCTCATGCTCTTCTCTATTATCCCATGGCAAGGCTTCCCTCGGATGTTCTTGGGATCAGTTGGTTACTGGATCGCCTTAGGACTCAACAGAGATGGGAAGGGAAGGAAATCAGGGTCACCGTGGCTAATACAATTATTAGCTGGAAAGGTACAGAGCAATCCTAGGAATGCAAGAGAGATGTGTCAAATGGCTCCCAGCAAGTCCTGTGGTTGGTACAAAACATACATGAGAAATGGCTTCTGACTGAGGGAGGGATATTACCCCAGTTGCTATGGAAACATTGGCTGATATAGGTGTGTTTAGATCAGACCTGGGTCATATTTGCAGGTGACCATGCAATGCTAAGGCTAGTAACATCAAGTCCAATTTTACTAACTCCCAACTCCCACTATATTCTGGCATGTACCCGAAACCTCTGGAAGAACAACAAAAGGAAAGAATTGGTAAAGAAATGACAAATGTCTCACTCTCTTATAATGTCAGAAGAACTACGGGCAGAAAAATTGAAACCAGAATGAAAGAAAGGTTTAAAAGGAAATTGAGTCTGTGTTTACAAAAGGATTCCAATTCTGAGTGAATTGTCCAACTCAACCAGTTGCTTTGGAGAAACATGATTAAAGTGATGACTGAGGTGTTTTGTGTCCTAGCCTCAGTTTCCTTTATTCCCCTCTGAGTTCAGGAACAGCCAATCAGAAGGGAACCTGGCCTGGAGGCTTGTCAGTGATAATAATTGAAAACATCTGTCCATGGAGCAAGTGTGGGAAGCCAGTGCAGCTCCCTGACAGAGGGAGTTCTCAGGCAGCAAAGCCATAACCACGACTGTGCTCATATTCTCCTTCACAGACTTTTCTCACTGCCAGCTGTCTTTATTCTGCTGCCAGGAAAGCAAGGGGCCTGGGGCTCTCACCAGGGCTGGGGTTAAGTGAGCTGAGGAAAGGAGGGAGAATGGCTCACTTGGAGCTCCGGGTGTAGAGACAAGGGCTATCTGACTGGGAACTAAAGAGACCCAGAACCGAGAGAAAAGAGTAGCAAACAAACCAGTGAGGTCTGAGAACGAGAGAGGGCTGACAATGTAAGAAGGGCTCAGCTTCTGTACTCAGAGGATGTGGGTTTGAATATTGGCGCAACCATGTATGTGTGACACTGGACAACCTCCCTATGCCTCAAACTTCCCAACTTTAAAGTGGAAATAATGATAGTACTGATCTCATACCTTTACCTGATAGAAGATAGCACTTGAGGTTTAGAAAAGTGGACACCTCTACTGGAGGGACACCTCTACTAATACTTTGGTCATGAATAGGGACGATCTTGCTGATGGTGTCATACTGATTTAGGTCGGTGATGTTCCACTGGTGTGCCAAGAATATTTTTTAATCTTTATTGTTTAAATTATTACATATATATTCATTTTCTCCCAATTGACCCCTTATAGTCCTCCCCCACCCCCAAGTTTCCAAACCACAAGAATTCTTTTTTTTTTTTTAAGAATTCTTAAAACATGCAATACCCAACTATATAATCAGGGGCACTGAACTCTTTTCCCTTAGATTGTCAAATAAAAAAATGACAGCCAATATGGACAATAGCCATCCAGTGAGAATGAATCAAAATTATACCTATATTTTCTGTCAGATCGGCAAAAATCATATTTTTTGTGTGTGCTGCAGAATTTTAGTAATTAATTTATGTGTGCCATGAGATGACAAAAGTTGAAAATTGCTGATTTGTATAGTGACCAAGTTATTCCTGCAAATAATGTCCATGCCTGGCTGTGGCCTTTGAAAAGCTACTGTAGCCTGGTTAGCGTGGCTCAGTTGGTTGGGCGTCATCTTATGTACCAGAAGTCACTGATTAGATTCCCCATTAGGGCACACGCCTGGGTTGAGGGCTTAATCCCTAGTAGGGGACATGCAGGAGACAGTCAACTGATGTTTCTCTCTCATCAATGTCTCTCTCTCTCTCTCTCTCTCTCTCTCTCTCTCTCTCTCTCTCTCTCTCTCCCTCCCTCCCCCTCTCCCTTCCTCTTTTCCTAAAAATCACTTTAAACATATTAAAAAATAAAATAAAAGTTGCATTACCTGCCTGTGTCACTTAGCAGCTTGTGATCTCAGTACTGACTCTTTCCTATACCCTCTTTCTGTCCCTGGAGCCATGATATAAGATGCACTGGCCTCTGTCTGATCTAGATGTCTCCACTCAGTCCTAGTGGACCAGTGCCTCACTGCCCAACCCAGAAGTTTTCCAGATCTTTCTGCTTGGTGCTGAACATATCAAGGGAAAATATGGTCAGAAGAAAGACAGTAAAACATTATTTCAGCCACCTGGAGAGAAAATTCCAGATTGTAGGTTTGAGAAAATTTAAAACAAGGAAAGTTTGAGCATGAGAAGAAAGAAAATAAAGTTACAAGTAGGAGAAGAAAGAAAATAAAGTTGCAAGTAGAAAGATTTAGATGTTTTCTCTGCCCATAGCAGGGTGAGGAGTTGGGCAAACTTCATTGAGAATATAATGAACCAATAGATGTAGAAAGGAAATACAAATTACAAAGGACAACTTTAAAAAATACCAAATTATCCAGACAATTTCATTGTTTAAAATACCTTCTGTATATAAATTAGCCACCTCTGGAAACTGCATTAACAGTTATGTCACCACAACTGTATTTATAACTAACACACAGCTATTTGATGGATGGTATCCCCTTGGAAGCTAGCAAGAATAAATCTGGCTTGCAAAGAAGCAGAACCAGGGTGGGGCTTAGGGCCTGAGAAAATCTCGCTCAACACATGGGTGGCAAGAAATAATACAAAAGGAGAAACTCGGGGAGGCCGACTTTGTATCATTAGTTAAGAACAGTTATATATTGTATATGTATCCAACATAAACACTTGGCTGAGGATGTTATTCTACTGACAGTGTTTGCCTTTCCTTATGGTCATCAGCTGGTGACTACCGCTACTTGGCTGTGAGGCGCTTCATCCATAAAGAAAAGCACCATAAGTAATAATGAGTGTGAGTTTGTGTTCATTGCAAAGCAAGAATTCAGATTCAACAAGGTTTTTTTTTTTTTAATCCAATTGAAATGAATCAAACTGTTTAACCTATTTGGGCTTCTATAAATCAGGAGTGTTGTCATATTAGTAATCCTCCCAGATAACGCATTGCAATGAGGCGCCATGAAAGAGGACAAATGTGTAAGCACAAAATAAATGGAATCCATGGACCTTCTTCTATTCAGCAGCCTTGAACATCTCCTCTCTCTCTATTATCACTATTTAATAAAATTACCACGTAAGAACTAACATTAGTAGGTCTTCTTAACCATTGAGGGATTATAGTTCTTCCTATGACTACCTCTTTGATAATCATGCACAACCACAGAAAGGCCTGATCTTTTGATGATTATTGAGGACAATAAAATATGGGGGAGGGAGTAATGTGCATCCATGGGTTGTAAAAAGACATGTTAAGAATATTGTACAATTGCTTTTTTTTTTTAATGAAGGCATTTCTGAAAGAATTGCCATATTTCTTGAAATCTGCTTCAAATAGTTATCTTTGAAAATTAATTATATTTCTAGAGTCGCTATTCATCTGCTTTGACACTTCTCTACCCTATCATTTTCCATTTTTTCCTAAACTCACTTAAGGGCAACATGGTTCAAATTCCCCCTAAGAGTTTGCCTCTCAAGTTCCCAGATTCCTCCACATCCAGGAACACCTTGGGTTACTTCTGTAGATGTATCTGATTTCCTTTTGAAATTGCTTTCCCACTGAATGACACATTCCTGGCACGGATGCCACCCTTCTCCATCCAAATCCCACGTAGACGTAATTGGCTGATTATGTGCCCCTTTCGCACTGAGACTTCAAGTTTAGGGTCCTTCCCCACAGACCAGACAGCCACCACCAGTCCGGTAAAGCAAACCTGTGTGCCATCCCTCTGCCGGAGTGGGTCTCTTGATCCATCGCCACCATTCTAGTAGGAGTGTTGTGAAAATAGAAATGCAGACTATAGACACACCCTTCCGCTTCCAAGAGAACAGGAGGCTCATGTCTGTTTCCCTAAAAATCCCTAGTGTCTGCTTTCTTGTTTCATTCTTTATTTTAATAAATAAATGTATACATTATCACAAAGATATACATACACACCCTTTATATAATTTACGAAGTATGCATAAACACTGATGTAGAGTGTACACATATATATGTAAGCTATCACTATAACCCCTTACTCTCAGGTTCCCTTCCTATACAATTGATTACAATGCTCGCCATGTGTTTCCAAGCTTGTCAACTTCCTTACAAATCATTTTAATTTGGAGGGGAAAAAAAGATTTAAATTTTTTTTAAGAGCCCAATTGTTCAACAATAGGATATGGGCATTAACATTCCTTCAGCCCAACTGTCTGAGTTCTCCACACAAGGAAGCTGAGCCGAAGGAAGGTTACACGGCTCCCCAGAGTATTCGTGGAACATCCAATGATGCTATTTTGCATTGACTGAATTCCCTTACCCAAAAATGCATCTAAAGGATACATTAGATTGTTGTATTTCCAAATTATTTTCTCTAGTTTTTCACTGTAATTTTTCCCAAAGAAAGTGAAAAGAGAAGGCAGGAGAAAGGAGAAAGGGAAGATGGGATAACATGGACCAGGACTCGTTATCTTTGCTGATGAACTTGGCTCTCTCTCCTGGACTTCAAAGAAAATAGCTAAGAAGAGTATTCATGGAGAGCTTTGTTTTGACTGTACATTAAAAAAAACATTGGGGAGTACCTTATTCCAGTTCAGTTCACCTCCATTTTCTGCTGAAGCAAAAAGACATGGACAAATAAAAATTAACCTACCAGCCACCTAAAAAGCAAATGCTATTTGTTGCCACAAAAGAATACAGGATGCACAAACTCTCTACTTAAAATGAAAATGAGTAAACCTTAAGGTAACACACCACCTCAATGCAAAGATTTTGCAATCTAATTGAGAGATAAAGCATATGTGCATGAAATAACTTAGAGATAAAAATAAAACACGTCAACAACAATGCAATACAATCTGAATGTTTAAATGCCAAGAAAGCAAATAACAAAGTGATCAAAATATAATTTTTTTAGTTGAGATAGGCTTAAATATGCTTTTGGATATGGCACTTGACATAGACTGCAGAGCAATTCAAGTGTGTGTGGCCATAAGGACAGATGAGCAGGCCAATTGACCTCTGGACCCTGAATGTATGCAATCTGCTCACATTATCATTTTTAATTAATAGATTTTGTTTTTCAGAACAGATTTAGGTTTATAGAAAACTGGGCAGAAATGATAGAATTTTATATGTTATCTCTTCCAACACCACACACACACACACACACACACATACACAAATACATTTCCCCTATTATTAACATCATGCATTAGTGTGGTACATTTGATGAAGCAATATCAATATATAATTATTAACTAAAGTCCGTAGTTTATATTAAAGTTCACTCTTAATGTTGTAATTACATAGATTTGTACAAATGTATAATGACACGTATTCACCATCATAATATCATACAGGATAGTTTCACTGCCCTAACAATCCTCTGTGCTCTCCTAGTCATCCCTCCCTCTCCCCTAACTGCTGGTAACCACTGATCTTTTACTTAGCTCCAAAATTTTTCTTTTTCCAAAATGTCAGATACTTGGGATCATACAGTACCTACACTTTTCATACTGAGCTCTTTTACTTAGCAATATGCATCTTGGGGTCCTTCTGTCTTTACATGACCTGATAGCACATTTCTTTAACCACTGTATGAATGTTCCACCATTGATTTATCCACTCACCCATTAAAAGACATTCAGGGTCTTTTTAAAATTTGAAAACAGAGTTTTTAAACTTAATTTTTAACATATTTTAACCAATGCATTGCTTAGGCAGGTGATGTGGTTCTCAGGATACATATTCATTTCTCCTTGAGGATTCTTTGTCTAGGGGAGGCTATCATTTCTGTCCTTACGCTTAAGTCATAGGTCACTTCACCTTCTTCCTTTCATTCTTTGGTGACATGAGAACCATGTGTTTTAGAATACACAACCAAAAGATGATAATTATACAGTTAACTTCTGGATTTTTACTAGTAAATGAATATAGTTATTAGCAAGCGTTGAGGGTCTTGTCTTTCCCTTTCTTCTAGAACTACAATGATGTTATCTTTATAGTGAATGAGAACATAAAACTAAATTTGAAGTTATGGGGGGGAGGAAGAAATTTCCCTCAACTTCCAAGGTTCTTTGGGCCGATCTAATAATCCAATAGACATGGGATGGATTCACAAGAGAAAACAACGAGCCTGGCTGGTGTGGCTCAGTGGTTGAGCATCGACCTATGAACCAGAAGATCATGGTTCAATTTCCAGTCAGGAAACAGGCTGGGGTTTGAGCTCAATCCCCAATGGGGGTCAGGGAGTGCATGCAGGAGACAGCCAATCAATGATCCTCTCTCATCATTGATATTTCTCTCTGAAATCAATAAAAATATTTTTTGAGAAAATAACCAAATTGAATACATAGATATGCATGGAAACCCTGCATACATGAGAGAGTTGGAGACCTCAGATGCACAAGAGATTCAGAGACAGGAAGAGAACATGGGTATATAAGACATTCTGAGCTAGAGATCAGGTAAGGCACCTTGGGACTTACAAGCTCATTGCAGGGAGGGCACATATCCAATAATTAGTTGTTTGCCCAGCCATATTGGTAGGTCAAAGTGGTTATTTCTATTATAGGCAAGGTCCATTATTCAAGTTCTTTTAATGGATAGGTGGTGTTTCTCTTGAGCCCTTTGCAAAAGTTGCCTTCACCTCAAAACAATTCTCATACAACAGAGTAACATCTTAAGGTGACCTGTTTGAACCTCCACAAAATTATGCCTTCTTCTCTCTTATTTAGTTGCAGTTTTAATTATGCCTCCAAAAAAAAAACAATTTTTAAGCTGTTGTTGATTCTCTAAATAGAACCAAATATCACCTGGCACACCTGTGTCTTTCTTTCTGACACCAAATAACAGGGATAAGCAAAGTGCTATAATAATAATAATAATAATAATAATAATAATAATAGTTGTAATAAAGGGGTTGCCCTCCCATTTGAAGAGAATTAAGAATGAAAGCCATTTACTTGGCTCCATGATTATTTATACACATTGATTTTAAGACAGCACACAGGAGGCTTTGCCAAGAAAATTTTAAAGTTCAAGAAGAAAAAATAATCACAATATCTTTCAGTCATTTGCTGCTTATATTTGTTTCCTTAAAATGCACAGCTAAATGCTCTCTACATACAGCTATCGCTTGGTAGACAGGCTGTATCTTATTACTGGGTTATTTTCCAGTACATTTGGCGTAGTTAAGGTAAAGTGTATTAACTTTCTCTCAAAATAAAGATGAAAACAGAGTTGTAGCGGCTGTGAATACTTCAGCCATTGTCAGGAAGTTAAGAACTGACAGGAGCTCGGAATAATCAACTCTGCCTGGTGCATATACCGTAGTTTCCCCCTGGGATATCTGGTCTAATCCTACAATGTAACTGACTGGCATGAATGTAGAATTACTTTCAATAAAGATTTTATTTCAAGCTTGGATGATTTCCCCCAAAACATCTTGTCACTGAGGCAAAGTATATCATAGAATATCTGATTACCTCCCCCCCTCCCCACCTACAAGTCAGCTTTGAGGGGGAAATATACACATTTCAACTCAAGTACTCCACTCAAGTCAATTCACTGTAAAAGATCACATCTTAACATATCTAGACTGATTAAAGATTTGCTATGTTAAAGAAATCAGAGAGCTGTCAAAGAAAGCTTACCCTAAGTCTGCAAATGTAAAAAATACATAACACGTTCGCTCATCTACAATTTGCACTCTCCCCGTAGTAGCCCTCAACCCCAGAGCAGCCAAGACAGATGACTCCACAGGCTAACACACGGCTTCTAGAATATTTGTCTTTTTGCAAGTAAGGAACATTTAAAGGTCACATCTTCCAATAAGGAGGAGATTGTTTCCAGGCTATAGGAGAAATATGAATATCCTGGTCGTGATCACACTAAAATGATCTTCAGGTCTCTATTTATCTTTCTCTGTCTGTCTCCTGTTCTCTTTCCTCATAATTCCAAATTAAGTGTTCAAGAGAGAGGAGCAGTACAGTAGCAGTACATTACTCTGTCTTAAATTCACTGAAATGTTTCATTTCGTGCTTGCTTACATTATTTCAGCCTTGGTGTCACTTTGTTTAATTTATGCTTGGTTCATATAATCTTAAAAATACCTTCTACTACCTACAGAGTTTCACCCCTTGCTAAAAGCGCACAAATCACATGGGTTAGTGTTTAATGGAATAGGAATAGCTATTTTAATATTTAATAATCATGGCACATTACATTTAAACAATGTTTTAAATTCAAATTCCCTCTTATCTCTATTACTATAGTTTAAGACTAACCTATAATATTATGATAAGACTCAGGTGCAAGAATGGAAACTTAGCATGGATAAAACTCAGGAGGCACAGAAAGGTCTAGATTGGAGTTTCGGCTTTTTTACTAATTGGCTGTGTGACCTTAGGACAGGTCATTTTACCCAGAAGTCTGTAAAGCCAGCTGCACACCAGATTTGCCTGTGAAGCTGTTTAGAAACTCGCCTGGGCCTCCACCCTGGACCACTAAATCAGAACCTCTGTGTGAGCCCTTCGGATTGTTAAAGGCTCTAGCCAGAATGGAAAAGCAGAGTCCTAATCTCCCCCATTCTGTGTTTATAAAATAACAACTGACAGAAGTAAACGTAATCGTGTATTATAAAAATCAGTGTTTCTATCATTTGCAAAGGGTTTTGGACACATTTTTTATGTAACTTTCAAAACAACCAATGAGGTCAGTTCATTATTCATTTCACTCTCTGGACAAGGAGTCTGAAGCTCAGAGAACCTCAGAGGAAAAGAACTTATGATTCTAAGATTCCAGATTGCAGGTTTTCCCTAGAGCACTGGTTCTGATAAAATGACATGACACAGTTTTTTTGGACCCCGTGCTTCACTATAGGTCAGTTGTCAGATTGAGTCCTGTGGCTGAGTCCCCGCCATTGATATGGTTTTGAATGCACCGCCACAGATGGCATTGACTAGTACATGCAGTGAGGACTAAGACTCTGCTCTAGAATAACCATAATGTGGTCAAGAATACAAAGTGCTACACATGAAGCATGATGGTTCTATCTACGGTCTGTTGATGATAAAGCACGAATTTGGAATAGAATGGAATGACCCATAAACACAGAGCTGTACACAGGACTAGGTTTCAGGTCTCCTATTCACAAGCCAGTTCTACTAGAGCATTTCTGATTCCCCAGAGCTCATGGTTACCATGGCAGGTTGGTTATAACATGGCACCAGTTATCTGTAACCTCCAACACGAGGAGGGATGGAGCAGGATGAGGAAGAAAAAGAATTCAAACTATGATGTGGGGTCAACACCAGTTGGCCAGCCCACAGGATCTCCGGAGCATCTATGTCCCATCAGAGTTGTCTCTAAATGGATCAAAAGGACTCCATCGGTCTGCCCCCACAGTAATTAGTCATTGGCCATGACTAATTACTGTTTCTGAGAGTGTTGGGGTGAGGCTCCCTTCAGCTGAGGCAAACCTTGCAGGGCTGACTGCTGAGCTAACAGCTGACTGACACTGCAGTTGGGTGTTCTTCCTTGAAGAAACATCTGTGCAGAACATGTGTCCACTACATTACACCATTTGTGCCACTCTAATCCATTCTTCATGTATGCTTGAGGAACCTCTGCCTCACTTCCCATGGAAGCCTTTGAAGAGGAAGCTTTAATAGGACAGATTCAAGCCCTGCAGCTGAATCTTGGCCTGAGCCCAGTGCTGACACTCATCATCTCCCTTCTCTGCTGTCCATTTTAGGGAATCTCAGTAATCGCCTCTGCTGGTCATGGTAGCTGACCCAATACAGTAACTCCCAACTCCACCCCTGAGGCATCCATGCTCCTAATCTCTGTGTCTTCTCAGACAAGGATTTCTGCCCTATCCATTAAACAGAGAAATTGGGTAACAGAGGACTTGGAAGCTTCATGTGGATCTGGATACCTCACATATTATTTTCTATCCGCACTATGTAACAGCAACTCTCCCTCCTCCACCTGATCAAGGTTAATGACCTCTGACTAGATGGTCACTCTTTTCCTTGCTTGCTAATCCCTGGATCCAAGAAGCTCTAAGTACCCAGGAAGCAGTGTAGTTGATAAAACAATGACTAGATGAATTACTCTAATACAGTGATACGAGCTGAATAGCATCCTTCTTGGCTGCCTATTTATTTTGCTCCTGGGGGATGCCATGTTCTATTAACCATCTTCATTGCTCCCTGTGAGTCAAGTCCTCTTGGCTGTTCCTCTGTCCCTGCTGCCTATTATTATAATTGCATCTACCTGACAGCATCTCTAATGCTGTCTGTAAGCCTGGTTCTGTAATGGGCTTTTCTACAGCCAACCCTGATTTACAGGGCAGAGGCCCTGTAATTTCCAACACCGTCTTTGTGGAATATAAATAGTGCTTAGCAATAGCTCTTCAATCTCACTGACCTTGTAGTTACTATCCACAACCTCCTGCCATTATTTTTAAATGCCTAATATATTACATGCTTCTTGTCTCCCTTCTGTGGCTATACCATCCCAATTCAGCACCAATAAGAATTTTAACGTTTGGACTGCTACCCTGTGCCAAGACCTGACTGTATTTGCCTGTCACGGCTGACAGACCCCTCATTTCCAACCAGTCAGCAAGTGACCAGCTCTACATCCCCATTTGTGCTGGCTTTCATGAGCCAATTCTGAAACCAATAATCACAGGTTAAGTTCTGAAGCAGAGTTTGGCATGCAGGGTACTTATTAGGGATCAACCCTTATGGAAGGGAGGGGGTGAGAGCAGGATTGGTAGAGGAAGAAGTTGAACTTTGATGTAGATCCAACTTACCCTCAGCCAACCACATGGGGAGCTCTGGAGTACACGGAGCTCATTGTCCCACAGTCAGTGGCCTTGGACACGGTGGCTCACTGCAATTGAGGCAAACCTTGAAGAAGACAGCTGGAGTCCATCTGCTAACCTCACTCCCACAGATAGGCAGGAAGTCATTTCTTGAAAGAGTTTGAGTGATCCATCTCTGTGTGAAAAACAGCCACCATTGATACCAAATTATTTTTTTTTAATTTATTTTTTTATTTTTTACATATTTTCTTGTTGTTTTTTTTTATTGCCCCCCTCCCTCCCTCCCACACATCCCCTCCCTCCCCATAGTTTTATGTCCATTGGTTGTACTTATATGCATTTATACAAGTCCTTCGGTTGATCTATTATCTCCCCCTGATATCCCTACCCTCCCCACTGTAATTTGACAGTCTGCCTGTTGCTTTACTTTCTCTATATCTGTCTCTTGGTTCATCAGTTTATAAAGATCTTTATCATCCACCGATGTGTGAGGTCATGTGGTGTTTCTCTTTCATTGATTGGCTTATTTCACTCAGCATGATGCTCTCCAATTCCATCCAGGTTGCTGCAAATGATGAGAATTCCTTCTTCTTTATGGCAGCATAGTATTCCATTGTGTAGATGTACCATAGTTTTTGGATCCAATCATCTGCTGACGGGCACCTAGGCTGTTTCCAAATTCTGGCTAAATTATTAAATATAAGATTGGCCCCTTAGCAGCCTAGAGACTAGGAGAGACCCTTTTATAGAACCCAAGATAGAGCTTCATAATGGCCCCTAGAAATGATACATTTAATCCTGCTCATAGAACTTTTTACAAAAGGTGAATAGAGATGTGTGTGCTGGACAATGGAATCATGAGTTAGACCAACATCCATATGTATAAGGACATATGCAGAAAATGGCACACTTTATTTCTCCACCTCAATAGAGATTATAAACTTATATGTATAATAGCAAAATACATAGTTTCTATCTTTGAAGCAAGCATTGCATACAGTTTTTTTATCCTCACCTGAGGACATGCAGAGAGAGGGAGGTGGGGTGAAGAGGAGAGGAACATTAATGTGAGAGAATAACATCAATCATTGCCTTCCATATATGCCCTGACTAGGGTTCAAACCTGCAAGCCAGATATGTGCCCTTACCTGAAATCAAACTGGCAAACTTTCAATGTACAGACTGACACTCAACCAACAGCCATTCTGGCTGGGCGAATTTCAAAGTGTCTGGATTTCTGCAGGTACATTGAGCATTTTACCTAAAATAGAATTTGATGGTTATATTTTAGATAACCAAGAAAAATGGTATCATTTTCTTTAACTTCAACCATCTATAGTATAAAGCAGATAAAAATTGCATCCTATTCTAAACTCCTCTTACTAGTTTTGTTCTAATTGAGTACATGTTGGAAACTCATTGTCAGATAGTACACGGGAAAGGCACCCTGCATGGTTATAGGCCCCTAACAAACTCTCAGGAAACATCAGCTATCTTTACCTCTGCCTTCCTGTTCATATTATCTCAGAGCAGGTCTGAAACTCAGGTGTGCAAGAAACACAATTATTGCACCATAATAAAAACTAATTTCTCTGCGAAGGCCCACTCACCTAAATGAGTTCGGTCTAATCAATTCAGGGTGTCTTGTGGACATTTTCCTGGCCTGTTTTTAGTTCTGAAGACCTCCATGCAGTCTAAGATTTTGGTAGGACAGCAAGAGCATCAATTTCCAGTATTTCAATAAATATTTATTGAGCACCTAGTACTATGAGCCAAACACTAATCTTCATGTAGGGATACTGCACTAAACAAAAATAAATAAAGTCCTGGTGCTTAAGATGTTTACTTTCTACTGAAGAAAGTTAATAAAGCAGATGAGTAGGGTAGAAAGTATCTGGCTCGTATCACCTGTTCAAGCTGGTCTTCATTCCCTCTGGTTTTCTGTCATCATCCCAACTTCCAATCCCAGGTCTGAGTTTCAGTTCTGTTCAGGAAGAACTCTGTAAAGCTATCTTAACACCACCTTTGCCTCAATAAGCCATATGGTAATTCTTATTTAACTACCTAACTAGAGGCACTGTGCACAAAATTTGTACACGGATGTGGGGGTGTCCCTAGCCCATCCTGCACCCTCTCCAATCTGGGACCCCTCCAGGGATGTCCGTCTCCCCATTTAGTCCAAATCCTGGGCCTAAATGGGCAGTCAGACATCCCTCTCACAATCCAGGACTGCGGGCTCCCAACTGCTCACCTGCTTGTCTGCCTGATTGCCCCTAACTGCTTCTGCTTGCCAGTTTAATCATCCCCTAACCATTTCCCTGACAGCCAGTTCGAAGCCTAACTGCTCCCCTGCTAGCCCAGTTGTCCCTAACTGCCCTCTACTGCTGGCCTGGTTACCCCTAACTGCTCTCCCCTTCCAGCCTGGTTACCCCCAACTACCCTCCAAGTCACTGTAAGAAGTATCAGAAAGTAAAATTAAGCATGGACAATTGAATGACAATACCCAAATTGCTACTGATTCTCTTTTACCTGTTTGGGAATCTTTTAAACAAAAAGACAATTTTCAAGTAGCTGCTGAAGATTTGATGTAGATGCCCTTAGTAGGATGAGAAATAGCTGTTTTCTTCACCTATGTAAAAAAGGAAAATAAAAGAGAGGTTGATGGATTCTGACTTTGCATATTGATAGTGTTCCTTTTAGATTTATCTAACACCATCAGGCAAATATTTAAGTTCTATATTTTCTACTAACCTATAATAATAAAAGCATAATTTGCTAATTAGACTGGATGACCTTCCAGATGTAGCCTGGGCTGCTAGTGCTGAGCCCCCTTGCATGAATTTTGTGCATCGGCCTCTAGTATCTTATAATTAGGTGCCTTATTCTATTTGGCCTAATTAATGCTAATCCATGCACAACCCCCAATATTCTGAATCAAATGGCACCTACCAGTTTTTTAACTGCCCTATTGAACAAATTTTGGGTAGAGAATAATGACAGTTTTATAGTTTTTTCTTTCCAAAAAATATTCCCAATATATCATATATTTTCTAACCTCTCTCCCCTAAATGGAGGGAGTGCTCTCCCTGTTGATATTATCAGTAATACTGGTAGATCAGCAGAGCTCAGGGAATAAAATCCAAAACTCTTTTTCCTGCTGACATGGTCAAATGTGGATGGCTAAAACTATGTCAAAGCTTGGAAGAAAATGCGTAAGGAAACCCATCGCTGAAATTTTCAGTCTATCTCACCAATAATGCAGTTCCAGTCACAATGAGAAATAAATGCTTTCAGAAGTTTAAAACCTTGTGTGAATCTGGAGAAAGAGATAATACATATTAATTGAGTTTTTCTTCCACCTGAACACCCTTCTCATCTTTGTAAATACATACTTGGATGTGAATTAGGTAATTAAAATATGTTACCTAAGATTGCTTGCTGCCTCTCTGACTTGCTTCCCCTCCAAGTCTTTCTCAGGCCTCCAGCCTCACAATTAGAGAGCTGTTAAACATTTAAAGTACAAAGGTTTTTTTAATTAAATTTTATTTTTTTATTGTTTAAAGTATTTCAAATAGCAGTATATATGTCTCCTTTTCTCCCCATTGACCTCCCCCAGCCTCCCCCACTCCCCAGCACATGCCCTTACCCCTTAGTTATTTGGTCATTTACTATGTGGCTTCGATCAAGTTATTCAATCTTTCTTTAGGCTTATTTTGTTCATCTGAAAATTTTCTTGCACGCCTGAAAAAGAAAAACAAAATGGTAGGAAGAATATCCTTAATATATATCAAAGTTACAGTGATTTAAACAGCGAGGTACTAGTTTAGAATACACACATAATTATCAACAGAATATGATGTATCTGGTGTGTGTGTCTGTAAGTGTAGAAAACTGCATGAGGATGTGGCATGGTTCATCTCTAAACAAATGTTATGGGGATATTAGCTAGCTTTTGAGGAAAATTAATTTAGATTACCATCACATTTCACACAATAAGATATATTTAAGATGAATTAGAAGATGTGAAAATGAAATCATTAAAGCAAAACTAGGAGAAAGCATTGATATTTACCTGATCTCTCTAAAAGGATGAATTCTATAATAACAAAACCAAAATAGAATTTCTCAAAGAAATAGTGCTAGATATGACCACATAAACATTTAAATAAATAAAATTAAGAAAAAAAAAATCCTTGAGAAAATGTAAGTACAACAAAAAGAATGAAATGTCATGCTGCTTAATACATAAAAATTCAAAAAACTACATGTGTAAGATATTCATTGTAGTCTTGTCTGTAATAGCAAAGAATTAGAAGCAACAAAAAAGTCCACCAGCAAGACAATGGTTAAATAAATTAAGGTATTTCTATACTACAAAATGTAACAACTTTTTTTAAAGGATGAGGTATTTTTATATATACAGACTTGGAAAAATGCCCACAATATATACTTAAAGGGGAAGTAACATTTAATGTACTTTTTATCTCAGTTTTTAGAAGGAAAAAATATGTAAGAAGATAGGTAGATGAATAGATAGATAGGGAAACATCCAGAAGGCACACCCATCTGTTAATTACAGTTAACGTGAAGGAGTTTTAATGGGAAATGAGAGGAGTTTACTTTTTTATTCTACATACTCCTGATAGGTACATTTTTTTCAAAGATTATATATTAGTTTTATCATCTAATCTAATAAAAGAGTAATATGCAAATTGACCAAAACTCCAACACACAAGATGGCCACCCAATGTGGTCAAAGATGGCTGCCCCCATGTGGCCACAAGATGGCCACCACAAATAGCCTACAGGGGAGAACAGTTGGGAGGGACCAAGCCTGCAGGGGAAGCCAGTTGGGGGGCAATCAGGAATGCAGGGAAGGGCAGTTAGGGATGACCATGCCAACAGGGGAGGGCAGTTAAGGGTGATCAGGCTGGCAGGGGAGCAGTTAGGCATCAGTCAGGCTGGCAGGGGAGTAGTTAGGGGATTATCAGGCTGGTAGGCAGAAGTGGTTAAGGGCAATCAGGAAGGCAGGCAGGTGAGCAGTTGGGAGTTAGCAGTCCTGGATTGTGAGAGGGATCCCAGACGGGAAAGGGTGCAGGCTGGGCTGAGGGATACACATAACGCCCCCCTCCCCCCATGCACAAATGTATTAAGGAAATATGCTAATTAACTGGGATGCCATAAGGGGTCACCTGGACAGGAGGAGATTGAGCATGCAATGTTGGAGGCTGGGTGGCAGGGGCCTCTGTGCCCGCATTGGGAGAGGGCCTGGTCAGCAGCAACTGGAAGCTGCTTTAAGGGCCACAGATAGAGGCAGGACCAGACTGGCAGTGACCACGGCTGCTGCAGTGCCTGAGGAGTGAAGCAGGGCCTGACTGGTGACTAGAGAGTAAGTGGCACCACATCGTTTTGAATCGTGCGCTGGGCTCCTAGTCTATAATAATCTATAATAATAAAAGCGTAGTGTGCTATTTAGACCTGATGTCCTTCCAGACGAAGCCGGGGCTGTGAGGGAAGCCTGGGTCCCAGGTGCCAGAGGGAAGCTGGTGCCGGTAGCTGGGGGAAGGAAGGCCTATTCTTACATGAATTTTGTGCATTGGGCCTCTAGCACAAAATAGCTAAATGGTTACACAAACAATCTGATACACACTCAATAGGAAAGGGGCAGAAGGTATGAACAACTATTCACAGAGGATAAAAATCTATATGCACGTTCTTTTTTTTCCTTTCTTTTCTTTCTTTTTTTTTTTTAATATATTTTATTGATTTTGTACAGAGAGGAAGGGAGAGAGATAGAGAGTTAGAAACATCGATGAGAGAGAGTCATCGATCAGCTGCCTCTTGCACACCCTCTACTGGGGATCTGCCCGCAACCAAGGTACATGCCCTTGACCGGAATCGAACCCGGGACCCTTCAGTCCCCAAGCTGACGCTCTATCCATTGAGCCAAACCGGTCCCGGCTTCCTTTTTTTTCTTTTCTTCCATTTCCTAACTTCAAAATAATCCTAAATCCAAAGAATGACAGACCATTTTTTTTTTCCCTAAAAATTTAACAATTATTTTTAAAAGAATAATACCAAATGATAATAATGATAACAGGATCACATGGTCCTTGCAGTGCAATGTGTTAACATATCTCATGCTGTCATATTTTAAGAATAGAAGAGACATAACTTAATAACCTAGCATGAGTTCTCCATGAGGACCCAGGCCAACAGCATCATCACCTGGGACATGTGAGGAATGCAGATCCTCAAGTACCTCCCTGACTTGCTGAATCAGAATTCTGGGGACAGAGCCCAGCAGCTGTGTTTCAACATGGCTTCCAGGTTGTACTCCTGAGCAGTGAGATCTGGGCACCATTGATCCAGTTGTTACATTTCTACTAGTATTTTATCCTAACCACAGGGTTTTTCAACAGCAGCGCTACTGACATTTGGGGCTGGCTAGTCCTTTGCTGTGGGAGACTGTCCTATGCATCCTAGAATGCGAGCAGCATCCATTGCTTCTTCCCACTCGATGACAGCAGCAACCCCCCACCCAGGCATGACAATGGCAAATGTCTGCAGCAATTGCCAAATTGCCCCTGGTTGGGAAACACTGTCTAGGAAAATGCTCCAAAATGTGGAGGAAGAGAAAATGGAAAGAATTTTTTTTTAATATATCAATTTCACTTAAATTAAGAAGTCATAAGGTGCAACCCATTAGGTCCCGTATAAGATAATGAGTAAATAATAAATATTACATATACAAGATAAAAGTGAAAAAATGCTTGATACAGAATTATATAGAAAGGATTTTTTTTCAAATACTTTTGTAAGTAAAGACTTTATTTATATATTTATAACACCTAAATCCTGGCAATGTCATTCTTCTGGACAAAACCCAAGAATGGATTCACATTGTCTTTAGAATTAAATCCCAAATCCATACCAAGGCCCATAAGTTCCCCCACAGCCTCTCCTACCTCTCTCCCTCTACCCCTCCTCTCCCTCTCTCTAAAATCAATTTAAAAATCCTCTTGAATTGAATATAATAAAAAAAAGAAATTAAAGTTGACTTTTAAATCTGTCTTTCAAAATTGTGAAGTAGTTGAAGCATCGTGATTGGCACATAATAGATATTCAGCAAATAATAGTAATTCTTAGTGTTTCTTTATGATATTATCTACTATTTAAGGGATTTGGCTGTAATAACCCACTTTATCAGAGGTTGTTGTCACATTATAGAATATATATTCCAACTGGAAATAATTCATTTTGAAATCCATAGGCTATTCATTCTTATTACTTTATCATTCCTTCTATCTTATTAGATATTTTGAATATGGCTTTAAAAGACACTTTAGAAGCTCCCTATAATGTCTAATCAATAAAAATATGAAACAAGTGAATAATTGAAAATGTTCAATCTTCTACATTGAAATATGTGCAAAGAGAGAGGGTACTTAATAAATATAAAGAATAAGGCCATGTCAGCTATGAATATGCAATTGCCATATAAAGCTTCTTTTCCATAATGTGCTTTGAGAGAATTATATATACTTGGCTTTAAAGCAAAAATGTACAAATATAACAATAATTCCTGTTTCAGAGGATAGTTGTTAACTTGTTTAGAAAATTAATAATAATAAGACATATAGATCTAAATGGAAAGATTTTACAATTAATTTAAACCATTTTATTTAAAAATTAGCATATACCAAGGGCTGAATTACCAATGAATGACCACTTTGAAACACGTGTTCAATGTGAAATCATTGGTGAATGCACTCTTCTGCTTTGACAATATTTGAACATTTTTCTGACATAGAGCCATAACTTTAAGGGAGAAAGTGGAATTCCTGCTAATATATATATTAAAAGCATAATATTCTAATTAGCCCAGAAGTCCTTCCGGATGACCTTGGGACTCTAGTATATTTTACCTAAAAATAGACAAATATGTAAATTGACCGTACCTTCACTATGCTTATAGCCAATCAGTTACTATGCAAATTAACCCAAAAGATAGTGGTTAATTTGCCTAAGTGCCTAGGGCCTGGGTCCCAGGAACAGCCTGGCACCCAGGTCACTGTGAGGTAAGGCCTGGGCAGGAGGAGACCTCCTGCCATCAATCAGGGAGCTGGGGGTTGCTTTTGCCTGGTGCACGAGCAGACCCCTGAGATCAATCACCTGAGCAGGAAGATGCAGATCTGCTTTCAACCTGGGCAGGAGCAGACCCCCAGCCATTGATCACAGGGAGCTGGGGGTTTGCTCCTGCCCAAGAGGCTTTTGGTCTGGGCAGGCCTGGGCAGGGGCAGAGCCGGTGATCAGAGGGAGTTGGAGGGACCCTGCCCAGGCCTAAAGCTTGAGCCAGAAGCTTTAGGCCTGGGCAGGGCCCAGCCCTCGATTGGTCAGGGGTCTTCAAACTACGGCCCGCGGGCCACATGCAGCCTGCAGAGGAGTCTGATCCTGCCCGCCAGGTTTTTTGGGCAGTGAGCGCAGCCGAGGTGTTACAGTAGGAATTAGTAGTTCATATAGTCCAGCCCTCCAGCTCTCTGAGGGACTGTGATCTGGCCCCCACTTTAAAAAGTTTGAGGACCCCTGGGTAAACTATAGAGGAAATACCTTTTCTGACTGCACGTTGGCTAAGCTTCTGTATGACACTGGTAATATTCTTAGTAACTTGGGTATAAGAATTCAAAAAGATGATCTAGGGCTTTTCCACCAACACTTCTGGAGAAAAAAAATGAAGATCTGCTACTGGAGGGCTAAGAAATGTCATATCTTAGAAATGCCCTAGCCAATTTGACTCAGTGGATAGTGCCTCAGCCTGCAGACAGCAGGGTCTGGGTTTGATTCTGATCAAGGGCATGTATCCAGGTTGCAGGCTCCTCCCTAACTGGGGCCCAGATCAGGACTCATGTAGGAGGCAAACAATCAAAGTGTTCCTCTCACATTGTTTCTCTCTGTCTTTCCCTTTCTCTTCCACATTCTCTAAAAGTCATTGAAAACTATCCTCAGGTGAGGATAAAAAAGAAATAAAGAAATGCATATCCTATGAAAGACACATCTTGAAAATGCCTAAAGAAAGTTGTCATTTTTTCTTGGTGAAGGAACTGGAGTTCATGTTAATGAAAACACCTTGGTGGCTGTGGTGACTGGCAGTGGCTGCAACAGCGGGGTGATGGGGCTGGAGCCTTCCCCTGATCAGCCTGGTTGCCTCCCACAAAGGGAGGCCAGACTGCAGCTTAGGCTCGCTCCCCATTGGGTGTGGGCCTAAGCTGTCAGTAGGATATCCCCTGAGGGCTCCCAGTATGTGAGAGCGTGCATGTTGGGCTGAGGGATCCCCCAGCCCCAGTGCATGAATTTCATGCACCAGGCCCCTATTGTATATATAGATATAGATATAGATATAGATATAGATATAGATATAGATATAGATATAGATATAGATATAGATATAGATATAGATATAGATATAGATACACACACACACACACTTACATACTAGGGGCCCGGTGCACAAGCTATATGTACACAAGCTATACCGCTGTATATAGATATAGATATATTGTAGATATAGATATAGATATAGATACAGATACAGATACAGATACAGATACAGATACAGATACAGATATAGATATAGATACAGATACAGATATAGATATAGATATAGATATAGATCTCCAGTGTACACAGTGGTATAGCTTGTGTACATTGAAGATAAGCAAGCATATTGTTAGTGTGAATTCCCCCCAAAGTAGCTATAGCACATAAGAAAAATAAGTTGAGCACATTGAAAAATTATTTTCTTTTTAACAGCCTTTTTCACTTAAATGGTCAAAGTCACAATCAGCATTTCACATACAGTGGCTAGTGACCTGATGGTAGGAGTACAGTTATCACCACACTTTCCCCATTCAAGTTAAAGAACCTCCAAGTTACGTGTGTTGGACAATCCCAGCATTGCAGAGAAAGGGCAGGGAGCACTTTAATACACTTCCAATAACTTAAAAGTTGTCTTGTAGGCAATTATGTGGCTTCCAACTTCCTTTGCAAGTCGTTAATGGTAAAAGCAAAGCACAAACTTAAAAGAAAGTTTGCATCCATATATCTGTTTAGAGTGGGACTATTATTAAATATTTAATTCTTCTTAATTCAGCATTGATTCTGAGTTTTCTAGTAAAGCTCTCTTTCAGTTTGAGTCATTTGGCTGTAATTTTAAGCAACCAAGAAATTTCTATGAGTTAGCAATTCAGCTCACTCTTGGAAAAACATAAGGCTGCGAGGATTTTTTTGTCTGGGGTCCAACATCTGTAGCACTGGATTATAGATTGTTTCTAAAATAATCTTAAATTGATGGATCATTGCTCCTTCCATTTGGACTCTGCAAAAAGTAGCTCTGGCATTTCCTCTCCTTTTTATGCTATAAACTGTATATCATCCTTTTAAGCTCTTGCCAGAAAAATGAATTCTTACCCACTTCAAGATTTTATAAACTTGAATTTTACTTAGCGGTATAAGAAGTCTTTTACAATGAATATATATCAAGTGCTATTTCATGAACAAATTCATAAAATCATAATTATTTTTGTCAGGCTATTTTAAACTAAACAGTATTAATAAATAGCCCTTTTTAAGAGTTGCACTTTGGGGTCTTTTTCCTATTAGTCTAGTGTTCACAGGCACTAAACTTTGAGCTATTCATGTTGTTTAGAATCAGGTATCTTTGCTCTAAGGATATCTTAGGAGTTAATGAGTGGTAAGTAAACAAACATGTAGAAGAATTTCCAAATATTGATCTAAAGTCCAACTGTTTTTGCACCTTTTTACCCATCCATCAATTCACTGTATTTCACTGTATGTTCATCTCTCAGGCCTGTCTTTGCCCTCACTTTTCTCCCTCAAATGTGTTCTTTTGCGTCTTGGATTTTTTTTTTTTTTTTTATGATTTTTTTGTTCACAGTAGGGGAGTGTCTTTTAGTTCTTTGCTAAAATCAGGTTAAATTGCAGCTCAGAATTTAGAACACTGTCATGGAGTCTAAGGCCTACTGAAATCTAAGCCCTGCCAGAGGGCTGGAACTCTCCAGAGAGCGCCCGCCAGAATCTGACCTCTTTGAGTTAGCTACTCCATAGTTCTGAAGCCAGGGTGCCATAGGAGGGGGTAAAATCCATAGTCTTTTCAGACTTATTTAATAGGCCCTTAGCAAAGCAACTAGAGCAACATTTTTATTTTATTTATTTATTTTTTTTTGTATGTCTCCTCCTTGTCGCTCGGGAGAATCTACAACATTCAAACAAGTTAGGGAACACAGGAGTCACACAAAGGTAAACAAAGATAGGTTCTGCAGGACTTGTCGGAGCCTTGATTATGCAGTATGAATTTTTAAGAAAAAGGAAAAATGGCACACAGCTTCCTTCAAACTTATTTTACTCTGGAGTGCTATTTTTATGAAATCTATCACAGAACTGGTGTTTTGCAGAACTCACTTTCGTGAAAGCTGTCCTGGAGGTATTGCCAAACCCCTAGTATTTGGTTTCTAAATCAGACTCGCGCCCCCCCCCCCCCCCAATAATACAACCCAACTTTATTTTAAGCAACTAGAAATACAACTTACTCTATTTGACTGTTTTCCATCTTAGATACTAAATTGAATTTATTTTTGTCATGCAGTGCTTTTATTTCTTTCAATAGCCTCTGTTTCTTCTCTATATATGTTTTACCAATAGAAATCTTTAGAAATAATGGTGCTTGCAGTGCTAAGCTGATCCCCACAATGAGAATAGAATTATTATATCCATTGATGTGAGAAAAAAAATACACCCAAAACTAAGGTTTAAATAATTTTGTAGGATAGAATTCCACCTACTTTTGAAACAGTGGTTGACTTCCTATGTGGTCCTAAATCAACCACTTCACTACTTAAGAGTCTATTGAGGTAGAAGTAGTTAAGTTCACAGTTGGATAATGAAGTTTATAATAATAGCATTAATACATTTTCTTAAACATCCCCCATGTCTATTTCCATTGTCTATTAGAAAGGGAATATAATCTAATCTAAACATTAATTTGAGAATATATGCAGTATATTGCCTACTACATGAATCATATAGTTCAATAGTTGTTAACTTCCTCCCCAAATTAGTCTTCACAATTAGCATCTTTCTAACCTAAAGATTGATTAATTTCTCATTATACCAACTACTAGGTAGTTGATATTTATATATTATACACCCACAAGCAAGCACACATTTCGTAACAGTGAATGAGCAAGATAGCTTATATTTTACATAATACACATCCATAATTTCTTACTTTTCCTTAAATTCATTTGATTTTTCTAAGTTATTACAAGTAACTTGATTTTCCCAACTTAGGAAACAATTCCAACCTAAGAAAGTTTGACCTTTCTACAAAAAGCAATGTTGGTACAGCAACTTTTACCTAACTAATTGATTGATTAGTTATGTTATCTCTTTCCGTATTTACCTTTAACAATTTGTGTGTGTGTGTGTGTGTGTATGTTGTCTTGTGTGTGTGTGTGTGTGTGTGTGTGTGTGTGTGTGTGTGGTAGAGTCACTGAAGGAATTGGTATCATAAAATGATATTACTTTATAACCAAAAGAAAAAACCTGTTTTTCTTCACAGTGAATCTTACTAATAACTGTATAATAAAGAGGTCTAGGAGAGGCTTAAGCTAGTTCTTAAATCAAGGTGAATATGTGTGTTATAGGGAAGCAAAGGACTACTCTATTAATATTTGCCCCTACTTCAAGGTATGAGGATATTAAAATCATTCTACTGTACTGACTTTTGGTAAATGCAGTAGCAATGTGGCATATTTTCTTTTTGTAATTTATCTTTATAGTTGAAAGTATTACAGATGTCCCTTTCTTCTCCCCTCCCCTCCCCCCCGCCTCGTTGGTATCCTCCTCCCCATTCCAGTCCCATCCCCAGGCCTTCACCACACTATTGTCTGTGTCTATAGGTTATGCATATACGCATATAAAGTAATGGTTAATCTCTTCCCTCTTCCCTTTCCTCTGAGACAACAAGGATAGACCTGGAGAGTATTATGCTAAGTGAAATAAGCAAGTCAGAAAAAGACAAATATGACATGATCTCACTCATATGTAGCATAGTTTCTTATACTCCAAAGGAAACTTTAAACTTGAAGTCCCCTATAATTCACTATACAATAAAAATATGGCAATCTCTTCCAGATAGGTAGCCATGGCCAACAGTTCTCTCAAGTACAAATGCTCTCCATTTAAAAAAAGGAGGCAAGATGTTTTGAATATTCAGTCCAAATTTAAGGGTCATTTTGCCCACAGTAAATCTGTTGTGACCAACCTGTCCATCACAATACTATAGTGAAGAATTAAACTTCAGACCCTCTTATGGAATTATCTGATAATCATGTGGAGGTTGGCAAAGTGAAAGATCAGCCCATTTATTAAGCATAGGCTTCTTTAGCACCACACCAAGGCGATGAAGTTTCCACGTGCACTGGAACCAGGCTATCTGGATTTGAACCTCAGGTCTCTGTGACATCAGACACTTCACCACTCTTGGCCTCATTTGTAAAATGGGCTTAATAATACAAGCTACCTCATGAGATTGTTGTGAGAATTAAATGAGATAATAAAATTGCTTAGAGTAATACTTGGTTATTACTGATATTGACCAGATCAAGGACATTTTGTTCACCATGATCTTGTGCAGTGGGGAGTCACAAATGGATAGCTTTGGTCCTTTTCAATCTTTCTCAGGAGAGAGAAGGCATTGCCTTTAGGTCCCAGAAGTGGTACCTTAGAGATGTAGCTTTGTGAAAGGATGGAAATTGAGAAGGCTTCCTGCCTCCTCTGATTGGGACCTATGTAGGCCCACTGACTCTAAACCCTTCAAAGGCTGAATCCTACTAAATATCCAGAGTAGTTTTTGTTGTCTAATTTTTCACATGTTTATTTCACAAACATTCATAGAGTACCCACATTGGCTAGGTACCAAGGGGATAAAAAGTTGTACATGGCAATGAATTCTTTCTCCAAAAGTCATCAGTTCTGTTTCCATACAGTAAAGCATAAAGAATAAAAGATAAAATAGTTGTGGTTGGCTGAAACCGGTTTGGCTCAGTGGATAGAGCGTAGGCCTGTGGACTCAAGGGTCCCAGGTTCGATTCCGGTCAAGGCATGCATACATTGGTTGTGGACACATCCCCAGTATGGGTCATGCAGGAGGCAGCTGGTAGATGTCTCTCTCTCATGGATGTTTCTAACTCTCTATCCCTCTCCCTTCCTCTCTGTAAAAAATCAATAAAATATATTTTTTTAAAAATAGTTGTGGTTGACATCATTTTTCTGCAAACTGAAAAAATGTTGCTTATGTTGCATTCCCTGTTTTGCCAAAGCCAGTCAGCACCCTTACTTTCCTTCTTTAAACTGAAATTTAATTTAAAAAAAAAAAAAGAATTCAAAAACACTAAACTTTATCATTCAAAAGTAGCTACAATTTTACTTCAAACTCCAATGGAATTTTTTTCTCTCTTCCCTTCTCTCTCTCTTCACAGGATAGTGGCCAAAGCCTCCAAGAATCTCATGTCCACCCAGAGCTTAGGGATTGTGTTTGGACCCACCCTTCTGCGAGCTGAGCATGAGACGGGGAACATGGCGGTACACATGGTCTACCAGAACCAGATAGCGGAGCTCATGCTGAGCGAGTACAAGAAGATCTTCAGCTCGGAGGAAGACTGACAGACAAGACAAGTTACTGAATATGTTCACATCTGTCTCGATGCCTAATATTGTTACATTTCTGTAAACATATTTCTGAAATATTTTTTTTTCCTTTCAAGCAACAGATGCCTCATTTTGTGAAAACTTAATGATGATTTTGTGTTTAAGTTCCAAACATTTAAATAAAATAGTTGACAATATTTGCCTATATGTGTTCTGCATTAACCCCGTCAGTGCTCTTATAGAGAGTATAACACATATCAAAATAAATCATTTTAATGCTGCTCCCAGGCATTGGGTGTGTGGTTCTGGGTGTGTAGATGAGTGAGTGAGTGAGTAAGTGAGGTTGAGAGTATCTACATGGCACAGGTGACCCTTCTCCTTACCTGGCTGCTTCATGCACGCTCCCACACTCCTACTTATATATGAGAAGAACCAGAAGATGAGGGGAGGCAGAAATTAATAATTTTTAAATAGAACAAAGGAGGTCAGGTTCTTAATGAAAATAGACATATTGCATCTCTCAAGAACATTTTTGTATGTGTAAATGTAGTCTGATTATCCTTGGTGCTAAGGAGTGGGATGTAAGCATAAGTTCTTGTTGAATGGAATTTTTTTCTGAAGAAAAATGACAGTTCAAACATTTGCCATTGGATATGCTCTTTATATATACTATTTGCAGTCCCATAAACATATTGTCTTATAAATTAGAGGCAAAATTAGTGCCCTGCAATTTTGGTCTTTATATTATACAGGGATTGCATGACTGCTCATTTTTAATGTTAGCATCCATTTTGAAGCTTCATCAAACTGTATATCCTTCTTTTCCCTGGCTATGTCATTTTATGTAGGATTTTTATTATGCTTCTGAGGATGCTTTATTGGTGAATTACATTAAATCAATCTTGGGAAAAGAAACTTTTTAGAAGACTTTTTTTTCAAATGCCCTAAGGATTACTTGACTAGACTTGGATGGCTTTCTCCATTTGATGGTTAGCTTCCCTTGTCATAGATAAACAAAAGAGTAACTGTCTAGAATGTAGCAAACATTGTTTTCTTTTGAAAAGTATGTTCTAGCTGAACACATCTCAGACGCAGCTTTGTGAATATAGTCTTCGGATAAAAATGTAGACTTATGTTTGACAGCTTTTTAATCAAATTCAAACGGAATAAATAAAACTAATCCAGTGCGATAAAGAATAAGCCTAGTTATCGATTTGTTCATAAAATGGAAAATAAAGCATGTAAATAAAACGCGTGAAGCACGAATCCAAGAGCAAACACTTACAGCAATAATGAGCTCAGAGCCATGGATGGAGTATTCGGCAAAGACAGTCTGCTCAGGGGACAGCTGGAGGTACATGCGGCTCCAGCAGCCACAGAACTGCCTGTGGAAGGAGAGACTTCCCCTGCCCTCTTGAATGTCTTCATTTTGGCAATGGCATCAGTGAGTCAGCTTGTGGCCAAGAACAGAGAAACAACCACAATAAATGCTAAAGCATGGCTTTATCAACCAGGACATATATCACAAAGCCAAGGAAAATCACATGAGGCAGAACCCTGTAATCTAAAGTCACTGGTAACAGCCCGGCCAGTGGGCCTCAGTGGTTGAGCTTCAACCCATAAACCAGGAGGTCATGGTTTGATTCCTGATCAGGGCACATGCCTGGGTTTCAGGCTCTATCCCTAGTAGGAGGCAGCCAATCAATAATTCTCATCATTGATCTCCATCTCTATCTCCATCTCCATCTCCATCTCCATCTCCATCTCCATCTCCATCTCCATCTCCATCTCTATCTCTATCTCTATCTCTATCTCTATCTCTATCTCTATCTCTATCTCTATCTCTATCATCTCCCTTTCCTTTCCTTCCTTTCTAAAATTAATAAAAACGTATTTTAAAGTCATTGGTAACAGGGAGCTAAAAGACTTGCCAAGTTCAAACTGTTCTTATATTTGAAGTTGTACTTATGCCTTTCAGAAAAACATGGAGCCAGGGAACAAGAGTTTCTGTCATTCTATTTCAAGTCCTCCTCATTTCCATGACAATCCATAGCCTCAATTATGTCTTCTCCAAGAGTTTAATTGCTTCTCTTTTCCAAAGGGGGAGGAGTAGGGGTAGGTGCCCAGGATTAAAATCTTATCCCTTCAAGTGTCCATCTTTAAAGCCATTTGGGGAGCTTCAGCCAGAGGAAGCAGAACCAACAGCCAAAGAAAAGCAGCACTACCTGCTCTGAGCAGGGCCTCCCAGCCCCTCGTCTCCACAGCTTTCCAGATTTATAATCTTCAAAAGCACCAGCTTCTTGATTTTCAATCTGATGGGATTTAACCGGATTCAAACCCCAGCTGTGCCCTGTCCCCCGCTTGCTAAGGGCCTTTAATCAGAGATTGTGCTTCCTCTCTGGGAAAAGACTTCCATGGTGCTGAGCCAAAGTGCCCATCACTGGGTCTGACATGTACACACTAAAGGCATAAAGAGGCTTAGACCAAAAGGTCATTAGATTCCATACTGTCTCAAAGACAGCAACCATGGTTATCTCAACTAACTGTTACAGGTTTAAAAGCCAGGATTGTAGGTGACATTGGTTAATTCACTAAGATATGAGATTTTATAAAGCTGATCTATGTTCTCCATCCAGAAAACATGAAAAGCCAATGATTATTTCTTCCTCATCATGTTTGAGCCAGGAGCAAGTCTAAGCACTACTGAATAAATATAAAATAAGGCAGATATTCCTACCCTCTGTAATTTCACAGTCCAGCCAGGAAGACAATCACCTAAGGATTAGTTACAAGTCAATGCAATCAGGGACTACTGCCATCTTGGTAACCTTGTAGCCCCAGGGCTCAACACTCATTCATAGAGATGTTCAAAGAATATTGTTTGTCCAGTTCTATGGATTAAAAAGTATATTTGAGTGAAGGAATGAGCAGAAGGTAGTACAGAGATGCTAACAAGCTCAGTGATTGCAAAACAACAAATAATAATCGTGCCTTGGATGTCAGGTGAGTGTCACTGGGAAGGTAAACCTTTCAATCTAATCCTGACCAATGAATAAGATTAACCAGACAATGGAAAATGTAGAAGACATACTAAGGAGCAGGAATGATTTGAGCAGAATTGTTGAAGACCCACTGTCTCCAAGGGACAGTGAGAAGTTGTAGTGCAGGCCTGCCATTTTGGAGGATGGAACTGAAGAAAACTGTTGGGGTCATATATAGGTCATAATAAAATATTTAGATTTAATCCTGAAGGCAAAAGAAATCCAACGGAAGCTGTAAATTAAGAAAGCCATGGTGAAACTTTATTAGAAAGAGAACCACCAAATTCACCATAGAACAGAAGAAACAAATTACTTTGAGGCCCCTGGCACTTTCTTGCATATCTGTTTGCATGTGTGTATGTATGTACATGTGTGTACACACACACACACACACACACAATTTCTAGGAATTAAATTATAAGTTTGTACTCTCAGAAGCATTTCTATATTATGATGAGCAAGTATTTTAAGAAATTATTACCTTAAGATAATGGAAGCGTAAGTACAGTCTCCCTGGAAAACCACGCTAGTTAGTACATCCCATTTCAGCCTGGACTTCTGTGGATTCACGCAGGACATGGGGGAGGGGGTACCCCTCTCTTACACAGAAAGCTTCTTGGAGATGGTACGCATTTTGTCCTATATGTTGACAGTCTGACTACTTAGCACGTGCCATATGACACGATCACCATGCCAGAGCTAATAATTGAAAGCCATATGATGGTTCTCCCTATCCAATTAGAAAACAAAAGATCCAATTAAAAAAAATTAGAAAAGCAGTTAAAAGGGAACAATCACTTGCCAGTGGTGCTGTCCTTGTAGTTTAACACAGTCAGACATTGACCTGCACTTCTCCTTTTCACTTTATTTTTGTGAATTATAAGTTAATCACCCTGTCAATTCCTATTTAAAGGGTCCTGAAAAGATTTTCATCCAAAAGGATTGTCACTAAGATTTCTGGGTTAAATTGCTCTATTGTCAAAAATAAAAAATAATATCACCTCTTCTCCTTGGAAAATTAAGTCAATATAAAACAACAAAACTTTCTTCAAACATAATAATCACATATTATTTCCTCAATTAAAAGGTTTCATCTTATCTTTAGAACGTGGATGGATATTTTTCTCTTTTTTTATAATCAAAGTTTGCAAACTTAAATGCTTACTAGGACGAGCAGGTAACCTAGTGAGTCAAGAGGAGCAGGCATACGGCATCATGAAGTAGAAGCAGCCAGGGAAGACGTAAGCTCACCCCGGGCCAAAAGAGTTGGCTTCCACTCACTACATGGATGTTGTGCGAATGTGGGCACAATTTGCCAGACCTTTAGATCTTTCATGCGAAGCCAGAAATTTAGAAACTTATGTGAAGCCTGATTTTTAAGGTCACTTAATAAAACACATCTGAACAGGCTCAGCTTAAGCACCTTCATTTCTGTGAACTCAAGTGTTAAACCTTCCATGTTGCAAAGCCTGGTCCAAAGCAAAGGGTAGCATGTGAGCAAAAGGTGAAGGTATGTGAATGAGCCAAAGCAAGGTATACCAGGCAGCACTTGCTGTTTGTGTCCTGTACAAATTATCCACTTTGTCTGGGTGTCAGTTTTCCCATCTATACAAATAGAATAATACTAGCCTTTTCTTGCCTCTTAGGACTATCTAATGGAATTATGTGAAGAAAATTAAAACATGAAACTGTAAGTTGTTCCTGCTGGATACAGATGATAGACGTCCAGCTTACTGACTAATAATTAGTTTTATGATCTTTCAAAGATGGTGAAAAGGGAGATTGGAACCAGACTCTAAAAATCCTCAATCACCATTGCAAGAAGTTGTATATTAAGTTTATACTCAATCTTGACACCCTAAGGTTGTTTAGCAGGGGAGTGTGTTTATAAGAGCTGTAAAGATTCCCTAGGCAATTAATTGTATAGGTTAGTATTTAAAGCAAGGAAAAATTATAGGCACCATTGCCAGATGGAAGATTATTATCTGAAGTACTGTTAATACAGACCTGAATTCAGACAGTGACAATGGATATGGAAATGAACTTTGTGAAGCATCACCCTACTGAACTTCTGAGCTTCAAGCACCGCCTCTTCATAAAGACTACTAAGTGCAAAGGACCATTTGTTGTCACACCGAACCCCCACAGCAAGCCCATTTCCAGCTGAATGGCTGAATTGGGGTAGGGTTTGACTCTGGAACTCTGACAATAAGTTGGCATTTGTCAGTAATCGTCTTAATATATCTTGACAAAGTCATGCCCATGTCAGATGAGTATACATGCTATCACTTCCTGCTTCCAAATGATCATGAGGTCATTTCCATCGTGCTCAGCTCTGATTTCTCCCTTCTTTCTCTTTGGGCAATACTGCTACAGAAGAACACCAAATACAGGTTGAGAACCACTAGCAGGGTCGCCTAACATCATTGGAAAACACAGATATTTACATTATCATTAATAACAGTAGCAAAATTACAGTTATGAAGTAGCAATGAAAATAATTTGATGGTCGGGGGTCACCACAACATGAGGAACTGTATTAAAGGGTCGCGGCATTAGAAAGGTTGAGAACCATTGCACTCTACCATCTGCTCACTGGTTCAGGAAATATAACAACTTAAATATTTATACTTCATATGTGGGTACCTGGTCAGTCTCCTGTTAAAACCCTGATGAAAGTTTTACTGTCATACTGATTTTCATGAAAGAATAAGAGAGACACTAGACATTTCCTCACAAAAATACAAAGAACCTTTGTTGTTAGGGGTAGTCATGTTTTTGCTGTTGTAATTTTAATATTCATGTACCATTTCATTTTCGTACATGTTTTAATTACATTATACTACATTATAGAGAGGACACAATGGAAGCCTCTTTGCCCACATCTTTAAAAGTACTTCTTGGGGTGGCTTCTACTGTGTGTTACATGATATTATCTCATGTTGGATCAGATTTTTTCATGCCCTGTTATCTATCATATCATACTGCCAAATATTGTATTAAAATTATATCTGGCACTTTAAGGGTTCTATATGAGATGAAGAAAAAAAAAATGGTCCCCAGAAGTCTTTCTTTTTCAAATAATTGGAAAAGAGGCAGGCATCAAGACACGCTGTGTCTCATGCTGCAGGAGAGAGCTCCTGAATCACTCACATGATGGGAATACAGTGAACATCTTGTGCAGAAAGATGACAATTTTCTGTAGCAGTGTTGTCAACATGGAAATGTCTAGCTGTCTTGGTGAGAGACCTGGCAGAAGGATGCGCACACATGCACACGGCACCCATTCCGTATAGTCTTCAGCTGGTTTTACGGAATCTTTTCCTAGTATCTTATACTTGTAGTGAAGCAATATCTGGCTCCTATAAAACACTCTTCATTCAATGAGAAGAGTGCTAAGAAAGCAGTGAGGGAGCGTGGCAATACTATGCCCATGGTGTGTGCTCGGTATACACTTGTTGGATGAGTGAACCAAGATGAAAACCCATAACATTAGCACCATTAAATATGAATATAACTCACCATTGTGTTTCCTATCAACTAGTCATAGCCAGTGAAACATAGTCTCAAATCACTGGTGGGGCAAACTCCTAGTCCCTCCTATAAAGGATCACCAAACAGAAAACTCTTCAACTATTTTTCTTGAAGTCTAAGCTCAGCAGATGAAAGACGGTGTGATTCTTTGGGTCTGAAAGAGTCCTTTCTTCATGACACCCGCAACACCTTCTCCTCCCCTCCTCTGCCCTGGCAAATGTATGATTTATGTGTCAGATAAATGCAATAGAGCATGGGCTTTCTGACCAATGTATGAACATCTCAACATCCCAGAAATGTGGCAAATACAAAGCATTGATCTGAAATAGCCTCCCTTCCCTCTGGCACCACTGAAGCTGACACATTTACTTGAGACACACACACTCCCATTCTGAGAGCAGGACTTACACTAACCATTCTCACATCACTGACGAAATGTGTGCTAAGTCCATATTGTGCGGCATGCTTGAAGACGTGTGGATTTTTCCACATCATTTGGTGACATTTTACACAGTTTCATTTATGCTCTTTATTACTAGACCCTACCTTCTTTTTTTTTTTTTTTTCCTCCCGTAAACATCCACCAAGGGGGTTTCCTTTAGCATTTTAACCCTGGGCTCGGAGCCTTTTCTCTCCTTCAGCATCTATTGGCATTGCTGCCACACAACGTCGCCACGATGTGACCATCTGTCAAACCCTAGCCTCCCTGATTGGAAGGAAGGGGACAGAGGTGTGCGGCTGCTGGGGAGAGAAACAGAGCCGGTGGAGGAGGAGCCGGCCCAGCCTGTGGGGATGTGGAGAGAAGGACATCTTGACCCGCCAGCGGGCAAGGAGCACTCCAGGGCACCAGGGTCCAGCTCAGGCAGTCCTGTTCCCGCAGTCTCCCCACGAGCCCAGGTGAAAGGCCGCTTCTAAGCTGGAGGCGGGTGAAGGCTGCGATTGAAGCCCAAATTGCTTGAAGCTCACTATTTTCCTAGCTATCAGTTCTGAGGTCACAGTCACTAAAACTGGAAACTTAAAAACGACTTCAAAAAGGCAAACGCTAACTAGATTTCACACTGGATTTCACTTTACTTGGCATTACAGAAAGAATGCAGGTATTAAATAGACTGTTTCCTGTATACAATAAGGTTAATTAGTAGTGAGGGATGGAAAATCAGTGTAGACATAAGTCTTTTCGACAGGTATCAAAAATAATCCCCTGATCTCTGCAGACCCCAGCTGCATGGAAAGAGGAGCAATATAAAAGCTCCTTTAAGCACAACATTTTCAAACATTCTCCAGGTGTCCGCAGCCCCAGCTAAATAGGCCCTGAGCCCTCGTGCACCGGCTGGCTCCTCGCTTCCTTCTCCGGCGGGAACTTAAAGACGCTGCTACTCACGCTGAATTTTGAGGTGCAGCATAAAGGCGCTCCATACAAAGCGCTGGGATTGCCCAGGGAGATGGACAGGAGAACAAAAAGGAGAATATATTGCGGCCTGAATGGGACTTCCCTAAGCTCCTTATCAATAAGGTTAATAAGGGTCTATGCAATTTACTGATCACTAAGATGGAACAACCTTCCCCGCACTCCAAATCTCCACATTGGAGCTGGCGTTTAATGCTTTTCACAGCCAATCCCATAAAAGCCCCTTTGCCCCACACTCCAGAGAATACACTCCGGTTCACTATCCTGGCCTCTATAAAATCTCCAGTCCGATATTACACTTCTACCTGCCCTACTTAAGCAGATTAACAGTTATTTCCTAGAATTTGATCTACAAGGTTCTTTGTAATTGAAGCTGGAATAGTCAGATATTTCTAAAAAGAAAAAGAAATGTATTTCTGAAAAATGCATTCCTTTTTTCTCTGGTTTAATTTTGTTATCCTCAATCATATGCATGATAGAAAAAAATTCCAAACTTCTATCTCCTCTATAAAATACATGTCATATCAAAAAGGTGACAAGAGGGGGGAAAAGTAATTAGTGAGTTCGCAGAGTTCAGTAGAAAAGTTAAAATGGAGTAACACATTACTTTTTATGTTAAGATTTCACAAGACAAATCTTGCCTGTGTTTTAATTGCATGTGACCCTGGCAGTCCTACTCTGAAATGAAGTGCCGTAAAATTAAAGATGACAGACGCTCAAAACAAGTCTTGTGATCTTGATTAGACTACAAAGACCACACTCTCTCTCTGCTGCAACTCAGATATCATGGACTGTTTTATTTGGGGAATTGCTTCATTAATGCTTTCTTTGACTAGACATGTTTATTACTAAAAAAAAAAAAATACTGAGTATGGTTATATCTTGCATAATTAAATAATCCCCGAAAAAGCAAGTTATAAATGAGTATTTAAATAATCCTAAGACTTAATATTTTTATAAATACTTACATGTATATAATGCTATGGAGGTAGGTGTATGTGGATGACAATGTGTATAGATTACCCATTCTAACCCAGGCATCTCTATGATAGCCTGAGAAGCAGCATACTTCATCTGTCATATTTCCTTATAGCCTTGTAAAGTATCCCAGGCCAACAGATGTATACAACTAACTGTACATTATCCTATAAAAACTATTTCTGAGAAATACTCTTTGGAATTTTAAACTCTCCAAGCATCGTCTGAGAAAAGAATTGGATTTGACTCATGCCTAATTTTTTGTCACCAGATCATTCTATCTAAATCATATAAGACATGGAGCACATGCTTTTAAATCTATCTCACTTCTCCCTTGTTAAACAAAAGCAAGGACTTGGCTGGAGGACTGGTCCTCATTGTATTAGACTCCAAGTGTATCTTCTGCACATCTCTTAAGCCCTCTAGATCAGGCCTTCATCTTTACCTTGACTAGGTCAGATTATTATTCATCCTTAGGATCATGTACACCCTAAATTTATATGATTCTATTATTTTGTCTCATTTCAAGAACACTATTTTCAATCCATGCATTTTATTTTAGGAAACAAAAGGAATTTCTCTGGTTAGATGAATGTTACCACCAACAGAAATACATAGATTCAACCCAGAACCAAAGCTGGGAAACCTGGCTTCTAGAGTTCACTTTTTTATTATAGCTATGATTCCAGGAAAGTCTACACAGACATCTGTTTCAATTTCTTTAAACATAAAATACATATAACAGTTCCTCCTCTACCTAACAAACAGGGCTATTGTGAGAATAAAATATGATAACATATAAGTGGAAGAAAATCTTTGGCCCTGTAGAGCTTCCCAATGCTGTGTCAAAAATCTTCAGATGTGGGATATGTTTTATCTTTCATATGAGAGGTTTTATTCACCAGAAGAACCCAGGATTATAAATATCATAAAATGTTTATTAGAATCTAAAGGCATAGTATTGAGAAATTACATTATGCTAAGTGAACTGGAATCATATCTACTTCCTGTCTTTTAATCTCTCTCTGCCTCACTGTTCATGTCTCTCTGAACCTCTCTCTCTATCATTTTCTGTCTCTGTGCTCCTCCTTTATCTTCTCTCTGACTCTTTAGTCTCTCCATCTCTCTTTATATTCGCTTCCCATCAAACCCAGAGCAGGAATCTTAATCTAGGATTCCTGGTTCCTTGGACCCCTGGCTTTGGCAGATATATGAACTCTTAGAACTTTCATGCTAGATTATTTGTAATTTTTTTCTGAAATTAAAGTCTAGAGTTTTCATCACATTCTCAAGAAAGTCTATGATTAGAAATTACTATTCTAGATTTATTTCCCAGATTATCAACTCTACTACCTTATGTCTGAATTGAACCTTAGATAAGCCACTTTCATCCAAATCCCAAGGTCTACCAGGCCTTGAGCAGTCCCCATGGCTTTCTGTCTGTCTGACTGCCTGGCAGGACAGGCTGGTCCAAGGAATTAAATATAGAGTCAACAAAATCAATTACTGCACATCAAAGAATGATGATTCAATCCTTAGAGGAACTCTCATTTAAAATTGATGAAAATAGTAAATAGGGGCATCCATGAAATTAAGATACTTTGCATGTTATTTAATGGAGGATATTTTGTATTTTAAGAACAAGTTCAATAGTAGCACAAATAGTCCATTCTCACAATGCCCACATTTAAACTGTGCCAGACACATGTCCTGTGCCTGCATGGAACTTCTACACAGTTAGCTGCCACAAATCAAAGGGAATGTCATTGCTTCTAATAGGATTACATAGAACCCAGTAACAGGCAGGAAGACTAGCTTTAGACTGAGTAACTGGCCAGTAATTTGGATGTTTAACTAAATGATTGGCTGCCAAATTGACAGGTCATCCACACTGAACTAGGGACTGTTCTATGAATTTTCATGACCAGGATCACAATGGTTCATTTGCATGTGTGAAATTCTGCTGTGAAGCTGGCTTTTGAACTGGTTAGCTCAGCCAAAGATATGTTTCACAGGGCCATGCATTAGTGCCCTAGAAATACCATCACATGAGGGTAGCATAGATCTACCCAAAGCCTTCTATTTAAACACAATCTGTAATACAAAGGCCAACCAACAAAACTGATAATGGCTGGGGTATAAAGAACACAAGGGAACGTTGGAGTGTTAGAAAACTAAGATTAGTACCAAAAATGAACTTTCAGATGAGGAGAGAGATGTTTAAAGTCTTTAATTCTCAAGAAAAGTTTGGGATTTACATGGGGCCATTGCTCAGAGTAACTTCTTGAGTATTCAGAGAATATTAAGGTGTCATTGTCATCATTACTATCAATCAGCTGTTAACCACTAACTGTGTACAATACATTGGGACAGACAGGCAGACCACAATCACAAGTCATATGAGACAAAGATTTTCCCTTAAGGGATTTATGATCTAGTCAGAGGTGAAAAGACACGAAGCAAAAAAATAAAAATCATAATAACCCACATTTATTATTGACTTATCATGTGCCAGTTATCTTGCAACAAGACTGATATAGCAGTGATGTAATGAATATTTTGAAGATGAGAAAATGTAAGCTTAGAAAGGTTATATGATGCTCCAGGGAATAGAGCTATGAAGTAGTTTTGAACCAGGTATGTCTACCTTTTGCCAAATATTCTTAGTTCTTCCCATTAAAAAGATAAGGAGTCCAAAATATATATCCTGGAGTATATAACAGAAAAATATAAATATCTAGTAATATAAAATTGAATAACTAAACAAAGGAACATTTATATGATTAGGTATTATGAGGACATTTAAAATCCATTGTGTTTGAATATTATTGGCAAGAGAAATTCTGCTAAAAGAAAAAACAGGGTATGAAATCATAGGTACAGTCTGATGCCATTGTTGTTATAAATATTGTAAAATGTATGCACACAGAATATTAGCAGTGGCTATCCTTGGGTTGTGAGATTATCAGTAATGAACTTTCTCCCATTGTGTCTGGTACATCCCCAAGTCTTCACTTTGAGCATTTGCTTTTTTTTTTTTTTTTCACTTAGAAAGATCCCAGACACAATTTTAAATACATATAAATAGTCACCGAGGAAAATATACGGTAACTGATATAGACAGTAACATTGGAGGAATTTCAAATCATATCATGTGAAATAAAGGCCTAAAAAAATCAGGAAAGGGTACAAGATGGCAAGGGCTCCTGAAGGAAAGGCAGGTCAAAGGAAGGCATCAAGGCAAGGACATCACATGAGCCATGTCCCAGAGGCAGAAACTGGAAAAATGTACTTGGGGAATGATGGGACTTAAAAATTACAATGGAGAGTTCTGAAAGAGAAGGAGTTGGAGAGATAAATTACATCTTCTATGGATCATGTTTTAAAAGGTGGGACTAGGTAAACCTGGGAAGGACTTCTATGACAACATTTCTAGGACACAAAAGCTAGAGCACCAGACGTGTCCTCTGGCTTAGACATGGGTTTTTCAGCTAGCTTCACAGTGGAATTTCATACATGAGAAGATAAGTAGGGACCAAATTTTGGAAACTCTAAAATGCCATGCAAGCAAGTTAGACTTGTTCCTGTAGGCAGTGGGCAACCTCTGAAGTTTTAAGCAAGGGTCAATGAGGGGAAAAAACATTTAGTAAATTTAATCTGACAGCACTGGATAAATAGATTGGAAAGGAAACAATTACATGTTTCTTGTTATATGTTTCTTTACGTTGATTATTTTTCCCTATGAATAACATATCTTTCTCAATTACCATAATAAACTCCTTGAGAAGAAAAATTGTATCTTATATTTCTTTGTATCACTGACATTTCTGAGCAATAGGTGAGCATTAAACAGTTATTAAAGGTATCTACTTTGGATTCAGAGTCCTCTGTGAGACTCCCAGCTCCTCAAAGGAGCAAGAAGATCCGCCTAAGCCTCCGAGTGCTCACCTATAGAATGGGACAGTAATATTCACTTCATAGGTCTGCAAATAGGATTAAGTGAGACTATGAGATTGTGTGTGCAAACCCCTTGCAGTGGAAGTATGCACTGTTTCAGAAATCATGATTGTGCAAAAGAAAAAAAAAGTTATCAAGACAAGTTTGTTGGTGAAGATGATGATGTCGATGTTTGACCTTGGCTCTCTAGCTTACTCACTGAGTGGAAGAATGTGAGCCAAATGTAACTTGGAAGTCAATTATTGGGGCAAATTTGGGCACCGGTAATAATATCTGAAGGGCAAAGATTGAGCCCACTCATCCTAATATAAATAGCACCTGGCAGGATATGCATTTGTAAGCCAAAATAAGTCATCATTAAGTTAACAAGGAATAGCCATCTGGCATGGGCTTGCTGTAATAATAAGTGGTGTCTGTAAGCGGAATGGGTCCTATCACCATCCATAAGAATGAAAAAGAAACCTCCTCGTTGACTGTCTACTAATCACTATAGTCACAATGTGTACTTACTGTGTAGTATCACCTACATGTGGTTAGAACAGGCAGAGAGCTTCATAGCTCAGTTTAAAATGCCCAAGACATAACACACAGTATGTCTTGCACAGGAAATATATAAGATTACCCTCGAGGAGCTCAGTGTGCAAAAAATTCCACCAAAGTCTAAGTGAAAAGGACACACTGAAGAGACTCTGCTGGCCTAAAATGGGATAACTTAAACACCAAATGTATACTAATTGCAATAGATTAAAATATATCAAATATATATATTTTAAAATTCCAAGTAACAATACTAACAAAAGAAACAAAATATTCACCCCTCACCAAAAATATACTTAGAAAACAAGGCAATACTCTGAAAATTGATGTATAAAAGAAACAAACCAAGTATTTATTTTGACTCTTGCTATCTGAATAAGTATTTCAGAACAGCCAAATATTTGATATGGAAAAACATTGTTATAAGAAAATTTCAACTAAGAAGGAAAATTTTTACACATACTTAAAGTTGATAGAATAGTACAATAAAGTTTAAAATTCTGATTACCTGGTTTTAATAGCTATTACCAACATTTTTCTAATATTATTTCATCTATCTGCCACTTTTCTGGGCTTGCATATTTTAAAGCAAATTCACGGAAGGAAAAATAAAACTATATCAGATAAAAGTGGCTTTTCATTAATTATCTCAACTCACCATCTAACAATTCACAAAACAGTTGACAAGTATAAAAGATAAATTGGTTTTCATGAGCTAGACTGGGGGCAGATCCCTTGACTGACCATTGCTCATAAAATAGACATACCTGAAAAAGCAATAGGAATCACCAAAATGATTCTATGGACCGAGGTTAACAAGCACTGGTGCACTCTAACTTACCTGACAATCATGAGGATCTTTATTTACCTTTCTAACTAAATCTGGGGCCTGAGAATACTTTTCCTATCTCCACCACGAAGTGACCCTCCGGTATATCTGTGCAGAAGTAAAAAAAGAGGTCACAAAGGAGACATATTTAATCTCTGAAATGTTCCTTCATATGGTCTAATTTATCCTTCCCCCTTTAGATGAGTTATTTAGAACTTCTACAAGTAAATCCATTCCCCCAGGTGAGAACAAAGTGACTTACAGAACTGCCCTCCATATCCAGGAAATTGATTTTTTGTTAGCTTTTAAATTCTTCAAAATCCTGAGGAAGGCTTCAAAAGAGCCTGTGGTGTTACCGCTGCTGTTGATATAGCTGCTGTTCTGGCCGGAGTAGGATGTTTCAAAGCCCGCAGGTTAACAAGCCAACGCACTGAACAAAATGATGTCTCAGCAGCAAGCGGGAGAGAACAGGCATCTCCATGTGTTAGTGTAAAATTTTATTTTTCCATTGACTCAAGTTCGTAATTTACTTGTCTCAATTTTGTTTAAATTTTCTCTTTCTTGTATTTTCAATATCACTTACAACTTTAAGAATACTTTCTTGGCCTACTTTTATTTGTTTCTAAATTATGCTGTTTTTTAAAAATATATTTTTTATTGATTTCAGAGAGGAAGGGAGAGGGAGAGAGATACAGAAACATCAATCATGAGAGATAATCAATTGGCTGCCTCCTGCACTCCTTACGCTGGGGAACGAACCCACAACCTGAACATGTGCCCTGACCAGGAATTGAACCTGTGACTTCCTGGTTCACAGTTCAATGCTCAACCACCAAGCCATACACCAGCTGGCCTCTAAGTTATGTTCTTTATCTACCTTCATTTATTCCCAATCAGCACTGAAAGAAAAAAAATATTCTCTACACACATCCAGAAAAAGCAATTTCCCAATGTCCAGATAGTATCCAATCTGATGGTCTGTCCACCAAAATTATAGCTCAGAGAAGGAAAAGGCAGCAACATTGCACTATGAGATACATAGAAAGACCATTTTTCCCTAAATTATTTTTCTATTTTATGGCATTATGCCTGAAATTCACCATGAATTCACCATGTGGAGGTAAGGAAGAAAGACCTTTTAAAATGTATTAGTACTTGTTTGTCTGTTGGCCATTTTATATAATTAACTCAGTAGCCCTTTCTGATGGTGAAACAATAGGCTGGTTCATCTTTAAGGACATTGAGGAGTGTACTTAGGATGGGCACCCCTGACCCACATGGAAAACTCATTGCTGGGGTAGCTGAGTGGGTAAGGGCCAGGGCCCACATCGGGGATGGTTGTCAACACATCTATCACTCAACAAATGTATGGTGGAATGCTGTTCTAGCTACTGTGGGGTGGCACACACACACACACACACACACACACACACACGTGAAATGAATCCTAAAAAAAAATAAATCTCAACTACTTCAAGGGTTCTGCTTTGGTTACCTTAAATTAGGGGTGTCGAACTCAATCAGAGAAGGGGCCAAAATCTAAAATCCAGCCTAAATCGCGGGCCGAATGGTTTACTGAACAGTCATAAACTGACAATGTCATAAACTGACAGCGGAGTGCAGTGATGACAGCGCGGTGCGGGCCACATTGCAAGGCCTGGCGGGCTGGATTTGGCCCGCGGGCCTTGTGTTTGACACATGTGCCTTAAATCATAAATTTTATGTTTTCCACTTTCACTTGATATTTTTGCCAAACCCATTTAGACACACACACACACACACACACACACACACACACACACACACAAATAAAGTAACAGTTTCACTCTGTGTTTACCCTCTTTTCATCCATGAAATTCCAAATGCTGGGCACTAAATAATCTGATTATGAGTCTTTCAGATTTGAAATTCAGCTCAGTTTGAAGAGGCCTTTCGTGAAAGGAATAGATCACTGACCAAATATGTAAGTAAAAGGAAGGTGGCTTCTGAATCCAAAACAAAGCCTAAAATGAAAAATCTAGAACTTCAGGAGGCACTGTGGTCAAAGGGCAACAGGCAAAGCTGTGGAACAGAAAACCCTCTAGCTTCGGGTCCCATAAACTCAGCTCGGAGCCATCTCCCGGCTGTGTGGCCTGGCAGGAGGCATGGCCAAGTCTTCATCTTCTCACCTATAACCGAGGGGTGATAGTATCCACCTCAAAGAGTTGCTGTGGGCATTGCTAAGCTGGTGAACAGAGAGTCCCTGGCATGCAGTGTGTCCTCAGTAAAGGACAATTGTTGTTTTTGCCACTTTTAAGACGGGAGGATAAAAAAGGCAACCCTGGAGGAACAGAGAAAAGATATTTGAGTTGGTGCACAGATGTTTTCCCTCCAATTTCCACATTCCACACCACTTCAGTCTGACCCCAAAACACAGACGCCAGCCAGAAGGGAGCCCACCCAGGAATCATAAAGATAGATGCCAAATTGAATTAGTTAACTCTGATTTAAATATAAGGACATTATATTTTGTGACTCAATTCCTTAAGCTCCCCTCAGACCAAAGGTATATGAAGTCCTGCACTGAGTAGGGTTTTCTCTTTTTTTCTTTTGTAATGTTTGAAGTACAGTAATTATAAAGAAAAATATAATAAACATGCACCAACCCACCCAACTGCAGAATGTTAGCACTTTGACAAATTTGCTTCAGACTTTTTAAATAAAAGAAATGAAACTTCCCAGATAAAAATTGAAGTCTCCTTTGTTCCCTGGCTGGAATCTCGTTCCC
>NC_140510.1:24331150-24463650 GCF_964339955.1 Pipistrellus hanaki
ATACTGATACTGTATTATTTGCCATGAATTTCATGTCCATTACTTTATTTCATTGGGGGAGGCAAATGATTCAATTTTTTCTTCTATAAAAGGAACCAAGTAAAAAGACGTACTTTTTTTCATACGATTGTCATAAATTTGAATGAATTGATGCAAGTAACACATTTAGGGGGGAAACCTTCTAAACCTTGTCCATTATTTAAGTTTATATACAACAACCCTTAGCTATACGTGCCATCCCCCCATCCCCATTTTATAGAGAAGAAAAGTTGAGGGGCATGGAGGTTAAAAGATCAAAATGACCAAATCAGTTCATGTGTAGGGTCAGGATGGAAAGCTACACTGGTCTCCCTTGGAAAAATTCATATTCTTTCTCCTACACTCACCTACCTGATGCTTAGATTAAGATTTTAATGAAGAGTTTGATATAAAAATCACTCCCATTTGAAACCCATATAATTTGACATACCATTTCAATTATGGAGGTAGTTATATCTAATAGGTTTCATCAAAGTTGGGCCAAAATGTCTGAGAGAAACAAATGAAGAAAATGCATATCCCATTTATCAGCTGTTAAGCCATAAGGTACTTCCTAATTCACCTCATTTCTCAATGTCTCCCCAAATCAGTCTCATTCAAGAAAGTATGAGCAACAAGACTGCAGATGGGACCTTCTACTTCAACAGAGTCCCTAAGTAGAAATATAATAGAGTCAGAGCTCACTCTCTCGCTAGGTCCTCAAGCCACAGTTCATTCACCAGAACTGGCTGGATGCAGGGTTTCGTTTCACTTTGCTCTTCAGCTGAATGGATGTAAGTTTGAGAACCATTGCATGCATACGTACCCCTTAACACCTGGATAAAGACCCACATTCATGAGTACATGGTGGTGGTCGTGCTCATCCCACTCAGGTGGCCAGGGCCCATCTCTAACTCAGTGCTACCCAGGCGGCTCACTCTCCTTCATTGCATGGGCAGCACCCCTTACACAGCACGCCACTGCCAGGCACACTCATGCCCTTCCACCAGAGTGCACACAATTCAGCCCAGGCCTGCCATCGGCTCAGATGCAGATGGTGGGGAGTTGACTGTGCTGTTTTTATAAACAAAGAAGAGCACATCCATTTCCATAACGTCATTTTCTGTTTCCAATGTGAACGTCTCGGTAGCCTTTAATCAAGTCCTAATTTCTGAGTTCATACCAGTCTCATGGGCCCCAGAACGGAGCTTGGAGGCAGAAAGAGAAAGACTGGAAGGATGTGCTGGAGGACATGGGCAGTGGCAGCCGCACTCCCCGCTCTGGGCACCCCTGGCTCCTGGATTCCCTCTCTTCCTACCTCCTCCTATTCCCCAGTGATTGGCTTAGTGACTTGGGTAACCTTCTGTTTCCCAATTTCCCTAACAATATTTTATCAGGAGCTTGATACTCATTTTACTAATTGCTAATTAACCAAGACCAATCCCTTAAGAATCCTTGACAATGTAAGTAATAAAAAAAAAAATCTCACTTCCTCCTCTTGTAAGAAGTGTGGGACAAATGCCTTATGCCTTATTTCAATGTTGAGCTGAAGGTTATACATAAGAAACGTGTATAACTCAGATGTCACGATGGCTCTCGAGTACTCGGGGAACAATTAAGATTGCCTATTAAGAGTCCATGGCCTACTGAAAAATCTCAGAACCTCTCTCTGGCATATAAAAAATGCTAGCAATAGCTGAATTAAAGGTTACATACCATCTAACCACCAGCTTTCAACAAATTATTGCAGAAATAGACCAGTTTAGATATATGACCTAAATAAACAAAGCAGATATTCACCTCGTGCAGATTCTTTACCAAGTGGATCAGTGAATATTATAAAAATGTTACTATTTCTAAGGGCTTTGGAAGAGGAGAAAAGCTTTCTGCAGAACCCTCAAAATACTCAATCAACAGCAAAGCTTGGTTCTTTGGTGATATGTATGACGGTAATCAGTTAGGAAATAAAAATCGAATTAAATTGAAACAAACTTCTCTATCGTGTAAGAAATATTTGGGGGCAGAGTATGATTGGTCTAGGAATTAGATCAACAGAACCACATGGAGTTTAATGATGCTATTTAAATAGGAATCTGATTAAATTACACTGCTCCACAGCAGCAAGGTGGGAAGGGAACCCACGTGGTGAGCATATATTTTGTGGAAAATACAATTCCTGACATTTTACATCTATCATCTAAACATATCCTGTCCACAAAGCTATGGAGTGTGTATGATTATTTCTCTCTATTATTGTTCATAGGATGAACTTAGTCATGTGGAGGAAATCTACTCTACCTCAGATGATTTTGTTTTGGTAGTTCCAGAGGCCTCATGGACAGGACAGTCACATGGCATAGAACAAAGGCACAACTTTCTGGCAAAGCCCTAAGGTATTTTATAAGGTGAATCTAAAACACAGTCTTTGCTTTCCAGATGATGCAACAAAATTTTAAAGTTCATGTGACCAGCAAGCAAACTATGCTTATGAGCATTTTATATTAATATTACTCATGTTAAATGAATCCTCCAATGTGGACTAAAAAAAGGGGAGGGGGGTTCTAAAGTAAAGTAACCTCACAGGATGATCTGGTCATAAATTCCTAACTGGGCAAATAATGGTGGGTAGTCATGTTCTAGAGCTATAAATTCTCTAGTGAAAGGCTTAAACCAGCCCTGCCCATTGTTCTTATGCATCTAAGTTAACAAACCTTTTAACTTTTGTTTGTTTGTTTGTTAATTCTCACCAGAGAATACCTCCCCCCGACACACACACACACACACACACACACACACACACACACACACACATTGATTTTTAGAGAGAGTGGAAGGGAAGAGGAGAGATAAAGAAAGAGAAACATAGATATAAGAGAGACCCATTGATTGGTTGTCTCCCAAATGCACCCTAATGGAGCCACAGCCTGCAACGGAGGTACATGCCCTTGACTAGAATCAAACTGGCAACCCTTCAGACCCAGGGCCGATATTCTAACCACTCAGCAAAACTGGCTTGGGCTTAACACACTTTTGTGAAATACCAGGTATAATTCCCTTTGAAAGGGGGTATTAACCCTTCAGAGAGGACATAATCTTGTTAACTATCCTATAATCCAATCCCTACCTTGTTCTCTCCAATCTTACTTATGCCCCCTTTTTAATTTCAAATGCATAAAATAAGCTGCAAATCTGTCCCTCTAGGGACAGTTTGAGATCTTGCTTCACAACACATGTGGTCAGTTTGGCTCAAATAAACTCTTATAAAAATTACCCATAGGTTTGGACTTTTCTGTTGACACAAATTTGAAAAGGAGTAACTGCCTCAGATGGATACTAATAATGTTCCGATGAAGAAATAAAAAACAAACAAGCAGATATTTCCATCTCTATTGTGCCAAAAATAAAGATACAGAAGAGGGTTTACTACTTTGTCTTCCCAAAGAAAGCAATCATCCTATACTTACAAACCCTAAAATATTGAAATCAGAAAAATCAATGTGTTCTTCATCTATTTACATAGTCTATTTAGTGTTTTAAAACACAGAAAGAAGTTATTTTTTATATATATTTTTATTGATTTCAGAGAGGAATGGAAAGGGAGAGAGATAGAAACATCAATGATGAGAATCATTGATTGGCTGCCTCCTGCACTCCTCCCACTGGGGATCAAGCCGGCAACCCTGACTGGGAATCGAACACTCAGCTCCTGTTTAATAGGTTGACTCTCAACTACTGAGCCACACTGGCTGGCCCAGAAAGATGTTATTGAAAACAATTAAAAAATGGAACCCCCTAATATAATAGAGTCTGTTAGTAAAACAAACCTATGTTTTTGTTGTTGTTAGTGGTTAGTCATTGTATGGACTGCTGAAATTATTCTCATTGCACTACAAGGAAGTAAATCCATGAATCAGGTAAGCCAGTTTATTATAATAGCCAGACCTAGAAGTATTTCAACAACTGTGATATGTGTGCTAGGTCCAACAAAAAATCTCTCACAGAGGAAAATATCACAGCAAAAGCCTCTGTCTTTCTATACCAATGGCCTTTTTTCTAACCAGTACCTTAAAAAAAGAGGGGGAGGTGGTGGCATTTCTGTAACAGTGGAATCTAGCTAGCAAACGCCATGAACTTGCATCGCCAGGGAGAAGACATGATGAACTCCAGTTCAGAATCATATTGAATCAGGTTCAATTCAGGACATAAAATGAAATGAAAAACCCAAACTAATTAGATTGTAATGAGCAGTTCATATGCCTTATGCCGTTTTATCACATGTAGTAGGTGCTGTATCCCTACAATGAATGACTTCAAGCAAGTCATCAGCATGTACTGTGTTCAAGAATGCTAATCAGAAGGAAAAGGGTCTTTTTATGACATGCTTGAAGAAAACAAGATTGATTGTAGCTTCTTGATCATAGCAGCACCAGTGGAATGGCTTTATTTCTATTAAACTTCACTTGCATCTCTGGAAAGCATGGAGTGTCCTAATGAGACAGGCAGAAATAAAGGAGTTCATTGGTATAAAATTGCTAAAGTTGAAATGCCATGTATCAAGTTGGTAGCTGATATTCTGAAGAATATTCGGAGTCTGGGTCTGAAATTCAATGTAACAGGTACCATTTTGTTTCCTTCAGCCTCTGCTTCACACATCTCAACTGCCACATTAGAGTTCAGTGAATTTCCAATTCTAAGGCCCAAGGGTACTTTTTTTCTATCATTAAACATCTCATAACAAATAATAATCATAATTGCCATAATATCCCAAAGTGATTTTCAGTATAGCCTGGCCATGACAGAACCAGATTAAACTAAACAAAGGGAACCACAAATGAACAAAAGTAGTTCCATTTTGTGTGTGCAAGCCGTTTGCCAGTTAGCTCTTGAACCATCGCCTACCCATCCCTTGCTCTGCTTTGCATCTTTGGGAACTAAATTTCCCAGTCTCCTCTACAAACTGGATTTTGGTAGGCTTGGCTAATGAGAGGCACTGGAAGAATCCTGAGAGAAGAAAATGAAAATGCATCAGCATATTTTACTTTTTCTGCTCGTCTTGCTTGGATTTTCACCTTTGACAATGATTTCATCTTCCCTCTGATTCTGGCTCCACTGGAGAAGCTCTTCTCTCAGTGGACACAGCGCCAGAAAGAGTCCTGACCTAGATTCCAGTTCCCCAAGAGTGGCCCTCATCCCTGGGCTGTGGAAGCAGTACCTCCTCCTGTGTCCTTCCACCCATCAGAGTGGTAGTGGCTTCCTACTGTTTCTAATTTATGGCTCACCTCACCTTCCCTTCCCCCTGTCAACACTTCCATCATCGATGTAACAACTCCCTTTATTAAATTACTTCCGTTTTAAGTACCTGGAGTACTTTCTGTTTTCCTGCCTGGATCATGACTGATAGAATGTTTTTATTTAGACACTTCCTTCTCAGGAATAGCAATCCTTTCGAAACTGAATGAAGAGCTTTACATAAATTTCTTGATACAAAAATTCTCCTGCAAATACAGTTATTTCTATGTGCATCTGCTACAAGCTTTTTTAACGGGACAATTAGGAATCCTTGAATTTTTGAATTCTGCACACTTTTAACTTTTTATGGATTTCTCTAAATAATTTGTTTACATTCTGTTTAGCTGCCACTTAATTTGCTGCTAAAAATGATTTTTTTGTATTCCTATTCAACTTCATATCTTGATATTTTTTATATAGTGCATACTACATTTTTATCAGTATCATGGTAAAATAAAATAAACGTGTCATAAATTTCAAAGTCAAAAGCAAAAAGGTGCCAGATTTCATGACTATATGAATTACAAGATATATTTTTGTTGTTGGTGGGGAAAAAAAAAACCACTACCCCATTATCCCATTACTCTCATTTTCCCCCACACCATCTCCTATTAGAAGAACTTGAATTAACAAGAGGAGACTTATTTGTGATTTTTTTTAAAAGGAAAACTGGGTAAATATTTAGCTATCCCTAATTATCCTTTCTAATACTGCATATTTACATTTCCACATAGTCGCATAGTCGGAATTTTCTCTCAGTGATTTGGCAAGTATAAATTATCCTTGCCCTCAAGACTCCCAGGTTCTGCAAGCAGCACATAAATAGTTGCATTTTTAAAAGGCTGCAGTTTTATTATGAACAATTAATAATGGTTTTAAACATGAATGCTCTGACTTGCTGTAACTGCAGTTACTTTACATTAAATAATATTGATGCAAAAGGCCCTTCATTGCTTGCTGATGCCAAAGTTATCATAGCCCCCAAAGCCCATTTTGAAATGCTCTCACCAAAATTCATTTAGTACATCAGAAGTGCCCAACAAGGACTAAGTGGCAAATTGATCTTGGTTCTTAAGTAGTGAAGATACAGGCACCTCATTTTTAATGTGGCGTGCTGGCCCACAAACCATGGCTACCCACAAGAAAGTGAATCGTCTGACTCTGTAGTGGCAATGAGCTTGGCAAGTTCATGATTACACCTTCCCAGCATATCTTTGCTCATCTCTTCTCTCCACTACAGCCTGTAAAAGCCCAGCTAACCTTTTGAATCTAAGCCACAAAGCCACGCCTTTCAAAACCAACCCCAGAGGATAGGCCTGACCCTCAGGGTTTTGCCCTAGGGCTGGGAAGAGTAGAGCCTCTTCCAATAAAAGCCCCAGCATCACAGAGGTTGAGCAGCTTAACACTCACCTCTGAAATAGGGTGTGTCTTAGTGTGCTGGGGCTGCCATAGCAAAATGCCACAGATCGGGTGCCTCAGCAACAGAACTTGGTTTTCTCACAGTTCTGGGGGCTAGAAGTCTAAGGTGAGGCCTTACTCTTTGGCTTGCAGATGACTACTTTCTTCCTATGTTCTCACAGGTCTTGTCCCGTGCATTGGCTTCCTTGGTGTCTTTCCGTATTTCCAAATCTCTCTTCTTACAGAGATAGCAGTCATATTGGACTAGCATCCCAATTTTATTTAAACTTAACTAGTGACCGGATGCATGGAATGCGTGCAAGAGTAGGCCTTCCTTCTCCTGGCTGCTGGCATTGGCTTCTCTTTAGTACCCAGAACCCAGGCTTCACTTACAGTCCTGGCTTCATCCAGAAGATCGTCCAGAAGGTCATCCAGAAAGTTGTCCAGTCTAATTAACATATTATGCTTTTATTATCATAGATTACCTCATTAAAGGCCCTATGTCCAAATACAGTCACATTCTGAAATAATGCAGTTTAGAGCTTAAATATATGAATTTGGGGGAAGGCAATTCATACATTGACTTTATATCAATGAGACTGGGGAAATCTGGAGGCGTTAGTTCATACTTTCAAAACCTCCTGCAAACTTCTCCTCCCTTGGTGGTTCACTCACCCAATATCTTCATTCATAAAGCTCCTTTACTCTTCAGTTCCAGCAAAACTCCTTAGAATAGGATGGGGAAAGCTAATGCTACATTGTTATTTAAGTAACAGCTAAATCTAATATATTAACTTCAAGTATGTTTGCTTCAAAATAGGGGCTGAACATTAATCAAAAAGAATAAAATTTCATTTGTGAACTTGCAGGCACCAGAAGCCAAACCTATGTGGTGTTTCCTGTTGTTCCACAGCCTTTAAACTCATGAGACCTCTGGAGCCATCTCTATCACCCACTTGGAAATTCACCTTTGGTCCTTGGACTCCTACACTAACTACTATCATTATAATGCAAACCTACCTGACATTTTTTTTTTCTTTCTTTTTAAAAAAATACATTTTATTGATTTTTTTTACATAGAGGAAGGGAGAGGGTTAGAGAGTTAGAAATATTGATGAGAGAGAAATATAGATCAGGTGTTTCCTGCACACACTCTACTAAAGATATGCCAGAAACCAAGGTATTGTATATGCCCTTGACCAGAATTGAACCTGGGACTCTTCAGTCCAAAGGCTGATGCTCTATCCACTTAACCAAACCAGTTAGGGCAGTGCAAGCCTACCTGAAATTTCCTTTATTGAGTATGAGTGGGATGCAACATCCAAAGAAGCTGCTAAAAGTTGGTAAGTAGTACTTGAATACAAATCCCCAAAGCAGAGCTGCTAGAAATTGGGTTTATGATTCAATAAAGAGGGTTTTTTTTTTTTTTTTTTACTATTGCCAAACCTTGCCCCAGCGTGACCTGGGTGCACTAATCCTGTTAGGGGTCCTATTTTTGGATGTCATAAATCTAGGCTTTGGGCTATTTCTAGTCATTAAACATCCCATGGAACTTTTCATAACACTAAGGGTTTTTAATCTGCAGCTTCTGGCCAGATTCCAACTGGAATAATTACATTTTGCTTAGTGTACCTAAATTCTTATATGAAAGTACAAGACACCCTTTTACTGTATTATCTCCACAATTAAACTGTAATCTATAGAGTGTGCTGCATAGCTTTTAACTTGGGAGAATGCATGTGTTATATAATTCTATAAATTGTATTCCTGGTCAAACTCAATTTAGCCATTGCATTTTTTTCCCCAGGTCTTTGAAATAATTTGTTGCCCAAAAATGCAGGTCGATAAGTGCTAAATGTTATGTTGTCTTAAATCACAGGGAGTAGAACCCAGGAGCTGACGATGAGAGCCCTTTTCTCCCAACAGGAAATGAGAGCCTCTCTGCCTGAATTTCATTATTGTTCGCATGGTTGTTTGGGAATTTGGTTTCAACTCAGAAACACACCAAATGTTACAGGCAACTTGAATTCATTAGGTTCTTTTGATTATATGGGAAGTTAAGAAGAAGGAAAGCCTGGCCTTCTAATACACCATACCCACATGAGTGCAGTTTCCAGTTTATAGTTATAGGGGAGAAGAACACCAATTTCTCAAAGGTCTGGTCACCTAACATTCAAAAGATAAACAAAATGATCTCACTAAGGAGTTCCTAAACTCTAAAAGGCCTTTAAATAGGCCAACAGCTGCTCTTGCCCGAGGAGGGCCTGGCAAGCATCTACTCTGGAGGTCAGGGGATGAGCTGGGGAAGCCGAAACGCAGGCACCAGATGAGGGCAGCAGTGGAGGGCACTGTGCTGGAGACTGCTGGCGTTTGCCATTCTCAGCTTCACAGATGAGAAAGACTCAACTTGTCCGGATAAAACAGGCATGGGAATTGTAGCAAAGCCAGGAGAGTGGGCTGGCCTCTCTGAGGCAGTATGGACAGATGACTGATCCTTTTCAGCCAGGACATGTTTGTTGTAAAACACTAGACTTATTCTCTGATTGTGATTCTTATTCGGATGACGTCAGGAGGTTCACGTGTCTAACCAGCTGTCCCAGGTGAAGCCTACATGATCCCTAGGTTGGAGCAATGAAACCAGGGAAAGAACACATCTAGGCCCAAATAGAATGGTGTCTTTTTGTAAACCTTTCTAAAAACTCTTACACAGAGAAAACAGAACTTGTGCATATCCAACCTGCATCCCTTCACCACATGCGGAGCCTGGTTCCTTTATCCCACTCTACAGTAACAATAGGAAACAGAAATCCTGGAGCTTTGGCATTCAGTGCATTTACACACTCGTTTTTCTCCTACTTTGTTTTATTACTTTCAAAATAACATTCCTCCATGGCTAACCAAAACTCCAAGTGGAATAGATCTCCAAATACTGATGCGACAGATTTCTTTCTGGTCAATAGGACAGTAATTATTAGCATGTCTCACCAAATCCACATTCAGAGAGACTTGTTCGAAGCCAAGATAGTTTAGTAAAGTAGAGATACAAAGCTTTAAAGAACTACTATATATTTGGTATTTTGTTGTACATTTAATTCCAAGACATTTTACCCCTTCTCACACACACACAAAAAAAATGTAACAAACTGTAAAACTATGAAAATTTATTTGGTGAAAGCGTAAGAATTATATTCCCAGTTAAGCTGTTCCTTCTTTTTCCCCTCTTCAAATTTTGAAGGACTGTCTTTAAAACTGTTACATACCCAGAAGGGTTGGCAGAATTAGGACTGGAATAAAATAGGATATGATTTGTAAAATCATCTTCATATATTTGAATAAGGTATGCTTCCCCCTCGCAAACTTACTCGGTAAGATGGCTCTTATCACAGTTGTTAACACCATGGAGGCAATGTGCTATCTCTCTCCGTAATATTTGCATTTTGGATCTCATTTCTAATTGTGGAATGAAATAATCTGTTCCAGATAAAAGAATTTTAAGTTTAAGCCCAGAAATTATTTTTGAGCTCTACTTGATGACCTTTTTTTTTTTTTTTTTTTTTTTTGTAGTTTGAAGGGAAAATTCACTGAAAGTAATTTTTCTTGAGAGAATATTCTCTTCCTGCCAATTCTGCTTTACAAAACTACATTGTTTTACATTATGTATGTTAATAGATGCACGTGGAGGTTGTAGGGAGCTGGAAGGATTTAGAGCAAGTTTATCTAATCCAGTCCCCTCACCCAGAGATTTTAAAATAATAAATGTATAGCTGTCTTTAAACTAATCTTTAATACAAACAACTCACTGTCTCAGAATGGTCTTTCTCCATATGAATCCACCAGTGATGTGACTAGTAACTGGCTCTAGTGTATGTGTCTTTTTATCTAAATGTGCCCATTTGCACACTCTCAGGTACACCGACCATCAGGTGAAGCACCCACAGGGATTATGTGCTGTGGTTTGTTTTCTCCAGTATGGTGATCCATTTGCTTTCAGCAATGCCTGATCTCTAAACTCATCTCCTTATTGGCCAGGAGTCAACATGTGTGCAACAGCAGGCTGGGTCAAAGATAAAGCCATGACCCTTGAAAGGGAGAAGTTGACGGGGCCACATGGGGAAAAGCCGCTGATCTGAGCTTCATTAGCATAGTGCTCTAACCAAGGAGTTAACCAGACACAGACAAACAAACAGCACACACCTATTTTAAGATGAAATCGCTTAACCAATATTGGCCCACTTTTCAACAAACAAATGTTAACGCATTATCAAGTTTCCAAGCAATTATTCAAACCATTAGAATATACTAGATTTCTCGTTTTCTGTTATGAAAGAGTGTGTTGAGTTGTTGACTGGTGATGTGAATGAGCGCCCTAAGGAGAGGGGTGGAATTTATTCTTATTATTAGTAACAGACTTCACGTGGACTCTGGCATGATCTACAAGGCTTAACACTCCAAAGCTAGAGATCAGAGTTGCCCGTGACATGATGGAATTTGTTTTTTAATGATTGTATTTCATCTTAACTCATGTTGTCATGTGGAGCCATGATGTCACCTAAATGTAGTTAAGCCATAAAAGGTGCCATATTCTCCTAGTAAAATATTATTAGCATTTTTACTAGGCTCCTGTATCTATAATAATATGCAAAGAGAGAATCCAGATCCCTACGTTTCTCTGTTTCTATAATAGAAATAAAGTTAGCATGCATTCAATCTCACAGAAAAGTGACCCACATCTTCATCACAGTAAATCTTTCTGGAGGAATCAGGTGCAAACTAACCATTCTGGAGGATAGTTCCTGTGCTCTAGAAGATCCATTGTGCTCTCAGTTACCAGAGACAGCAGGCATCATAATGGAAAATGCCATGTTAATCAGGGGTCTAGAACACAATCTTACATGCAGTAAGTGCTTGACAAAATTTGTTTATTTAAAAATATCACATGCTTCACAACTTAGTCACCATTATCATCATCTTCATTCACTTTTACTCCAAATACACCAAAAGCCCAACAGGAGCTGATCCTTTGGAACCTCACTAGTTTCCTGAGTCTAGAAATACAGTGAGTCATATAGAAAGCTTAAAAACAGAATGCAGATCTGTTTTTGGCTAGTATTCTAAATCTAGATAATAGTTACTTAAATTCATCCTCAGGTGGCAAGAGGGAAATTCAACAAGTATGACAAAGATGGGCCAAGGGAAAAAGAGTTTTTGAGATCTCTTGGATTCATTTCTATCTACGCAGCTTCATTATTTATAACTATTTGATATAAGATTATTCTCCTGATCCCAAAGGAATGAGTTTAGGAGGAAACAGAACAACACTAACACCTATTAATTCCGATAATTAACATCTGACCATTTGCAAAAACCATTGGTTAATTTGCTTGCTGTGCCCCATTTTAGCTGAAATTGTCCTGTTCACAGTTTCTTGCATGGGAAATAGCACTGGGCTCTTTTGTGCATCAGAATTTCCGCTGGTTCAACCAGCAATAAAGACCCTTCATTTGTCAACAAGGAACCAGTAAAACTCTGCTTCTGAAATTTTTCTAGGACATGCATTTGGATGGAGGTGGTTACTAGACCTGATGGATCATGAATGGAATCAGGATTGGTGACTATGTTGACTCATGCTTAGAATAGCTAAACTGAGAAACCCTCGCAAGTTAGAGGCTGCCCAACTCTCAGTGGACTTTTTCAAGAACTTGAAATATCTTGATGCAAAAAAGTCCTATCGAGAGCTTGGAGTGTTCAATTCCAGAAATATGAAAACTTTAAAAAAAAAAAAAACTTTCAAGCTAATGAAATGGTAAAGGTCTTACATGTGGAGAGATAAAGATGAGTTTTGAAATTCAGGAACAAATTAAATCTAAAGATTTAAAAAAAATTAAATGTTTCTCTTAAATAAGCACATCTATGTATGTAATGTGAAGACTACAGGGATAACACCAAAGATGATTCCCATCTAATTTTGTTAAAGTAGTTTGGGTGTTTGATTTATATACTACCTGATAGTATACTCTTACACTGTAGTTTATTGGGCAATTAAAACTTCTGTGACAAGACACTAACCAAGAGGATTGGGAAGAGAAGTACTCATAGATCCTCTAGTTAAATTAGAGATAGTTGCAATGTCATTGAAATGATGTCTGATCTGCACATTATTTTCCAGAAGTAACACCAGCACCAGGCATTTGCAATTGTGCCAAATTCTCCAAAATTTCTACACTGGGAAAATGTTTAGCGATTGAAATAGAAAAACTATTCTTTAAACTAAAAACAGCCTTAAAATAATTACATGCCTACTAGCTGAGAGTGATACATTACACTTGTTCATGCTTTTTATACATTTTCAATGACTGACGAGAAGATTATAGGTAATTTTTTCTTTCTATTGATACTAGTAAAGTTGCATCCCGGCTGTACAAGTCAGTCTGGAATAAAACAACTTGAGTGTAATCTGGAGTCAAAACAGGTGGTGAGAGAATGTAGCAGCTAAGATGTTAGACTGAAAACTAAGAGGGGGAGGGGAAGAAAATAAGAGAAGACCAGTTTATGCCACTGGTAATGCAGCTGTGCAAAATAAAACTCAACTGTGATCAAAATTGCAATTGACAACCTGAAGACAAATGAAAGACCAAGAGACAGACAGCTCGTTGAGAAAGCTTGGCACCCATGAGTTTAGCCAGAGCTCTGTGCAAGGAAAATAGAATGCAGATGGGGAGAAAAGCAGCTGAAACGTGGTAAGAGAAGGAACTGTAAACATCAAATCCATCAGGTAAACTTCAAGGCATTGTGGTGGGCGTGAGGCTGTGTCTGCTGGACTCAGAACTGGTCTTCTGGGAATCAAACAAAGTTCCCAGCATCCACAGCATAAACATGACTTTCACACATAGCCACACAGTTCACACTTCAATGGCATTCTTGTTACCACTGTCTCAGGTGAATTGCAGTTTGCTCTAAGAATACCCTCTCACCCAGTCATCCCAGTCCAAAGGTTCTTTGTGGCCATGTGTTCTTTCATAGTGACGATGGCACTACCAACCTCCCAAGCAAAGAAGTTATTTTGACAAATCATCCACATATGAATTCTATTGCTGTTTCTCACAATTCATAATTTGGGGTGGGGTGGGAGGTGGAGTCTCTCCATTGCTAGGGCCTTTTTGTTTTTGTTTAGCCAGGAACTGGCAAAGTCATATATACTGTGTCTATCATTTTAATGTAAAGTTATTCCAGAGACTTCCCAAGAGGGTTTTTCTCTCCCCCCACACCCATTGGAAATCTTAAAAATTTTAGCAGTTGTTTTTAGACAACTAGTACAATTTCCCTATCCTGTAGGAAATCTTGATTAATCAGACTCGATCTTTCTGTCCAGTGTGGGAGAGATCTGGCTAGAAAGTTTTTATAATATTGATTCACAAATGCTTCTATTTGTCTATGCTCCTATTTGATGGAGAGACACACATAACACCTGTTCTTCATGATAGTCTTACACATATGTAAAGATAATAGTCATTTCTTTCATTAATCTTCTATTCTATAGTTTAAATTATCCTGTGTTTTTCTCTCATTTAACTACTATATTTTTTAGAATTCTAGTTATTCTCTTCCACACACACTTTTTTCTGCCAATGCTCCTTTTCAAATTTGCTATTCAGACACAATATTCTAGTGTAGTCCAAGCAACACTAAAAACCAGGGGATTATAATTTCCCCAAAAATAGATTTTTTTAACCTATATAGATTGAGGTTTTGCTAACTTTTCTTTCTTTTTTTTTCTTTTTTTAAGAGGAAGAGAGAAAGGAAGAGAAAGAAAAGCATCAATATGAGAAGGAAACATTGACCAACACACTCCCTACTGGAGATGGACCCTGTAACATAGGCATGTGCCTTTACTGGGGATCTAATCAGCAACCTTTTGTGTATGGGACAGCACCCAACCAACAGAGCCACACTGGCCATGGCTTGCTAGCTTTTTAGTAGCTACATAATACTCTCAGCTCATATTGGGTATGTCACTCAGCTTTTTTTTTTTAAATCTCCAGCTTTTTTTTTTAAATCTCCAGCTTTTTTTTTTTTTTTTTTTTTTTTTTTTTTCTTTTCTACATGATCATTTTTTACCTTCTGAAGATAACAATGTTATTGAAGGTTATAATCATCCTTCATGTTATAAGAAGGTTATAATCATCCTCCATGTGATGAAAGAAGATTATAACTTAATGTTCAAATATGACACAAAAGAATAATGCAAACAATAGATGGACCCATGCTGAACCTAAAAAAACTTTAATCTTTACCAAAGAATGTTAGATATCATTTGTTTGGCTTAATTTCATCTCACTGGAGCAAAGAAAGTTCAGGGTTGGCAGGGAATGGGGTGGGGTGGGGGTGGGGAGAGGTTGAATAACATGTACACAGTGCAGGTGATAAGGATGAGTCAAAAGAATGGCAGGATTTTCAGTTGGAAAGGATAAAATCCATACAAATTAGTAGGAAATGAGTGAAAAGATAAACTTCAACAATATTACAGGGAGTCTTAAAAAACAGACAGTGGTACTTTGTCTTTATTCAATAAAAATTGAAAGAAATTTAATAATATTTGAGCAAGTCAGTGACATAAGATAAGCAACTAATATTCATTTAGCAAATAGATAGTATCAAGTAATTTTTTTTCAGATGTCATCTCATTTAATCACAACCCTGCTTTAGAAAGAATAGTTCAAGAAAGCTGGAGTCAGAGCAGTTATAGGAAGAATCCAGACTGGGAGAGGCCATGTGAACTAAAGTCGTTTCCAACAAAGAGATAATGAACCCTTTAACCAGCAAAGTGATGGCTAGAATAAAGTAAAGACAAAATGCAATTGACAACGAAGAAGAAGTAGCTAGATTTGGTAACTAGATGTGGGAAGAAAATAGTAAAGTAAATCCATCAAGAACACACAATCTTAATATTATAACCTAGGAAAATGTAGCTCTCTTAACAGTAGGAAGGAAATAACAAGGAGAAAAGCTGGGACTTGTCTGTGGTGTTGGAAAATGATGGATTGACTTTGGATGGATTAACATGGGTGTGTCTCTGAGACATCCAGATTAAAATGTTCCAGGTCAGAGAGTTGTAAATTATACGTGGTACTTGAGAGTCATATTGATATTAGAGGAACTGAAAATATGGAATGTCTAGATCAAGTTATAGGAATAAATAAGAATTCCAAAAGAGAAATGGAAAAAAGATAAAGGCTTAGGGTAGTAAGAAGAACTGGCAAAAGAAATAAAAACACCATCAACAATATGGGAAGGAAACTCATATTGAGCTGTCGATGGCAATAAAGCAGGGAAGATGGGGCAGAATATGAGAGCAAGCAGGAGTATTTGATGCTGCAGAAAGTCTTAAATGACACAGCTCCTATATGCTGGACCATGTAAGAGCCAGCTCTTGCGATGGGCCCAGGTGAGGTCAGTTGACCACATTGGTATAAGCTCTCTAGAAGAAGCTGGAATCTACTAGAAGAAGCTGGAATCTACAGTTTGATTTCTCCCCAGTACTAGGAGGACTGATTGGTTTGCTGGTGCTGGGAGGATATTCTTTGGAAGAACAGAATACTGGTGTGGCTCAGAATTAAGTGTCCTACTGGAGAAGCCAAGACAAAGTGATGCTGAGAGATCCAAAGGTAAAGTCATGTTCCAGGTGTGTGCTATAAGGGTTTGGAGAATGTTCCTCATTAGACTTTAGCATGGGGTAGGGGGTTTCTACTCTCTGGATAGGCAACAAGGCAAAGTTTAAATATTAGAGGACATAGTATCCTAAAATGATTCTGAAACAGATCCCAGTACAAGAAGGAAAATGAAAAGGCACAAATTGGGCAATTATTATCAGGATTTTAAGGCTAAAAGAGCAGCAAGAAGGACTAGTTGGCCCTAGCCATTTTGGCTCAGTGGATAGAGCATTGACCTGCAGACTGATGATTCCTGGGTTCTATTCCAGTCAAGGGCACATACCTTGGTTGCAGACTCGACCTTGGTCAGTGCATATATGGTAGGCAACCAATCATTGATGCTTCTTACTCTCTGTCTTTCCCTCTCCCTTCTCCTCTCTCTAAAAATCAATGGAAAAATATTCTTGGATGAGTATTAGCAACAACACAAAAGAATAACTTGTTTTAATCTCAGAGCACTGGACTAGAGGTCCCAAAATTTCTACCTAGGTTTAGGGAGGTCTCTGAAATCTGAGGCAAGTTTAAAACCTGAAAGCTCTTCCAGCTATAAAGACTTTTTGGATTACAGAGATTGAAGTTGAGTATAATAACGCATAGGAGTGCCTTCAGAAATAATGGGTTCAACCAGGATGTATAGTAGCTGGTGTGAAAGCCAAATTGCAATCCATAAAGGAAGGAGTGAAAAAAAAAAAAAAAAAAGAATGTAATTTATGGAAACAACTAATTCTGATGGAATTTTGCACTAAAAGGGAGAAAATGTAGGAAAAGAGAGAGAAGAAAGAAGTTGAGGAAAGTATTTAAGGTCCAGAAAAATATTTCAATTTATCTCTAGCTGATGGAAATGAAGACACCTATAAAAAGAGAGAAGGACCAATAGAAAGAGGAATCTTCCATGAAATTATGGGGTCCCAAAACAGAAGAGAATGGCATAGACAAAGTATGTCTAGACCCAGAACCCATTTGAAGTTGCATCCTCACAGAAGAGGCCTGGGGAGGTGAGAGGACCAGACTGAGTCTGAAGGCCCACACATTAGTCCTGATACTGTCTGCAATCCACCATGCAAGCCTGGACAAGCGTGGCTTCTCTTGGAGCCTCTATTTGCTCAGGAGTAGGGGAGATGGCCTAGATCCTTCTAGCTTGTAACCAATCAGGAACAATTAGACCAGAGAGATGTTGAAGGGAGAAGAACAAAGAGAATGGAAGATCTGATTAGTCTCCATGTTCTCAGGAAATTAGCAAACCTAATGATGGTGATGGTGAGGGCATCACTGGGGTTGCTACAATAGAATGAGAATCCACAGGGGGAACACCAGAGCAAAGCAAGGCCATGAGAGATCGCTCTGCCCAGCAGCTAGTCATGCCAGTTCTAAATTCTGGCTCAGCCACTAATAAGTTATGGGACCTTAGACAGACTGCTTAATCTCTCTAAACCTGTTTTCTCATCTGATACATGAGAATAATGGTTCCTTTATGATTGGTATTAGAAAGATACTAATGAGAAATTCAATAAGATAACGTATGGATAGTACTTATTCTATAACAAGACCTATATGTGTGCTCAAACAAGTTCAGTGCCATTGAAGTAAATAAGAGAAAGACACAGCTGAGGATAAGTAATAAAAATTCATAGTGACCACTGTAGTTTCATAACTTGCCCTCCTACAGTCATCTAGAAGAGGGAGTAGATAAGGCAGTTAATGAAAAGAATTTCATAGTATAGCAGAAGCAGAGGAGGACATTGAAGTGCTTCTGCAAAGCAGGTGCATGACTGAGGACTGATCACGGGCAGAGAAGAAAAAGGGAAGGGCCCTTTGACTAGGAAACCAGGGCAACGTCACAATTCAAGAGGCCAAAGGTCAAAGGAGTGCAAGTCTCTGGTACAAAAGGGATTGGATGAGGCAGGTGGGTTAGAGCATGTGGTCAGGAAAAGGAAACACAAATGTACAGAATTGAAAGGGGTCATAGAGAAAAACATAAAAAAGACAAAGCAAGATGCAAAGAAAAAAATTCTGGAATGATAAATTTTAAAAACTGTGTTTTCTGGCAAACGAATGCTATTGTATAATGTTTTATACTTTTAGACTGTTTTGCCACCTATATGTATAATTCATTCAATCAAAATATTGAATCAAGAGAAAGTACAATAAAACACAGACAGAGGCACTGGAATAGAAGTGGCTCAGAAGATGGTGTGGCTCCTTAAGTCCTTCTCTTGAAGAGGAAGGAAAGTCAAGGTCCTTGGAAATGCCAAGGCCAAGGGCCCTCGCCCTGCACTGGGACAACTTGCCTGCCTTATAAATTTGAAGAAGCATCCACAAGTATTTTTATATCTGATGACAGGATAACCATATAGCTACCTGGAGTGAAAAACACCACCTAGATTCATGGTAACCTGCAGACCCCTTACTCATTGCCAGGCACTGTTCAACACTGTCCCAGTTGATCCTCACCATAAGACCCAAGGAGAAATGGACTGTGCTTTTGCACATTTTTTAGATGAAGTGAAGCACAGAGGTGTCATGTCACGTCATGAAGTCACTGAGCTAGGCAGAGCCAACATTGACTCCTCAGCACATACATGTAACTGTCACATTATAGAGAAATGTCAAAATAGAGACAAAATAGTTTTATCTTTTTAATTTGAAAGAATCATAATTATTTTTTTCCCTAATATCTCACTCTGTGTGATTCTACAGCCCAATCTTTGCTGAATAACTTCTGGTGTTTGCTTGCAATTTTAGAATCTTCTTCTGGAAGGATGTGTCTGCAGGTCCAAGGCGGAAAAATTTAAACTAAGACGGTAACTTCAGAACGTTGAACCGAGTTGTGCAGAATCTCAGTTTTTTGAGGTGGTGAACATTGAAAAACTCAGCAGTCAAGTTCTAAAATTGTAATTGTAGCTTGGTAACACTATTAAATATGTACACTGTGGTCTTTTTGACAATCGCATTAATGCCTTTACAAAGGCTTCAGAAGTTCCATCACAGAAGCATGGATGCTGGCTTGATCTATTTATTACTCTTAAGTGTTCAGAGAACTGTCCCTATTTTCTAATTAACACTTTTAAAGATAAAAGACCACGTATTAAATCAATCTGAATGATGGTTGTTTGTGAATCCCACAAGATAAGGCAATTTGCATGTTCACTTTGTACTAACAAACTACATCTGCACATCTCCAAAGCAGTCCCTTATAATGTAACCCTTTGGTGAGTGTTTGTAACTTGAAAGAAAGTTTGGTCTGCTACAGAAGCACAGCCAGTTATCTAAAGGGCTTCGTTACCAAACACGATTAAGACACAAAGATATTGGGCTGTTCTTTCGCATTGTTTGCTATGGAATTGGAGGAAACGACTTTTAAAACATCCAGGATTAGAGATTATTACCTTTTTATGGAGAACTCAGGGACCCCGAATTTCCCCGAACGGGTTAACTGCTTTCAAAGTAGCCAGTTGCCACTCACTTGGGGTAAAATTCCTTTGATATGAATTAAATAGCTTGCTGATGAAATGCACCTTTCAGCGACCTGTTTGAGTTTCAGTGGATGCTGTAGCCCACTTCGTGATGTGAATTCCAGCATTATTGCTAAATCACAGTGGTGATTTATTATTGGATTTTCCGTACTGGTGAGTCAGCACCGTAAGATGTTTACCAAATTAGACTTTCAAGAACAATGGCACTGCTCTCGTTAAATAGGAGCCTTTGTTGCCGATAGAGGCTATTATTTCCACATGGTTATGATGTGGTGTGTTCACACTTGGGGCACTCATCAGATAGGGTTTCTTTGCTTTTGCAGGATCTGTCTTCGTTGCGCTTTACGTGCTCAATCAACTTTGAAACCATGTGTAAAAGCCCCAGTCTTCAAAATTCTAAAAAGGATCCTTTATCTTTCCTAAACAGTTCAACCTGTGCTTTTCTTTTGCCAATGAGTCAAGAACCAGAAATATCATGTTGGCTAGTGAAAATGATATCAGATTTTTCTGTTTCTTTTTTCTTTTCTTTTTCTGTAAAGAAAATAGAAACCAATGCCTTATGTCAATCAGCCTCTCATGAATAGCTCTGTAAAAAGTAAAATACAAAAAATATTATTGGGGGCACTGGTGAGATGGTGAGCATATCATGCTGACCTTTCTTGGGGAGAAATATAGGACTTTTTAACACATTTATCTATTCAATAAGTATTTATTGACTATCAATTGCATGCTGGGTGTTCTTATTCTATTATAGGTGCTGCATACATAAATGCAAGCGTGAAATGCTTGTCTTCATAGAGCTTACTTTCTAGAAAAGAAAAGATGCATTGGACAAGTAACTCAGATATATATAATGTCAGCCCATAATTTATATAGGTGCAGAATTTGCCCAATAAAATTAAAGTTCTTTAAACTCCTGCAATGCTTGCTTACCCCAAGACCAATTTTGAGCTTACTTTAACAAGGAGAAGCTCTTAGTACAACACATCTCTAATACAGCAACTGCTGCACCCAGCATGCACGGCTCTCACATTGTAGGCTCAATGACAAGTTCTCCCTTATAAAATTAGCGCGTTCCTGCCCCTTACATTCTGGATCTAAGTTGGAATGATAGGAGGATGCTTCGTTGCTGACAACTTGGGGCATGTTTCATTGCGATCCAGCTCATAAAAGAAGCAACTGGACACTTCCTGAGGCCTTGCCCATGACTATTATTAGGTGATTAACAAAATCATAGGTCTTCTTCCTTATTGTGTCATGATTACAGTGAAACTGAGCAGGGACAAAGAAAGCATATTAGCAACTCAAGTCCCAAAGCAATGGACTCAGGGTTTGGCTTTCGTTCCCACTGCAAAACACATGGCAAACGATGTTCACACGTGAGACCTGGTTTCTTGGACGATTCAGGATTCCACAATCCCCAGGTCATTGGTTGTCACTCCACCCCCATCTTATTCACCCAAGAATGCAAATGGGAATATCAGTGAGTGGGGAAAAGAAAGTACTATAGGAGTAACCTTGAGTCCTCTGCTCTAATTTATATTTAAGTAAATCAGTTGTGAATGATTATTAATCACAACTTACTTATGAAGCACTTCCCAAAGAATCACACTGTGCGTGCCGCAACAGCGCACTTAGAACCATCGGCCCAGATAGACGGCATTCTTTTAAAGTTAGATAACCACATGTGCTCTGAATTTTTAGAAATTCATTATGTCGTTAAATACCAATAACCAAAGCCAACCAGCGTCATAATTTAAGCACTTAATTTGCTTTATTACTATCGTTTTCTCCTACTTGGCTTCCTTTCTCTCTTCCATATGAGAGATTTGACGACCGAGGGGGGCAGGGTAGGTGGTTCGCTCTCCCTAAAGCAGGTACTTTCCTCTGCCTGCAGCGTGTGTCTCTCAGACCACCGCTGACAAGGTGCTGATATGTGGAAGTAGTTACCTCAGGTCGGCTGTTCCTGCAGCCAGGCTGGGAGCAGTCACTTCAATGGAAAGCCTTGTGGTCCCTGCCAGCTCCTCTGGTCCACAGATGTCTCCGGATGTAACCCCCTTTCGTGGTTGCACCGTGGGGATTCACAAGTGATCAGCGCACCAGAGTTGATACTGACCTTAAGGTGGACCTCCACAAAAGGTAGGAACTTGTGGGCTTCAGAAACATATTTTGTAATGTTTGAAACCCTCCGCAAACCCTTTGAAGACTTTCTTCCTTTGTGATTCAGATGGGGTCGTTGTGCTGTTCCTGTGAATGGGTCTTTTGCTTATTTGGGGGTGAATGTGTGGTTTTTACATACTGTAAGTTTCACCATAAATCCTTCTGGAAATGCAAACTGAAAGCACACTTTCCTTCTCATTAAATTCCATTATCCCCAAAGAAAGATCTGAGTGTGACTGTAACCGGATCTGAGCGGACTGTAAACCAGAAGTGCAGGCTGCCTTGTAAACAGTACAACAGGAGATCTCTGGGAAGGTCTGTCTCCACTCTGACTCCATAAGCAACCGCTGGGCGAAGTCAGATCTGTACATTAGGCTAGAGGTTCAAACCCCAAATAGCAGGATTGTGTGTCTTCATTGCAATTTCTTTAAATTATTTTAATTATTCTGAGACAGGAAACATGTTCAATAGAAAATAAAACCATTAGCATGATTTCTATAGGATAATGTGGCTGCTCTTTGATAGGCAGCATTATTGGAGCTTTCTTTCCCACATTTTCACGGATAAATGAAAAAAAAAATTTTTTTTTTCAAGTTTAGGATATACATGGACACTTAGGAAAACCTTGGCTTAAAGCCCAATTTTTAAAATTCGGCAAAGGGAACGGGAATCTAAGGGAAGATAAATGAAAAGGGGGGGGGGGGGCAGGGAGAGAAGAGAGAATAAAGGCCTGGAATGGGAAAGAAGCAAACGCTGAACAAGGAGAGGAGGGAAGAAGAGAGGCAGGAAGGAGAGAGTCTAGAGAGAAGCTAAAACATGAGAGAAACTGTCAGTGTCATTACCCCAACACACGGGGCTTTCCAAGTGGATTGACAGACAGAAAGCTCAGGTGTTCCTGTAATTCTGATGCATTGAGAACACTCACACTGTGAAATGAGCCTCACACTCTCCCTGTGTGATGATACAGAAGCACACTGTGCATAGGCGGGGCTACCACCAAAAGATGCCCAAGTAAACACAGAGGATGGAGGACTTGGGATGGCCTTCTGTCGTGAGCTCCTCTGGGACTGATCATGGAATCTGTGCATTTATATTTGATATGATATTAACGGGGCCCATTTGGTACATCTTTAGGTTGAATAAATTTAAGAACATGCCACAATTTTTATGAGAAAATCATTTTTAAATGTGGTAAAGAGTCAATGCAGATCCCCACCCCTCCATCTCCCGTGGAGAACTAGTTTGAAGTTTAAATATTCAGATTCAATTCACCATCCTAGGGATTAGAAGTCAGCAAAATGCTGAGATAATGAGGCAGAACTCGAAAAAGGGAAGCCATTTCCGCGGAGGTTAGCATACAGGCCTTGGGAGAACAGCTTAAGATGTTGCAGAAGTCATACAACAGAAGAAGATATCTCTCTTTCACCTGGAGAAGTAAAACAACAAACCGAGCAGCCATGTCTTAAACTAACTATATTATTTGAGCATTTGTTTTGTGAAACTATTTACCAAAGGATATATCATATTCGAATGTCTGCAAGAGGAAATCATCCTGTTTATTGTACTGGAGACCTCTGGTTCCACTGTAGATGTTTTTGTCCATGGAGACAAGATTGGAGAAAAGTGTTCCATCTCCATGATAATAGTGACCACAGGTTGGAAATTAAGATTTCTAAGATCTTGGCATAACTTCTATATGTGTTTCTACTTCTACAAGTATAAATTATTTATTCTTTTGAATCTCCATTCATCAATCTCAAAATAAAGAATCTATAGAAAATGTGTGTATTATGGATTTGCTTGTCTGCACTATTATAGAGCAATCCTGGCCCACATTTAAAGATACACTTAAAGAGAATTTAAATATGAACAGATTCATATGCACATGCATACAAAATGGAAGAAAGGAAAAAGAAATGTTATGAACTTTTTTCTACAAAGCATCACTTCTTACATGTACAGTATTTGGGATATTCTTCCTTAAGTGGCATTCATTCTTTTCTCAGTTAATGCACTAAGAGCAAATGATGCTGTATTTATAATATTCGTGAATTTTTTTTATATGTTTATTCCTGCTTAACCACAAAGTTACTTGAGTTGCAATATGTTGGCTGCTTATACTGTCCAATAGTTAAGCCCCACTGCTAAAAGGAAGCATGAGTTTGGGACAAAGGTGGATGCTTTCATATGAGGGGCACCTGACCAGCTTCAGGGGTAGCAAGGAGGGGGAAAGGGAGGACTTACTTATTGTATCCTTGTTTGATCATCACCTCTAGGCAATGTATTTATACCTAACATTTAAAGGCCTGTGTGAATCCTCCGAGGGCTAAGTAATGTCACTTTCTTTTGTGGTGTGCTATTGTTATGCCTCTGTACCAGTTCTGCCAAAAATTCCCCATCACTTCTTCTTCATTAAATATCAGCAAACCATGAGGGTTAGTTCTGCATCACCACTTCAATTTCCTCATGAAAAAAAATTGTTTCTCTTTCTTTGGGTCTGTAAGCATCCAGGCCAATATCACTCATGTCTTGTTATGAAGCAAAATGAAATAAAGGCGACATAAAGCAACGTGAAGGGTAAGCTGGCTTCACCTGCTTCTTCTGGATACCACTGTGATCTGCACAACTCAGACCACAGGCCTCTGCACTGCATCATAGTTGTTTCCTTGTGTTCCTCTAATTGGCAGCATAAGGCACCTGAATGTGAAAGTCGCCTAGTCTTAGCTCCGTGGTCAGCAAACTGTGGTTCTCGAGCCACATAAGGCTCTTTGGCCCCCTAAGTGTGGCTCTTCCACAAAATACCATGGCCTGGGCAAGTCTATTTTGAAGAAGTGGCATTAGAAGAAGTTTAAGTTTAAAAAATTTGGCTCTCAAAAGAAATTTCAGTGGTTGTACTGTTGATATCTGGCTCTGTTGACTAATCAGTTTGCCGACCACTGTCCTAGCTCCTTGCCAAATCTGCTCTGAGGGTTAGCCAAAAAAACCTCACCAGTTTAAGAAATGACCTGTGCCCTTGCTAAGAGCATTCTCTGCCCCATGCAGTCTCGATTCTCTTTTAAACTGTACACAAAAGACAGCTGGCTCAAGGATGCAGCATTTTCCTCGCATGTCAGATTGCTGAGTTCCTAGCTTCTTTGGAGGACATCAGCCACAGAGCAACATCCCAAAGACTTCCCTGTGAACAGTCACACCTCTCCAACAGGTGCTGGGCCCAGAGACTGAGACCAGTGATCACTCCACCAGCCCTTCTCATTATAAGAACGTTAGACAGCTTTGATGAAAAAGTTGAGAGTCACTGAGCTGATGAATGTCAAATAAGTGGGGAAGGAACGGAGAGGTTTCGGCGCTGATCTGTCATCAGTGGATCAGATGGCAACGTGCTTGTTGCTAGCGCGGCTCCTGCCTCCCTCTGCTCAAATGCACCAACGGAAGTGCCCATTTGCTGACTAGAAATTCACAGTCGAGGTCCACTGGTGATGCAGTGCAAAGAGGCCTGTTTGTTCCTCTGCTCGCTCACGGAGAAGCCAAACCAGCCTTCACCTTTAAGTGGCTCCATATGTAATTACGAGATATCTGGAAATAAAGTTCAGTCACAGTTCACTAAAAACCTGTTCCCCCCTAAGAGAGAGGGGAAAAATGGAGGGGGAGGGGTGGTGTGATTTAACAATCAGTAACAATAAATAAATAAATAAATAAATAAATAAATAAATAACAAATTCGTGTGCCAGATTGCAATGGAAGATGGAGCATTTATTTAAGGGGAAATTATAGTAGATTTAAACTAATTATAACGTAAATATTAACATTTTAAGGGGTAGTGTTTTTTTCTATTTCATCATAAAATCTTAAGAAGTTGTGGATGAACTTTAAACAAACAGTTAAAAAAAAAATAAAAAAAGCTGAACCCTAGGAAGGTACAGTAGCTACTGTCTTGCAAACAAAACAATCTTTTCGTCCCTGCCATTTGTCTGAATTCTTCCTCCGGGCAAGCTGGACAGCTGCACTGGTAGGTTTTTTAGTCATGGGTTGTAAGCCCCACCTGGCTAGATTTGTTTAGCAGACAGCTGGCAGAATTAAATAAAAAGAATGGGACACAAAATGCTTTCCCTAAAAAAAGCTGAGAGAATACTTTTTGGCTGTTTTAGCTTTTGGGAGGTTTATGGCTTTCCATTTTTTTTTTCTTGCCTATATTCACACACTGCTCTACATGAATATATCTCGTAGATATTTTCTCTCCATTATAACACCCTAATTGGGGTAAAAAAAAATGCAGCATAAATGAAAATATCAAGTAAGCATGTCTTGAATGACTTTTTTTTTTTTTAGTTAGAAATACCAATTTGCAGTTTATAGAAGTCCCCAAGAATGACATCAGTTTTAAATTAGCATTTTTTTTATTCCTACATTTTCTTTTGCTATTTTTTTTTAAAGCCAATAAAATAGATTTTCTTCCTCTGGAATGTTCTTTCTAGCTTAAAGATAAGAAGGAGTCTAAATTGTGGGAATGGCATCCTTCTGCATCTGTTTCTCTCTCAAACCTATCAAATATCTAATTTTTGGCATGACTGCTGGCTCCGACAGGGGGATGACATAAACCAGCTTTGTGGTTACATGTTTCACTTTTAATCTCATGGAAATAAAAGTCAGCACTGAAATGTCCCTTTCCATGTGACAATGCGGGACTCTTTTCCAAAAGTCCAGGCAGAGGGGCGTTGACCTGCTTAAGCTTAACACACAGCACATGCAGAAGTGCCCTGCGTGTTTATGCTAAAGAGTGCAAGACAAACCTGCCTCCCTCCGAGCTTTGTTCCCATCCGAAGTGCGGACAACAAACAAAAAAACGGAACGGCATGACTCAGGGGCAGCAAGTTGCCAAAGGACAGTAGATGCATGCCAGGATGGGGAGAGGAGGTCACTCACTGAACAACCCCATCTCTCCTGTGTACCTCGTCTCCTTCTATAAATGTGGCAGGACTACTGGAATGCCTCAACCATCATGGTTCACTTTTTAGCACGGGGGGGTGGGGGTGGGGGCGTCCAGGCTTTCCACTAAACACAGTAAATATAGTCTGCAAGGCTCAAAAAACCCAAACTGGTTTGGACATGATCCTGATTGGAGGAACTCCATGAAAATAGATTCCAATTGCTTATACATGAGCAAGGGGGCGGGGGCCTGTTTCTTTTAAAGCCAGCAGGGCAGAGAAACGTTCAGCTGATAGCCCCGCCAGCACCTATGACATGACAATGATCTCCCGCTACCGCAAGTGGAAGACTACGCAGCCATTCAAGTCTATGCTCACAGCCCGAGGAAATGTCCTGAGTATGAAGGACCAGGCCAGGAAAAAAACTCTTTAATTCATCACCTAATACTTTGCTTTCCAGAGCAAAAGCCTGACTTGGCCCCTCTCCACCCAGCCTATAAAATCTCTACATCTCTCCATGCAACGTAGACTTTATGGAGCCAGGCACGATCTGTTCGTTGCAGAGGACGGATTCTTCCTAAGCACTGTATCAGTATCATACATTTCAAATGCGAGGGAGGCCTGGGCTGGCTAATCCCCGGGGCCCAAGTAAACCAAGTGGGGTCTCTCGGGAGGCTGTTGGCATCAAGCAAAAAGGCACTGTTACTGTATATGCTTTCACATGCTTAGCAAAATGGGTCCTCATCAAAGACTCAGAAACAGGCATGGTGAGAAGGGAGGAGTGAGGTCACCCTAGGTTTCTGCCTGACCCTCCAAGACAGTCCAATCTCGGCTGTCATCTGACAGTGTTCTATTTAGTTTGATAGATACAATTACATCTCTCGGGCCAGATAATTACGGTGCTGTGCATCTTCCATGTAGCGGTGGCTTAGCAGAATTAAGGACTATAAAATCCTTTTGTGTGCTCTACGGGGCTTTCCTTTCCTTCCCTAATACAGATTTCCTCTCACCTTCTTCCCCTGCCCAAGGAAAAGAAGAAGGAGAGAATTCTCTGTAAATTGTAGATTCTGCAGTATTTTGTAAACGTTTCCTAAGAATCCATCAAGTCTGTCTTAGATCAACTTGCATTTCAGCCAACTTCTTTTACTGAAGAAAATTGATTCTTGTTTACTCCTTTGAGAAAGGAGAATCATGATGAATTTTAATAGGATAACCTACTGTTAGGAAAGCCTTCCTTCTTTGGCTTATGGAGCTTTGAAATTTGTAAATCAGAAATAAGCCTGGGTTTTTTAAAAAAAAAATTAGATAAAAATAAAAGAGCTCTACAAGTTTAAAGCTCAACCTTAATAGTTACTCAGCAGCCATATTTTTCCTGTTTTCATCACCCCGATGAGCAGTGCATTATTCTGATACTTTGTTAAAAGGCCCTTTAATTGCAAATTGACCTTCAGTTTTTAACAGAATCGCCCACCACCAAGCAATATTTTATTTCTGGATGAAAATTAATATTGTCCTTACTATTTTAGCACACAGAAGCACTTAATTGGGGATGGTGTAAACTACTTAGTAAAACGAATATTCCTGGGAGGAAAAAGAGTACTTGCTAAAGGTTAATTCTATTCATTGAAATCTATGAGAGAGTTTATTATTTTGATAGAGGTAAACATATTGCTATGGGAATACTGTAGTAGAATCCCATGGATATTATTCAAGATCTATCTCATATTCAGCAACACAAAATGGCCTGTATCATTTGTTGGGTCAAAATGATATTACATATTCTTGGAAGATGATTTATTAAATTTCTAGAGTTAAATTTGTAACATGAGAGATGACTAATTTCTTCCATCACCTAGAGTTTCAAATCGCCAATTTACTAACCTATTACATGTATGTTTCCGATGCTTAAGGAACCAAAGAAATCTGCAGACTCTGCGTGTTCACCCAGGGATCGCTTTCCTGGTGGTAAAATGTAGTCAGCTTCTTTGTGGAATGGAGTGATCACTGGGTGCCAGGAACACTACGCTATGATGTGCAGAGGGGGAAATGAAGGCTAGCTCATCCGAAGGAAGCTTCAGGGGAATTTTAGATCAGCAGAATGCAATTATCCAAGTTGGCATTGTTCCAGGACCCCAAAAGCGAACTCTAAAGGTGGGTAAATTAAATAGCATCTCTCCTCAATTGCAGGACAAGCAACCACATTCCTGACAAGAGTGGTGCTTGTTCTATTTATTTGTCTTTACTATGTGAACACTACTGGCAAAGTGCTGGCCACTGTCATAGGAAATGGAGTGTGTAGATCATTTGATCAGAATTGGGAGCATTAGATTTATGAACAGGCACCCTATACTCTTCAACTATCTAAAAATTAAGAAAAGGTGTTTTTAGAATCTGTTTCAGGATACAATGCATTGCATGACCAGTGTAGCTCAATCGATTGAGTGTTGTCCCTTGGACCAAGAAGACCCTGGTTTGATTCCCATTCAGAGCACATGCCCAGGTTATGGGTTCATCCCCAGTAGGGGGTGTGCAGGAGGCAGTCAATTGATGTTTCCTTCTCATTGATGTTTCTAGTTCTTATTCTCTCTTCCTCTCTCTCTCTAAAAAATTAATAAAAACCTTTTTAAAAATACAATGCATTCATTGACAGGTACTCAGGACCACATGACTGAGTTCTGGCCAATGAAATGTGGTTAGAAATGTATACTCAACTTCTAGCCAGGCCATAAAACTAGAATCCCCCCTCCCTCCCCCCCCCCCTCTCTCTCTCTCACACACACACACACACACACACACACACTCCTCTGGAAATGAATTACTTGGAGATGGTGAATGACAGGAGTTCAAATCCCTAAGTCTCAAGAACCTGCTTGAAGGACAGCTGCCCAGAAGAGTCACTCAAGCTACATGTAGACTGAGCCATGAACAAAAAAAAACAACTGTTATTATGCTAAGATTTGGGAGTTTTTGTGACAGTAACTAGAGATATCTTGACTAATGTAACATCCATGATAGAAATGGAATGCCTCCGAATTCCATAAGTGAAAAAGTTGAAAGACATTCCAAGAAGGAAGGATGTGGTAGGATGTACATATTCATTCATTGCCTGTGAGAGTGTAAAATTTATCCTAATGGTCTGAAGGGGAAAATAGGCATAATATATTAAGCTATAAAAATTATACATAATTCTTCTGCTTTGACTTCATAGATTCTAGAATTTATCCTCTAAGAAAAATCAAAAATTAGTAACCAATATTTTTGTTCCTCACAGCATTAGTTCTAATAATAAAAATATTATGCAACCTTAATGTCAACAACAAAGAGAAAGCTAAGTTTGATTATACCTTTATCAGAAAATATTATACAGTCATTAAAAGTTGTATATCCAGTAAGTATTTTAGTCATTGATGTATTCAATAAGCTAATGTTTATCAAGCACATATATGATATGCTAGGACTTATTCTAGATGCTGGGAACTTTACAAGGAACAACACAAAAAAGTTCCCTGATCTTATGATGTATGTATTTTTGGTGTTTGTTTACAATAAACAAATAAATAAATAATTGATTCTAATAACAGACTTGGAGAAAGCTCCATTATGAATTTTTAAGTTAAAAAAAAAAAGCACTATTATGCAGGTATTGTACATATACCACACATGCAGGAATAACAACACAACAAATACCCACCTCACACACACAATTAAAGAGAAAAGGTCTGGAGAGAAAAAATTATAAAATTCTGATATATGCATATGCAATTTTTCTAATCATGAGCGACTCAAAGTCCATGAAACATATAAATGAGTTGCATTGCTGATGTATGTATTTGAAATATTAAGTGTACAGCACTAGGGTAGAGGGATCAATTCACATAGAGTACAAATGTAATTGGGCAACCAACCAGCAGCCACTTCACAAAGCTATTTTATTGTTGCAAATCCAGTAATACTTTGCAAAGTGATTTAAATTATTTAAAAGAAAGCACCATTTCTTTTTTTAAATTTCTTAAAAAGAAAAGAAAGGGTGGTGGGTTTGGATAGAAACCAGCTGCTAGTGCTGATAATTGAAGTGGAAAGAAAGCAGCAATCCTAGAACAGTAATTCATTGATGGTTCTTGGCCTGAGGAATGGGCTCATCATTTCCCTACCCCGGAAGTAACGCAAGGGATCTCATGAAATTTGTTCAGCTTGTACTTCAGGGGGGAAAAAATCACTCATCAATCTAGTGAAAAATTAAAGAATCACTACTGCTGTGAAGTGGGCATTTAAATTTTCCATTATAATCTACTCTGTTTTTAAGTGTAATATATATAGGATGGGTTCATATGTTGATCTTTCAAGTGCTCAGCAAATGCCATACTGTCAACAGTGATTATTACTGAGTTGGGAGGATTAAAGATTTGGTTTTAGTGTTCACACATTTCTGCTTTTTAAAATATTTTTTAAAGAGAGTATGGCTTGCTTAAAAAAATTAAATAAAAACAAGCATAAATAATACATGTACACATAAAAACAAAGGGTACTGCTGTTTCTTTGTTCATTAGGATTGTAAATGCAAAGGACTGAGACTCCCACATCCTAGTGGTATAATGCTCCATTGTATGTGTACGGATGGACTGAGATCATTGGCTTCAAGTTGTAGCCACAATGCTCCCAATAGCCATCACCTGGCAGGTCAGTGGGTAATGCCACTGGGCTCCATGCCATGCCCTTAATGCCATAAATCACAAAGATGCTTGTTGCCCTCCAAGGGTGGCCCCCTCCTAAAATTCGTTCACATCTATCTATCATTTACTAGAGTACCACACTTTCAAGTGAAGTGCGCAGAGCAGAAAGTATTTCAGAAGCAGCAGATTTCCATAGAAAAGAAAGTTTAACTTAATTACTTCCTAACTATCTCAACCAAAAGTCTTCAGGCACTATGCCCATAGGCAGAAAGGTTTGTGTCATAGACATATTCCACCAGAACTAATTCTGTTGGCAACAGCGAGGAGCTCTGAATCAAGAGGGTTATCAGGACCCTGGCTCATGTGGCTCAGTTGGTTGGTCATCGTCCCAGGCACCAAGTGGTTTCCAGTTTGATTCCCAGTCAGGGCACATGTGTATGTGTGTATGTGGGCTTGATCCCTGGTAAAGGGTGTACAGGAGGCAGCCTATGATGTGTCAATCTCACATCCTCACATCTATGTTTCTCTCTCTCCAGCTCCCTTCCTCCTCTCTAAAAATAAATTAATTAAAACAGCAACAAAATAACACAGAATGGTGGAAGGAATCCAAGACAGACATCTAGCCCATCACCCAGGCAATATTCCGAGCAGAGGCGTATTTATCCTGTTCTCGAAGCTCTCCGTTGATCTGAGGAAAAGAGACAAGGGCATTTATATCCATGATGTTTCTTACCAAAAGTGCAATATTTGCCACCTACACCATCTGCAGCAATTCAGAATGTAGTAAGACTGCAAGTTAAACTCATTGATCTCAGGAAAGATAATAAAATATAATATAACTTCCTTCAAAGCTTTTGATGAAGAATTCATAAAGTGGCATCAGAAAGAGCCTTTACTTGGCAATTGATGACCACTGCAATGTTCAGAATGCAAATGAGAAAAATTCAGTTGTTTGTTGTTGCCTATAGTGTGATGTTATAGAAGTTAAGACCAAGGTCAGAGCTTAGTATTCTCTGGGCAGGTCCTTCAGCTGTACTTTGTGCCATGGCTTCTAACCACAGTTCTCAAATTTCCAACCATAGTTCTTTTTATTCACACACCCCATTTCTTCAGATTTTGGAACTTAAGCTATTTAGGATTTTGCAGGTTACTTTTCTTGATGCTCTTTCTACTTACTGACCGTGCTTAGCAAATCTCTAGAGGTTTAATTCCTCAGTGGCTCATTAGGATTCTTGCTCTTGAACTGGCCTCGGTATAACAAGTCAATATCCAGGTATTTGTCCTTGAGATTTCTGGTGGGGAATGAGGCCATCTCTACCCAATCAGGGTTCAGAGCTCCCAGAGGTCCCCTGTGTCTGTGCATGAGCATGGTCAGGCCAATGAATGTGCAACAGACCTCTAAGAAACCCCACTCTGTGGATGAGCCTACAGACAAACCAGAGTAATCAAATCTCCAGCATCCAACTGAGGAGTTCCAGGTGTGATATAAATGGCTCTGCAATTAAATTTCCTCTGGGCTCGTTGCTAGAAGCATTGGAGGCAGAGAGGTCTATTTCTCTAGTCTTTCTCAAAAGCCCTTTTCTACTGGCTTCCAGAGCTTTTCCTAAAATGACTACAGCCCAAGTGTTATTGAAGGAATCATGATTTTAGATATGAGTTTCTCAAAAGAGTGAATCTTATGAGATTTAGTCTTCCTAATGCAGAAAGTTGGTAGAAATAGACAAACTTACTTATGCACTTAGTATGCATAAAATGATCAAAGTTATGGCAAAATTTTTATACATATCAGTCACATTTCTTTCTCAACAAATAGGAAATTAAATAATAGAGAATCAATTATACGAATATAACAGGCACAGAATCATTCTGATACCTTGGGAGCAGAGTTCAAGCTGTCTTGCCATTGGACATGAGTATAAAGCAGGTATAAGTTACTCACATACACTATAAGACAAAGTTCTGTAACATTTCTAAGATGATTAAAGTTCACCAAGCCCTAGCCATGTGGCAAATTGGGAGCTCTTTATAGTAAGGAGAGCGTGAGCCAGGACAGGTGAGTGAGGGGCTGGGGCACTGTATGCTCACTGAGCAGAGTAAACCCAAGGCCACATGAATATCTGAAATTTCTGATCAAAGAGTGACCCAGAGAAGCAAGGGGGAAAGTCATTCTCAGCATCTAGCCACACCTGAGTAGAATTCAAGGAAATAAATAGACAGAACACTGGAAATGGTCTGGCCCCATTCCACTGGCTGGCAGGACCTAGGGAAAAGAGAAAGAGAAGGACCCAGGTGACTGTGGGAGACAAGCTACTCTCAATGCAGGAAAACTATGGGAACCTGGACCCAGGACCAACCCAGGCCACAGAGAGATTGGAAAATGGGTCACACTGGAAGGGTGTTAGGTGGAGAGGCAGGGACCTGTCTGATCCTATAGGCTGTTAGAGAGCGTCATCTGTTGAATCTCTACTATGTGCACTGTACTGGGCAATATCACCAACATATCTCAATCACTTCCTAAAAAGAACCCTCTGAGATAGCCACTGTCAAAAAATGCTTCATGGACAAAAAGCTCTCAGGCTAAAAAAACAGCTTGGAAGATGTTGCATGCCATCAACACTCCCCCTACCCTTATCACACTCTTAGAGAATTGCAATGAACATTCAATTCTCTGTATTAAAGAAATCATTCTCATTTATTTCTTAACACAGAATTTCCAATGAAACCATCTCCAACAAATGTGCCTGTATACTTATTCTTTCAGAGACATTCACAATCTTCTTTCTGACCTAGTTTTCCAAGAAACAGATTCTGAATATTTCTGAGAAAGGCATGTGCTCTGCAACACAAACAAATGTAAAATATTACCCTCCGGGCCAATTTGTGCTGGTGGGAATGAGTAAAATGGGGGTGTTAGAAGCTGCTAAGAGAGTGGTGCTTAAGTTGGGATCAGTATAAATCTGCTGAAACAATAGCCTTGTGTGGCTGAAGGTCTCAATTTCTGGCATGATACAGACCACAGATGGGGACTATATTTGGGTATATAAAAAATATATGAAGTGAATAAATGAATGGGAGAAAGTAGAAACAATATCACATATTCCATCCCTGTAGAATAAATTCTTTGGGATAGGGATAATAGATTCCTCTCACACTATGTCTAAATGGCAGCAAAGTTCTTCCAGGATGATCATGTAATTATGAAGTCATAGAGAATTTGCTCTCAAGCATATCTTGTTCTGCCAATCTCTTCCAAACAGAGTGTATCTCCTTACAAGTACACGTGAATCTTCTACTGCTTCTCTCTCCTCAAATCAGTAACCAGCCCTGGTGACGTGGCCTCTGAAGAAGAGGAAGACTTAGGTCCTGGCAGCGGGGTGTGTATATTTGTTGGGATGGGGGAGGAGGAAAGCTAATTTCATACAAAATTCTGGATTAATGGAACAAGTAAACATCATTGTTTTAATAAGGAGCTTCTCAGGGCTTTTTGTGTGCTACTGTGAGATGTGGTTTTCTAAGAACAGGTAAAAAAAGACATGGACATATTGCATAGAACTTTCTAAACTACATTTTCCTACAAAACTACTAGTATATTCCCGCGGAGCATTTGGAGGGGTGGGGGAGGGGTGCGGGAGGGGTGCAGGATGCTGCACTCTCTCACCTAAATTTCTATAGTGTGCTTAGCCACAGCTACCTCTAAGGCTTATAGTAAAGAATGAATGAGACAATGTGAGTGACATTTGCTAGCATAATCATTCATAGCAAAGTTTAAAAAATAATCTTCCTTAATAACCTGCAGATGTTGAAGAGGCCTTATTACCCTATTTTGTGAATGGGAAAACTGAGGTTCACAGGAATTGGGTGACTTGTCTTCAGTCAAACAGCCAGGCTTGCGGTATCTGCCTCCAAATCCAACAAACTTTCCCCCATGCCACTACTTCTGGGCCCTGAGTAATTCTCACCCCCATAATAACATCATTTCCTACCAGGATGTCACATTCACCCAGAAATTCACTTTGCGGGAGGCACTCTAAGCAAACCAAGCGGGAGCCTCACATTGTGAATTCATCTCCTGGAGGGCTTCTGATCACAAAACATGTGCTATCCAATTTTTCCCACGCATGCTGCTCCTCAGCTGGCCTATCACTGGGGGCCTGTGCGGTGTAGTCTGTTTGAGGCCAATAATCATATCACCATTGTAACGAGTGGCAAATCCTATGTAATTTACACATTAAAAGGAGGCTGAGATGCATGGGGAAACCCAGCCCCCGTTTTTCTAATGAAATTAAAGCTCTTAGCCAAATAGTGGTGCTGAAAAGAGATGTTTGGGAAGGGCTCTCCCAGGCTCTCTCACCCCTGCCTCCAAAGCAGAGGGTGAGTGTTCTTTATTCATGATCCCGCCTCTACCTAAAGCACTCCCACAATGGGACCTCTAAACTCTGCCTGTCTGGAAGCCTGATTTACACAGAGCTGAGGCCAGGCGGGGCTGACAAAGGCATTATGACTAGTTATTTTCAATAACAATTGAAAGGAAAAAGAAAGCAACAAAGATGGTCTGTGGCTTGGCAGGCAAAGCACTAAACTGCCCTGTCTCCTTCTCCAAACGACATAAACAAACGTTTTGAACCATACCTGATAAAGCAATTATCTTAAGATATTTTTCTCATCACGTGGTAACTGGACATTATCATAAAACAAGTGTGAATGACACAGCGTTTGGAGCAACCACACTGAGCTTAAGCTCTGGAATAAACCATTGGCCTCATGATAAGGCAAGAAGGGGTGGCTGGCTCTTGCATTCAATGGTTGTCCAAATTCTTATGAATCCCCATGACTTTGAACCTCTCCTTTACATCTGGGAACTAGCCATGTTGAAGTGAGATAAAACAAAACAAAACAAAACAAAACAAAAACATAATTGGATTTCAGTCTAAAAGTCAAGAACTATCATGATGCTAGTTAGGATACAGGATGTTCTTGTTTGGCCCATAAAGGGGAAAAACATAAACTATTATGAAATATTTGGGTTTAGGAATATATAAGGAGGTATTGAAGCAATAATCTGTGCATAAGGACAGTCAGAATATATTGGAAAATGACGAGTATCCTTTAGCCTGGCTTAAGCAGCTTCTCAAAGGCAAATGCAGTTGAAAAAAAAAGAAGTGCTCTGTTGATATGAACGTGGTGCATGTTCATATCCACACCCCTGAGCCAGAAAAATAAAAGGGTGTGTTGAGAAGCATCATTCTCCATTTGAGTTGCAGTTATTGGTTACAATGAACAATCCTGTGCATTATATAAACATGATTGATTTCATTTTTTTATTTCAAAAATGTTCACTATTTTTTTCATAAATTAATGCTGTTAACATTTTCCCCAGGTCTGAAATACTTTCACAGGCCTATGAAAAACTCCTAGCTGTAGGCAACATGCCAACAGTAACTAATGAATGAAATAGTCCTGCCCTCACCTTTCAGGTGCAAACCAGATGTCATTACATATAAGAGGTGTTATCTACCCATTCCAGAAAAGCCCGTCATTCCATGCTCTTTAATATTCATTGTAATTTCTTTTTGTAATCTAAACTTATCCAGTATTTAATATTTACCATCTGTTTCCTAATGCATGAATATAAACTTATGACATAAGAGATACAAATGACTGTCCTCACCATTGCCTATTAAGTGCCTAGAATAGTGCCTGACATATAGTCGTTACCTGATAACTATCTACCGAATAAATGAATGGCTATATGACTGTGTGAATTCACCCATCATAGGTTAATTCTATAATAATATTGATTTAATAGATGAGTGACTCAAAGTTGTGTTTGTGTAGAGCTCATCTTCTCTATGAGAAGAAATCTATTATAGAAAACTTGACCCAGCTCTCAAGGTAGGTCAAACACAATCAGACCTAAATTTGCAGAGACTATTGGAAGAAAACAAAACTTTCCATTAAAACAGATGTATAAAATGTTGAGACATAAAGAGTATAGTTTCAATAAGTACACTAACAAAATCCAAGCTTAGCAACAAAAATGTTTAAGTATAATTTGACATCGTGGTGCAGACTGTGGGACAGAAAATGTGGAACTCACCCATAAAGCCCAGCCCAAGAAATGAGTAACAGTATCATCAGGGTCTGGGGAAGAGAAACAGGAGAGAGAGAGACATCAAAGCCCTCAGGGGTGGTAATTTACATACAACTCTCATTACAGAGAATGAGTTTTAGCCATCTTCAACATATCACTTTCTCTTTATAAAATCTTTATTAAACCACATCTCCTAGTATTGTGGTAGTCAGATATTAGGGCCAAACAAATCTCATGAAATGTTGGAGTTATAATTCTGTGATCCAAGATAGTGAAAGCCAGTGGTACATGATTCTGACTTAAATAGTTTGTATGTTGTACATTAGCTATCTTATTTGATTTTCTCAGTAACTTCATTAGATAGCTAAGAAATATTTTGTCCCCATTTTGTGGTGAAGAATCAGAAGCTCTGAGAAGTTAGATGCCTGTTTTAGTTAGGATAAGTTAGGCTCATGCTACAGTAATAAGCAATACAGAAAGAAAGAAGCATGGTTTGCTTCCCCATTACACCAATTACCCACAGGTTGGGTACCTCTGTGTGGAAGCTCTTCTTTTTACAATGGCTCAGAAGTCAAGATTGTTTTCATTTTGTGGCTCAACCACCTCAACACAGGGCCACTTTATGGGTTGAGCAAGAGAGACCTGGAGAATTTCCCAGGAGTGTTTCCCAGACATAGCTCAGAAGTGACACACATAATTTCTACATGTAATTGATTAGCCCAAACTAGTGACCCAATCCTATTTACATGCAAGGTTGCTGGGAAGTACAGCTTCCCATGTTCCCAAGAAAGAGGAATTTGATAGGGAATATGTAACTGTCACAGTGCCAAAGATTAAACAACAAGTAAAATGAAAGAGCTAAGATGTGGCCCAAATCTGATACCAAGCCCAGTACTCTTTTTCCTGACTCTATCTAAGCTGAAAGATAAGGATTGTGTTTTGTTTTGTTTTATGTCTTTCTAAGACCCATATATCTGACATACAAAAAAATACTCAAAATAGTTTTTATAACAGGAGGAAGAGAGGAAGCATAGAAGATATTTATTGCTTCTTTACTTCATGATTGATATATTCTTTCATGTATTGTAGAGAACAGATATGATACAGCCTCTAAGAAAGAAAGAGGGAGAGAGAGAAGAGGTTAAGAAAAGAATTAAAAAAGATAACATGACTCTCATGAGGAGGAAATCCATTTGGAATGTAAATTGGTATGTTCCATATGCCTTGAGTTCTTTGGCAGAGAGGTGCGATGTAAAGTAAATGCTACGGCAAAATTATTTAATAATAAGACTACTGTATTTCTTCCTCCATACAATTTACAGTAGAATCAAAGAGCTATGCTTTTACACAGCCCTTCCAGGAAAAGCAAGACAAGGGCAAGCAGAAATAAATTAAGTATCTACCATTGATTGTCATGGATAGCACCAGCTTATTGGGCTAATACTTTATTAGTGTGCTATAGCCTGGATAATGATGGTCTTTTTATTGTTTTTGTGGTAACTCTTTATTTTAAGTATCTTATCATTATGAATTCATTTAGTATTGATTGCAATAGCACTGATCATAAAGAATTAATTTGGCATTACCATGAATGTCATATGCACTTCTATGAGTTCAGCTATAATTCAAAATTAATTAATATGGTAAAGTATTATTGCTTTGCAATTTTGCAATCTTTTAAAATGTATCTAAGTTATTTTTATTACAGCAGGTAAAATCTAGCACAAAAATCCACCCAAGGCATTCTTTGGAGAGCAATTTCATTTAGTGATAAGTGGAAAATCTGCCTTTAAAAAATTCTTTATGTTTTAAAACATTTGATATTCCAGCCCCAGAATTCATAGTTATTGAAAGACTAAAGCCTTGTGTCTGCTGGGCATTCCCACTTGTTTGGTGTGACTAGGGTGAGCAGTGTAATTGAGAGTTTACCTCTCCTCAATATCTTCTGTCTCTCACCAGAAAGATGATTTGTCCCTGTCAGGGTGAACAGCCTCCAGCAAAGGAACTCCATTTACTCATAATGATTTTGAATTACCAGAAGGTACAATTCAGGACACACTTCCAGCAAGTTAAGATTGTTGAACGTATGTATTAGTGGGAATATGGTGAGTTTCAAGGTCTAAATCAAGTGGCACATGTCTGGAATGCCTGGCCTTCAGTTAAAATCCACTCCCACTGCCTTCTGTGGTGGCTGCTGCTCTGAACACAGTTGTGGTGACATGTATAGACCTCCTGGATTACCATGCTGCCTATGGCTGACCTTACATATATCTGTACCAGGGCATCCTTCAAGGATGGCAATGCCTTAAAATAATCTCCTCCCTCCATCCCCTCCCTATTGAGAAAATCTTTGAGGTTGCTCATCATCCCTATTGAAAGTGAATGTCATTTAAACCCAATAGATCCATTTCTCCACCTGGGATTCATCATGAGGCAACCCAATACACAGAATCACTTTGGCTGAATAAAATATTGGAGTTTTAGTGGAAAGGTAGGCTCTGAGGGACTATCTGGAACATGGGGACTGCCCAAGAGCAGACCGATAGGGAAAACCACTATGGTGGACCCTAAAATTTCAGGGGCCACAGAACATACTGAGAAGGCAGAGGAGCGCATATAACTAAAATGGAACCTTGAAGACTAATTTTGGTGAAGAACAGTACACGTTTAGCACCCTCCCCCCCCCCCCAAAAAAAAAAAATGCCAGAGACCAGCTATGGGGTCTCAGCCCAGGTGGAGTCAGCAGAGGGCAGCTGGGCATTAGAAAACTCCCATGGCCTTGCAACAGCTGAGGCCTCCCTGCTCTCACTGGAGAAGCTATCGAAAATGAAATCAGAATACAAAGTAGAAGGCCAGCAGCCAAAGTGATCTGGAAGGGGAATAGGCTTATGCCCATAATGACTTCCTTATTATCTAGGTAGGAAGAGTGAGCCTCCGGCAGAGCCCAAAAGCCAGGGCAGCAGATACAGTAAGGCAGGATCATGGAGAGTTGTGGTAGAGCTGCTTGTGGGTCACCAGTAGGGAGGACTTGGTGCAGAGTGAGCTGAGAAAGCCATATGCACAGAGACCAGCCCCAGAGGGATCAGTGATTTGGGAATACTGCTATGTGGGAACCCTTAACACAACCCGCGTGATTAGGGCCCACTCAGGGTCCGGTTTCTGGAGGAGGCCATTCCTAAAATGAAGAGAGAGACTGGAAAATAGTTAATTTGGGACAAATGGGGGGCCAGGCAGGAGTCAACCTCTAGTGGGAAGACTCTCTAGGCTCTGTCCTTGCTATCCCTTTTATTGAGGCTGCTATGGGATACACCCATTACCCTTAAGCAGCTTTGGGAAACATCCATAGCCCTTAGGTGGGTAATAAGCAGATTATCATATCAGTAAGGATTTACATGATTACAAGATGGGGAAGTTGCCTCAGTTACTATCGTCTCAATTAGATAGGGTGTGGTTGGCTCTGACCTTTCAGAGCTTCAAGGTTGACCAGCCTCTTTCTATTAGTGAGACAATGATTGGTTTCCAGCACTGCTACAACATCTTTCCTAGGAATCCTAAGTCTGCTTTATTAAAAGCATTTTCGGTGGTATAAAAAATTGGTTCTCTCTTGTAGCTTTCAAAGGCACTCGGTGAGGAAACCCAGGTTCAGAGTCCAAATTAGTTTCAGACAATTCTTCCAAGCTGTGCACCACACTGTACACACTCTCCCTTCTTCTTGCCTCCACTGTGCTTTCTCTTGGGGAAAATTATGAAACTAGAAAAAAGCCACATCTTCCACTGGCCCAGCCCTTTCTTCCCATCATGGAGAAATGTAATCACCCTTGTCTTCCGTAGTTTTTTTAGTTGGTATAAACAAAGATTGTGCCATTCCTTCTCTCTGATACCAAAAAGGTATATATAGAAGTCTATTCTTACCTTTCTAATTACTGACATTTCCTTTGTGTTAGTTGAAAGCACACTGCAAATCAAACAACACAGCTGCCGAACAGGGTAGTCCAGAATTCGCTTGTCCCACCAGATGAGTTAAAGGTTTCAGGAAAGGGGAAGACTAGAGCAAACTGAAGTAATTTGGTTCTTGAACACCTTAAGTTAGCATGACTTTTGATTATAGGTGTCTCAGGGCGTCTTCAGTGGCAGTAACACTCCACTTGCTAATACACACAAGTTCAAGCACCTCAAGGAGCCTTTGAGAACATATGCATTCACCCTTAAAAATTAGCAGAGGATGTCTCGGAGATAAGAGGGCATTCTTTATTTGTGCTATGGGAAGCAATAATGGAGATTTACAGTTCTTCAATACAGCATAGGATTCCCAGAATGCTGACTAACGGAACCACTTGGAGGTTTATTGATGTAGTGCCTGTATTGGAAACATGGGTTTATTAATAAACAGCTACATGAGAGCGTAAGAGGCAAAAGGAGATAGCAAACCACACCACAGCATAAGGAGCAGGAAGCCCATGTGGAAAAGCATGTAGCTTGAGAAATGTGACCAGGAGATGAACTACAGAGATCAACTTATAAATATAAACATTCAGGGGAAACATTCAAGTGGAATCTATGCTAACAGAGCCTTTTCCTTCTGTTTGCAGGTTTTAATGGCCACACGTGTCTCTGAGCATTTCTCTCCCTTCAGAGAATCCTGACATCAATTTTTTAAAATTATACTAGCAAAAGATAAACAAAGCTAAGATATAGAAATATATTTTCCATTGGAAAAAGTATAGGAAATACACACACACAGAAAGAGAAAGAGAGAAAGAGAGGGAGAGAGAGAGAGAGAGAGAGAGAGAGAGAGAGAGAGAGAGACCGAATCCTCATATTTCTTGGCTCTTAGTAGCAGGCTGACTAGTTACCCAAATTGAGCTGACTGCAAAATCACTCTGTTCTCACCACAGGCACAATTTACCAACTGGGTGCAGCAGACACCGGGCTGGCTCCTGGACTTCTCCAATTAAGCTGCACAACCTGTTACCATTTTGCCAATGGACTCTCTATTTACTTAGGTTCTGCATAACTTGCCAAGTGCTCACTCTGTGGAATTCCCAGGGAAGAGAAAAGAACAATTGGGGGAAATTTTTGTTAGCATCCTTTCTTTTCACTTTCTGTAGCGGAGAGGGAAGGCATCAACGTGGAGCAGATGTGCTGAGACCAAATGCTCTCTTCCTCACGATTACAGTTGGTTATACCTGTGGATAGGCAAGCTAATTCTGCTGCAAATGTGCAAGAGAGGGTAGTACTGACGTACAATGTGTGGTCCTGGAGGCTTTGTTCCCACGTAATAGGGTGCTTCGTTTCACAAGACCTGGCACGTTCAGAAGAAACCTGAAGCAGAACAGCCCCGTGCAGTTGGGATCCTGAGCTCCCTGTGTACTGTTTAGAGAGTGCCCCAATTCTCAGCAATGTTGACATAAATATTGCAGAATTTCTTATTTCGACTTGGAGAGTAATGATTCTTTCTGCTTAATGTGCTCAGCGACTCAGCACCCTATTGTTTCCTGCCATTTGAAAGTGCCCGAGGATGTCATTATAACCACGTGTATCAATATTAAACCTTTACAAACAGTTGACTAAATGAGCTGTTATTATCTTTGTTTCTGAAAACAGTGTACCTTTTTACTTCATTTATCAGTAACTAGGTATAGTCGATTGCAGTCTGGTATTGATCCCAATATCTATACCTGTCACAGACTACCTTTCTTCAAGGTCATTGTAAGGTCAGGTTATGATCAATAAGAATTGACTGTCTGCAAATAAATTTATGTAGCTGACATAATTGCAAGTAATGCCTTTTTTTCAAATTAAGGTGGACTATTTTATGAAGCACATGTGTTTGAAACATTAATGGCAACATCACCCAACTCTGCATAACGAGCAGGTCTCGCCATAATTTTCAAGCCCTCTTTGTGTAGTTGAAAGCCCATAAGCTCCCCAATAGTCATTTCTAAATAACACCTGCAGAGTTTCAAGCTAAGTGTTTCATGTGGATGCTAATGATGTTTCCCAAGCAATCGTGTGTTCGTAGGTAGCCCCATGTGCATTTTAATTTCCAATCTTGAAGTCTCATTTCCATCTTCGCTATTTCAAAGTTTGGTAGGATATTTAGCCATCCTAATCAGAGGGCTGTGTGTGATAAAAAACCAACTTTCTTGAGAAGAAACAAAATGTAGAGTGGATTATCAAAATAAAGAGTGGATGCCAATGCCATCTCCCTACTAGGGGCCCTTCTCACTGCAGGGAGATGCACTTGTGATCAGCCTGCTAGCCACTGGATGTCACTGATGCTTACACAAATGGAGCTTAAGGGGCATTTATCTGACTGTAAAAATCATGACTTCAGTAGAAAGCAGTTTAGCTAGAAACATTTCACTCAGGCAATTTCTAATTTCAGAAAAATAGGCTCATAAAGCTCACAAAGGCGATACCCAACTTCAAGCGTGATTAGTTTCAGTTGTTTGTTTCAGCTTTAACTGGAATATGAATAAACAGCAAGTTTTGGGGGTGCATTCCATTTTTTGACAGCAGCTGCCATTCTGCTTTTAAAGGGATACTCCCCAATCAGGTTTGTGACATCCTGAAAGACTTATCAGCAAGTCCAAAAAACAGTAACTTAGAAAATATTTTTAATTCTATAAATACTATTGTTTTTTTAACACAATGTCCTACATTTAACACTTTTCATAAGAACACATTTTTGCCGAAACCAGTTTGGCTCAGTGGATAGAGCGGCAGCCTGCGGACTGAAGGGCCCCGGGTTTGATTCCAGTCAAGGGCACGTACCTTTGTTGTGGGCACATCTCCAGTGGGGGGTGTGCAGGAGGCAGCTGGTCGATGTTTCTCTCTCATTGACATTTCTAACTCTCTATCCCTCTCAATTCCTCTCTGTGTAAAATCAATAAAATTATATATATATATATATATATATATATATATATATATATATATATATAAAACACATTCTTATTTTAAAAATTAAAGGTTAACTGAAGCATAAAATGTACTTCTTTTAGTCTAAATGATTTGGTTTCAGGTTTTAAACAAGAAGTAGAACTCAGTAAAAGTATAATTAATGATGGCAGATGTCAGGAAAGCATCATTGAATGAATTATCAAATGGCCTCTCTTTCTAGGACCTACTAGGGAAACCAATCAGATCTATCAGTAAATGGTCTACAGTGTAAATATGAAAAGGTTCAATAGATTGGAAAGTCCTAACAGGATGAGGATTTGTCTTTTGTCTTGAGTGTAGACACAAAACAAATGTAGTTATGTGAGTGGCCCGGAGGAAAGGCACTATATAAGAGCAAAGAATTATGACAAATGACATCGCAACAGACATGCCGCCATCCCAGAGCTTGAGCCATTTGAGAAGCTATTTTGAATTAATAACGCATGCCATAGTGATTACATTTGCTTAGCAGAAACATTTTAAGAAATAACAGCCTGCAAGAGGAAACTGAAACAATAGCTCTCTATCTTTATATAACATACAATTGCCATTTTTCCTCAGAGAGAAAAGACTCAAAAAATTCATAATAACTAAAGCCTATAGCTGACAATACATATGCATTGGCAGCAAAATAAATGTAGTATTTCCCCCACAAGTATTATTACTTACTGAAAATATAAATTCTTTGAGACTAGATCACCCACTGATAGCTCATATTGTTAGAGCTGAAGTTGGGTAGGGGAAGGAAATGTAACTAAATTCAACCAACATTTTTGCAAGCAACTCAGTGAAGGCTACGACAGCAATCCAATCCAATCACAGCCCATTATCATCCCCCCAAAAAAATATTGAAAATACATATTTATGTGCATTTATGCAATTTTATCTGCTGCTAAGATGATTAAAAAGCAAAACTCTCTATCCACATAATGAAGGCCAAGCAAATATGTCACAAATTCTCATAGCTCAGGTAGCCAGGAACACCTGGAATCACATCTTTAGGCCATTTGGTGCTTGGCAAAAGGCAGAAAGATAACACTGTGGGAGTTCTCTCACTCCCTCTTAAACTATGTTTCCACCTTAAATAAATTAAAGCATGCAGCAGCAGTAGGTAAGGTGGTCAATGCAATTAAATTCAAAACCTGAATGTATTGAACTTTCTGCAATTATACATGGGTCATCTCTGGACAATATGTTGGCCATCTGGTAGCATCTGTGCCGTTCCCTCTAATAGAGTTCCTGCTGTGGCTCGAGGCCATGGCAGGCAGTGCTAAGCAGGTCACATGTTGTGTCTTTCAGCCATATTTAGGTCACAACTTGGGATGGGAGGAGGCAGGAATTATCTTTTTGCACAAAGGCAATAAAAATGAATAATCCCTTGTAGGTATCTTGTGCTTTGTTAAATAGATAGGGATAGATTTTACAGTTTTGTTCCATGCTTCATCCCAAGTTACACAAAATGTAAGACAAAATACCATATGCTAATGGTTAAACAGTTGTCTGTAAGATTCTTTTTCTGACACACAAAAGAATTGATCTTTTTAAGTGATGGTATATCTCTTTTGTCGTATTTTTGTTTTGTTTTGTTTTGTTTTTACAAGAGGGAGGATTAGAAGAGGAAATTCAAAATCTTTAAATTAGTCTTTAGGTAATGGACAGAATGCAGAATGATCTAGAATGCAGGGTATATTCTAGAAAAGTTTTCTTGGGAGAAGGGTGATAATGCTTATCTTTTAAATGGAAAGAGTTGCAAATTATATACACACACATTTTATCTTCCTCTAGATAGCTATTAAAAGCTTACATCCTATTAGTTGACTCACATGATGTTTAAACTGACATAGACAGTGTTAAAATGTGTATAAAAATCTCATCAACACTGAGAAACAGAATGCTTTTTTCCCAAAGTAAAATCACTCTAGACATATGAATACAAATAATAAGTCCTATTTAATATTACTTTTGACATTAATATAAAGTTTCCACCTCCCATATTTACTCGTTGCTACCCAAAACAACTACAACATGCACATTTAGAAAGTGTGAACCTTACATGTATTATCCAAGTTCACTCGATAAAGATTTTAAAATGCAATATGGACAAGAGTCAAGTCCGACATAAGCAATTCCAGTTTGACATCAATTAGTGAGTAGCTTTTACTCTTATAGACATATTTATAATGGAAAGGAGTGCATTTAGACTTTAAGGTCCTGCCAACTAATCAATTTGATGAACTAATTGATAATAAATGTTAATTGACAACTAACAGCAGTCAATTAATTGCAGTTCAAATGCAGCTCCAGGAAGCTGAGTTGAACATTATTCTACCTCAAGCTACTCAAATAATAGCTCAGCAATGACTTTGCAACAGGCTATAAAGGTCAAAATGGGCTCGCCTTTTCTTTATTAGGGGTTCGAGATCCCAGGGCACAGGTTTACAAAACCCACAGCAGCTGTGCCCGGAGCTCCCCTCCCCACCCCATGGCTTAGCCTCATTCTAGGAGACAGTTTGCTGGCTTCAGAAATGTCTCCTGTGGCATTTTCCCTTTAGGTCACCATGTGGAAAGCCAATACTCCACTCCCAAGAATCAGTGTGGGTCCTGCCAGTTATAGGATCTGTCTCTTTGACTGAGTCACTTGACTAAAAGCAAAACCTAGATTTGAGGTAGTAGTTCTTTTTCATCACGCAACTTTGCAGCAGGAAGGATATGCCACATTTTCTGAGCTCCTACAATTACAGGGAGTTAAAGTTCTTCATTTTAGTCAATTGATACAGAGTAAAACCCTCATAACTTAATCTGAACACTATGCCTGTAATCTCAAAATCAGACTCATTTGCAAATGTAATAAAGGTCTCACTGGCCTTATAGACTCCAGAGACTCTGCATTTTCCTTTTGGTTTGCCTAAAATGTTCTTTCCCAGGTGGTCTCGTGACCAATGCCTTCGCTCCATCCAGACCTCTGCTCACAGGTCCCTTCCTCAGAGAGGGCCACCGGGGCGGTTCTACCCAATCCTTTGTTCACTTTCTCTTCTCTCACATTGCTTTATTTTTCCTCACAGCTCACATCGCCTCCTGGCATTATATATTCTCTTGCTTATTTATCACGTATCTTCTTCACCTAAATGTAATCTCCATGGGGAGGGACTCAGAACTATTCCCTGGGTATCCCTGGTGCCCACACAGTGCTCATGGTGGGACCTCAGTACCATTTGCTGAATGAAAGAAAAAAACGTTCCAGAAATCCTCCCTCCAAGTGAACCGCTGTGATCACATCACTTCTGGCTCAGAGAAAACATCCACGAAGGGCAGCGTGTCGGAATGGAGAGGAAACTGAGCAGGGGAGAAGAGAACCCAACACTCCCCTTGGCTTCGTGAGCCCTGTCACTGTGGGAAATGACTCCGCCTCCCCGGAACTCGTTTTCCTCATTATAAAATGAGAGGCTTTGACAAGATGACTTTTAAAAATTCCTTCTCACTCTAAGGTTTCCCTGATTTTCTAATTTAATTTGTCCTCTTCGGAAGAAAACAATTCTCCATTGTTCTCTTTCTGGCCATGTTCTCCTTGGGAAGAAAAATAATAATACAATAGAGTCATGTGTGTTTCATAAAAATTGTTACCTCCGAAGGCTTTATGGAGTTAGAAAATGTCACCATAAAGTTAAACAAATGGCAGCCAAGGGAGAAATGAGTAAGGAATACAGGGAGAGGCTAGATATGTTAAATGAAATTTCAAGTGAGACGTGAGATTTGAAGAGACAGCTGGAGCGAAGAAGTCCCTCTGACAGGGATGAGGGGAATTGGGGGTCAAAGTACCGATGGGTGGAAGTGCAGAGGTAAAAATGAGCCAACAATTGAGGAACTTTTTGAGAAATTTTGGACTTCAAGTAGTACAACGTAATGGAGTGGTTTAATTTTAAGAAAAGGAAAACACCATAATTCTGAAAGTGATGCCAAAAGAGCCCTCGAAGGGGGTGCAGGGGTGAACTACAGTGGCCATGTGAGTGTTGTGAATGATAATCCCACACTTTCAGACAACTGTGAGCATTTAGGGGGCATGAGAGAATAAATAAATGTAGCTGGAATCAAAGCTTCTGGCTTCGATGACATGGATTTTTACATCCTTGTTGCTCCTTCTTGAATCACATCCAAGTCAAACTCCCTAAACCCCTAATATGCTGACCGTGAAAACTCACATTTTCTGAAAATTTAATCAAAGGGTTTACACTTACTTGCTTTAGAAGGCAGTTGGTTGAGTTCTTCCCAGTTTTTGTTTGTATTGTGTGTGTGTGTGTGTGTGTGTGTGTGTGTGTGTTTTAATCAATGATCCTCTACCTACTTTGGTCTGTGTTTCTGTTTTTAAGAAAAAACATTATGTGAGAAGCTGGTTCAGTGACCTAAAGTTACTCTTTCATCTTGCTTTTGAATGTGGAAATGATACCCCGATACCCTGGGGTAAGGTGGGAAATCCTATTCCACACGGGATAAACTCTTATGGAATGTCACTGTCATGGGCAAATTCAGATATTATTTCAATAAACTCCTTTGAGCTACATAATCTATGAGTTTATGAAAAGACCCTCCGGTTTATTATGTGGGCTATAAATAATCTATGTGCTCTTTCAAACAAAAAATTCAAATAGCAGTGCAAAGGCATTAAGCTTTCCCCTCCAGTTACATCAGGAGTGGATCTGTTTGCTGCCAACATTGCCTCCTGATAGAACAGCAGGGGCTGGGTCGGTTCCGAATGTAACTCTGTGAGAATAACAATTGCCTCTGATTTCCCACAGCCTCTGAGTTCTTGGTGGGTGAGCCAGGGTTCAGAAGCACATGAACAAACTGAGGCTATTCTTACCACCTCTTCAAAGGGAGCAAGCGAGTTTCACTTGTTTCTCCTTCTCCATAAAGAACTCTTCACTATCTTCTCAAATTCCCTGTCAATACTGAACAATGTGGGTTTTCTTCCAGCCCATACTACTACTCCACACCCCCTTCCCTTCCTTTCCCTAACACCTCTACCCCCTTTTCTTCTCATTCTCTCCTCCTGTGTTCTCCTTCGCTTTCCATTTCTGCACTCACATCTACCTTTGGATTCTAGCAAATTGAATAATAACCAACAGCGCCTGCCAATTTCCTTTCTCACTAGAACGCAAGACAAACTTTTTTATCCTCTTGGGGTATATTTTCTATATTCTAAAACGCACTATATGCCTCCCCAAGCTCTCATTCACAAGCCAGTCCAGATTTAGAGATGTTACCTTGAAAATATTCTCTGGTGGCATAAGGTTTATGAAACTGGAATCTCGTTTCTTTATCTTTGCTTTTCCCATTTAGCCAATAACCCACCGTTTACATTAGTGCAGAGTGAAGCAAATGAACAAATAAACTGAATGGGTGTTTGGGAGTAATTTGAAAGTAACAACAATATGTACACATTGACATAGACTTTGGGGGTGACAGCAGAATATACATAAATTAATAAAAACTAAAGAAAATTCAAAAAGTAAAATTAATGGTAACAAAAAGGAACTATTTGGGGCTAAAAAGCAAGAAGTTTTTAGGAGAAAGGGATGACCCACATCAATTCTGTTAGATAAGTGAAGGCAATAATTGAAGCATATATCCAGTGTTAAGTGAAAGGACCAGAGGCTTTCACTACAGGGTCAATATAAAAATATTAACTATAAAAATAATAGCATTGCACAATGAACATTTAGATCTACTTCTTCCCAAAGTAGTTTGTCCTTTTCTAATTAGGATCCCATGTATTTACGCTAATGCATCCTAATTCATTAGTAGTTAATTGGTCTGATCTTAAAGTAACTCTTCCCAATAGCATTAGGATAGAATCTTGTGGAAGATTAGGATATTCTAAAGAGCAGAGCTCACTCAAAGACAACTTTTGAAAAATAGAAGAGTGAAATATTGGTACCTGCATTGGATTGTCTTGGGCACACACCCAGCCACAGAATGGCTCCATTGTGCCTGACTTATTCAGAGTACAACTTATAGAAGCTCTTGCTCTCACTGTCCACCTATTTTTTTCCACATTGTTTGATTAAATTGAAGAGAATGTTCTATCTTTCACCAACCCTTTAAAAAAAAGAAAGCATACTAAATAACAATGAGCCAATACATATTAGAGAAAATGACTTACCTAATGATAGGATCAATTTTGAAAAATATTGTTTTTGAGCCTTCCAGTGATAAGGAAAGGGGATACTGAAAACAAATAATAAAAAGTATTTGCATAATCTAAAAGTATTATTGACTATAATGGAAAAATTAGTAAGTTCACAGTGGAAAAAAACTATCTTAATCAAGTGATCAAGGTTAACATCACCAGTAATGAGTCATATCAACATCCAGTATCCCCCAGTATGATACTGAAGATACAATACACTTCTGTAGTATTCATATCCAGAATTCATAACCTCAACTTGATCATTACAAAGCATCAGTCAAATCCAAATGGAGAAGTATTCTACAAAATCACCACCCATCAAAATGTTACAAAAAATGTCAGCATAACGGGACACAAGAACAAGTTGAGATATTGTCAAGATGGAAAAAAAAAATTAGCACAGCAACTATATCCAGTGTAAAATCCTGGATTGGCTCATGGGACAAAAAAAAAAGACATCAGTGGGAAATCTGGCAATGCTCAAATATGGGATCTAAGCTTAGGAAAAGGTGCTATACTAACGTTAATTTCCTGATTTTGATAATTATGCCAGGATTATGTAAACTGTTAACATTAGGGAAAGTTTGATGAAAGATTTATGTGAACTCTTCTATTTTTGTAACTTTCTAAAAGTCTGAAATTATTTCAAAATAAAATGTTTTTATTAACAGTATGAAGCCTAATGGATATAATCTTATATAAATGTTTTAAAGGCAGAAATCTTGAATAAGAGATGATTGAGAAGGTACACACAAAAAGAGTACATGTGACCAAGAATGCTAGAACCCATTGAATTTGTTATTAAGAAAAACTGAACTTTTGGTTATAGAATAGTATCAATAAAGATTAATGCCAATTTCCATCTCTGCTGGGAAGAAAAAGAAGTAAAGATGCTAATGGGTTATGGAAGGAAGTTGTATCATTTCTTTCTTCTCAAAGCTTTATCAGGAAGCCCTGCTTCCATGGCCACTTGAGAAATTAACTTTCTATCACTAGTTCAGATTTTTACTCCCTGTGCTCTGAGCAGAGACTAGCAAAGAGTGGTGCCCTGTGAATGTCTGTTGAGTAAATATTTTCAGAATGACTTCTGAAAATTTAGTCTTTTATGTACCTGTGAACTCCTTGGAACATATCCATATACCAGTCTAATCTACAGCACTCCCTGGCCCTCAATAAATAGTGTTGTCTTTATTAATAAAGGTTATGAGCTATTCGCCAAAACTAATATGCCAAAAAGAGAGGGCCTTCCTGAAAACTTTTTTAGTAATATTACAAATTACCCTCATAATCCCATTCTATTCTTGAGAAAAATTTGACAAATCCTTTTAGCTACATTCTACAAAATACCTGACCAGTTCTCTTTATTTATTTTTTTAAATATATTTTTATTGATTTCAGAAAGCAAAGGAGAAGGTGACAGAGATAGAAACATCAATGATGGGAGAAAATCATTGATTGACTGTTTTTTTCACACCCCCTACTGGGGATTGAGCCTGAAACCTTCATGGGCCCTGACCCAGAATTGAACTACGAGCTTCCGGTTATAGGCCGATGCTCAACCACTGAACCATACCACTGGGCGACCAATACTCTTTAAAACTGTCAAAGTCATCAAAAACAAAGAAAGCCTGAGAAAGTAAAAGCCAAAAGAAAAATCTGAAAAACCTTAACAGCCAAGAAGAACTTACGAAGACATGACAACTGTCATGTGGTATCCTTGATGGTATCCAGAGGAAAAGAACATTAGGAAAAACATGAGGAAATCTCAATAAACTATAGAGTTTAATTAACAATAAGGTATTAATATTATTTCATTAACTATAACAAATATATCACAGTAGCGTAAGGGGACATTGGATATGGGACCTATCTGTACTACCTTTGCAGGTTTTTTTTGGTAAATTTAAACTACTCTTTTAAAAAGTTTAATTTTTAAAATTCAATGTAAATAAAGCATTTTTTAAATAATCATAGTAGCAAGTATAATATGATCTGTTCTTTAAAACTGCAGTATGCTACGAGCATCAGTTTTTATCCCCTGTGATAACACAATTTTTATTTCTTCCTCTCTGACAGTCTAAAGAATCTGTGCATTTCCACTGCATGTGCCCACTTTTAGCAAAGTCTTTCCTGTTGATACATATAAAGCATTCAGAACAGCAGTGCCTGAAACAAAGTTTGCAGTAACATTAATATTATATAAAGACTACAGGCCCGATGCATGAAATTCATCCCAGAGAGGGCGTTCCTTCCCCTGACTGCCAGCACTGGCTTCCCTCTGGCACCTGGGACCCTGGCTTCCCTCACAGCCCCGGCTTCATCAGGAAGGTGGTCCAGTCTGATTGTCATATGACGCTTTTATTATTATAGATACTGTCACCCGCTGTAAGCATATGGTAACTTGGGATATTTCTAGAAACAGTGATGAATTTGTAATCCATCCATATTTGCTCACCTGTTTGCTGTTGTGGCTAAAGATTGACATTATTAAATGGTTAGTGAAGGTAAGAATTTAGGTGTTTAACCATGGAAATATGAAGTTAGATAATCCAGCAGTGACTGACACCTCTGTTTTAGGTCTCGTTGCCTCTATCAATCCAGCCTGGTGGCTCACACATATCTCTCCCCCACACCAGCACGTGTGCACACCATCTGTCTCTCTGACCTCTTGACTTCTCTCCTTGCTCCGGATCAAAGTGGACCACGGATACAACAGAAAATGGACACCAAGTTGCAAAGTCCCAAAGTGACCTGACCGGGTGTTCGGGTTGGTAACTATACTTATCGCCTTTCTAAAGTCCTTTTCCAGCTTTCAAATGCTTCGTAACTGAAAAGTCTTAATTCATCAGCATGGAGTGACAGGTTAGGGTCCCTGTCAGGCAACTTTTTATTAGAAAAAATCCTTGCAGGGCACTTATAGCAACTCCTGCCTGGCTTGGTTCCTGCCAATTCATCACCAGGCCTGCGTCCCCTTTTGGCAAGTGGCCAGAGGAGGGTGCTCTGTTGTTAGAGGAAGACCCTCCAGGAAGAGAGAGAAACAGACAAATAGGGATCCTCTTCTTTTCCTGTGTCCCTTCAGACCTGCAAGGGGAGCCCTTGTGGTTTTTCTCCCTTTTTGTCTCATCCTGTCACTCTCTGGTCTTTGAACAATAGAGGCGACAATGGTCTTGTCTAAATGATTTCACAGGCTATTATTCAGACACTCAACTTTTAACATTTCAATTTTGTCATTCTGTTTCCACACAAAAGGTGCACTTCTTACAGTATAATGTCCTCAGAATTATGTCAATGAGCAGTAATGGCTTTTAGCATTAAGTTGATCATTAACAACTACATTATCTGAGGCATAATCATCAGTCCTTCAGCCTTTTGTGTGATTATGACACTACAGGATTTGAAACTAATAGGCGGGTGCTCTCATAACAACATATAAAAATATTTACATGGTAATGAAAGGTTGGTGAAAAGCAAACATTCTGAAACAAGTATAATGAGTAAAAATACAAACTTAATTTATTTACCAAAGGTGAGCTTCTAAATAAAAAATGAATAAGCGATATCATTGCAATGACATTTCTTTGTTCATAAAGGTTGGTATATTGTATCTAAACATCTATGTGGGAATCGTTTCATTTAAGTTTTATAAGAAGTGCATATTCTAAAAAGTTTGTATTTTTAAAAAGGTGAATAGGTAGAAAGATGATTCTATGTTTTAAGTACTATGTAACTTTCTTAAACTTCCATGCTATTTGGCAAAGAAGGTTGATTGGGACTCGTAGGTACTGTTTTAAAGTTGTTTTATGCATCCTGTCTCCTACCTCTTGCATGAGAAGTCATTCAGGGGAGAACTGTGTATATTAACCACCAACTCAATGGAGGCAACCATGCAGCATTCACAATGGCATTCAGGACACAGGAGAATAATTAAGGTAGTGACACCGTGATTGGATAGAAGCCCAATTCTAAATGAACCTTGTCTTATACATGATTTTGGATCTCAGTTAGAATTTATTAATTGTAAAGAGAAAATACACGTCATCAAAGAATCCAGCCCACGTTCAAATAACCATAAAGAGTAACATGTATGCTGTTTCTACCCTTTGATAAAGTAATTAAATTTCCAGAATTCTATCTTTTACGGAACTCCTAAATCCAGACACAATGTAATATGCAAAGAAGTTTATCACCATATTATGTATAACTGAATATCAAACCAACCTAAATATCCAGAGAGGAATGATTAAGAAACCATTGGCTACATTTTCACACATGATGAAACATAACATAGTAATTTCTTGTGGTGCTTACAAAATATAAACACTTAATAAAGAAAATACTTACAAAACTAAAGAAAAATACAAAATTACATTGAGTGTGTGTGTGTGTGTGTGTGTGTGTGTAAAACACGATGAATAAGAAAAAAGGGGAAGGTGGGGTGATAGAAGGAAATTTCCCAACAAATAGTGTGGTTTTCTTGGGTAGTGGTTTTCTCCTTCTTCGTTCTTCTCTGTACTTGTCTGTATTTCCACATTTTCTTCAAAGAGAATACATTATTTTTACAATTTTAAAAGGATGCATATTTAATTTTGTTGTTTAGTTGTCCTTATTAGAAGATACTGAACCAAATATACACCTAACAAGAACAATATGCAACATCAATGGTTTTCATTGTTTCAAACACTGAAAGGCAGTCCTTTGATTTGAAAATACAAAAACTTTGTGTGGAATATATGTGCCATTTGTGTGATTTCATCCAGGCCACAAATCTTCCTTTCTCTGATTGCACCTCTCCACCCTCACCACCACACACACACACACACACACACACACACACACTCTGACGTGTGCGTGCACACACACTGGTAAACCAATATCATTTCCAGGTGTGTCTACCTGTGCCCAGACAGCTTTGTTCCAGCTCTCTCTGTTTGGAGTTACTTCGTTTCAGTTCACACTTAGCTTTTCTGAGCCTGTCTCCCAACATCAGTGCAAGAGTTTCGTTGCACTGATGTTGGGAATGGAAGCAGCATATTTTGTGGGAGGGTGCAAGGCCTTTATTTCCTCATTCCAGGAACCAGGGAAATATCGGAGAGAATGTGCGCACTCTGATTGTGGGGAAGGAACTTGACATGACAAGTTGAGGTTCAAGAAGGCATTTGGGCAAGAGGGGATTGTTCAGCACACACTCAGTGCTCCAGGCAGAGAATTCTACTTGCTAACCTTTGTATGTGTCTCATTCTGTCTGTCCCCTTCCCAAACACTTCATCTGTTATTTCTCCCTCCTGGAATACTCTTTCTTACCCTGTCTATTCTTACGCAGGCCATGCCTCTATCTTTCTTTCAAACATAGCCCCTTACAAATAATACATATGAGCTTAATGTGTGTATATCTTACTTATAATACTACTTTTAATTACAAAGCATTCTTTCAAAGCGTTCCAACTAAGAAACTTTTAATATTTATTGTTATTTGTCATACCACAATTTTATGTTGGAAAAAGCCTAATGCATAGAAGCATTATGCCAAAATTGTGTTAAAATATAGTTAAGGTTCATTCTCTTAGATATCTTCTTTAACATTTCAAAAATGCAGGAAACCTTTGTGAACTATAAAACACAGCAATCATGATTTTCACTATATAACTTCTGCTGAATTTCTAAGCATTTGTTTTGGGAATGTGTATTTAACTCTGTTGCTCTCTGGCAATTTTTCAATTAATATTTCTTTAAAAAAGAACTTGGAGGGAAAGCTTAAGTTTATCTTTTATACAAAGAAAATGTCAACCCAGAATCCATGGGTAGCCAGCTGAATAGAACACAAGTCCCTGCGCAGGAACCAGCAGTTTCTTTGAAGAGCAAATTGGTTTCTGCGCAGATCAGTTCCATCACTTTCTATGACAGGAGAAAAGGACATGTGCACAAACAGGAAGTCTTTGACATAACTTTATAGTCTTCAAAAAGCTTTGGTTTCTGACATCTACGGTACAGTCAGGGCTGTCAACAATCCAGCCATGCCTGCCTCAAGGTGATCGCTTACCTTCCTTAGTGGTCTATTTTTGCATGAAACCCATTTTCCTCTATACTCAGAATTCCTCCTCCACTGCACTGCCCTTCCTGTCACTCAGCATGTTTATCTTCCCTCAATTCCCAGAAGCTATGCAATGGGAAGACTATAATAACATGACCTTTCTTCTTTCATTACATTACCTTGAGTGAGGTCCTACACTGCATGAGATTCACTTCTGACACAAACATAAACAGTGCCCTCATGTTATCTCTTAAAATGGCCCCTATACTATTTATCTATTGCTACATAACAAATTACCCCAAAACGTAACAGTCTTAAAGAATAACAAATGTTTAGTACATCACAAAGCTTTTGTGGGTCAGGGACAGGAGCAACTTAGATGGGCAATCAAGCTTGAGGTCTCCCAGGAGGTTGCATTCAAAATAAAGGCTCATGTTGCAATCATCCGAAGGCTTGACTGAGGCTGGAAGATCCACTTCCAAGGTGGCTCACTCACCTGGCTGGCAAGTTGGTGCTGACTATTGATAAGAGAACTCAGCTTCTCTCCATGTGGGCCTCTCCAGAAGGCTGATCAATTTTTAACCAACTAGGTTTCCTTTAAAAGTAGTGGCCCAAAAGGACAAGGCAGATGCCACAATGGCTTTTATGATCTAGCTTAAGAAGTCACAGACCATCATTTCCACAGTATCATATTGAGCACACAGGGTCACCCTATTAAGTGTGGAAGGTAAACCTACAGGGCAAAATGACAGATTATTGGGGAGGGGGACAGTTATCTTTGTCATCTTATCATGGTTCATGACATCTTCCATCAATATGTGGAGTTTTTCTTTGACCAGTTGAATCTGGACTGACCTGTGAATGTTCTGACCAGTTGAACACAGTGAAAATGATGGTAGGCCTGTTTCAGGTAAAGAGTTCTTTAAAGAGAGTGGAAGCTTGATTTGGAGCTCTGAGCCATCATGTAAGAAATTCAGGCTACCCTCATGGCCACATAAAGCTATGCTGGTGTATCAGGCCTGTGTGCAATAAAGGTCATCTTGGTTGCTTATTGAGATGACTCAAATACCTGCTACTGTATTACTACAACCACAAGAGAACTCTAAGGGAGAATCACCCACTGAGCACAGCCAATGCTTAGAACTGTGAGACATTATAGTAAATTTGTGTCATTAGCCACTACATTTCAAGATGGTTTATTTGCAATGACAGAAAACCTGAACAAAAGCTGTGCAAGTTTCTATTATCCATTCTTGGTACTTCATGCGCAATGTTTATATTTCACCGTAAGTTCCATCATGAAAGGAAACAGTGCCTCCATTATTACAATGGTCTCCTAACTGGGCTTTCACATTACTTTGCCTCCAACCTTTCATACTTCAAATAACAGTCAGAGTGACCATTATTATAACTTATATCATAGTCTATGTTTGTATTATGCATTATGACTGTGGTCTATACATGTCGTTTGATATTTTATTGTACTTTATTTTTAATCATATTGAGCATGTCACTTTTTTATGTTGGTCTTTTTAACTAGATACTAATCTCTCGTAAGCAAGATACTGTGTCCACTGGTCTAGGCCCAGTTTTAAGCACAGTGCCTGAGTACATAGTAGATAGTAGATGTTCAATAAATATTGAATGACTAACTTTTCAAAATGTCTTTTATACTCCATTTAATTTTGTCATGGAAATATATTTCTTAATGTTTTTAGTTTGACTCTTCTGCTTATATCTAGTTGCAAAGAAAAAAAACATACAGTTATTCCCTGGTTGGGGTTTGGAATGTGTGCCAGGCATGGAAAGGTTATGGGTTTGATTCCCAGGCAGGGAACATACCTGAGCTGTAGGTTTGATCTCCTGTTGGGACACATTCAGGGGCAACTGATCTGTTTCTCATATCAATGTTTCTCTCTCTTTCTCTCTCTCCCCCCCTGCCCTTCTTCTATCTCTAAAATCAGTGAAAAACATGTCTTCTGGTGAGAATTAGAAAAATAAATAAAAATAAAAATAATTCATGTTTTTGTTGACTTTTCATGGGCTTCTTATAAATGGGTCATGAGAAATAGTTACCTGAAATGTGACACATACTCAAGTTTTCCCATCTTTGGGTTAACTTTGCCTTCCCTTAAGAAAAGCAGAAATCTGGCCACTCTTTATTGCTATGAGGTCTTCAGATTCTATCTTGCTCACCAATGCAAAATAAAAAATAATCCTTATACTCCCTTTTTCCAGTTGTCATTTAACTTTCTAAATTTATTATAATACAGTATTTTTATTTAGAAATTATGTTCTATATTCTCTGTTGCATATTTACATTTATTAACTTATTTAGGTTAAGCAGCCTTAGAAATCATAAAGCTTTGTTTAATTTAATTATACCAATCCTAGAAAATCAAAATAACTCCCTAAATCCTTCTACATTAATAAAAAAAATCAATGGAGCCAGAAAGACTGTTAGGTAAAACATATTCTAAATAAAGTGCAGAAGTATTAAATACAAGACATTTCCCTATTTGGGAAACCAAAGGCCCAAATATTCAATAACAAAATTTTAGCCATATGTGCACTTATGTAGGACAGATTATTAACTGTTACCCTCCATAAATATAAGAAATGAATTACAATAAATCTGAATAATTTTGAACTGTTTTTTTTCTGAAATCACAGCCATTGAGCAGTGGCAATCATTCAATGGAAATATTCATCAAGATATGTGTATGACAGAAGTACCAAGTTCATTTTGCAGTGTCAAACGGAGGCAAATTCGACAAATCACTATATTCAAAAACAATTTCAGAGTAATTACGTGTTTTTGGACAAAACTTTCAACATTCTTTTTCTTTTTTTCTTACATATGCTTATAAATATGTGTTTGGAATTCAAAATTTAAATTTAATTACAAGCAGAAGAATATGCCTATTTTACATCCAATTTAATCTTAAATTACCCTTAAATTCATAGAGATTCATGGAAGTTCAGGGTGAGGAATTTTTTTAAAGTTTATCTAACCTAATGGTTTTCAAAGTTCCATGTACATTAGAATCACCTACAGGGCTTATTAAAACTCAGATGTTTGGGATTCACCTGAGTTTCTGAATCAGTGGTCTGCCATGAGGCCAGAGAATTTGCTTTTTTAACTAGTTCCCAAGACATGCTATTATCACTAGTCCAGGGACCACTCACTGTTCTAACCTCCAACCTAAATGTTACAGATAAAGACACAAAGGTCCAGAAAACTTGAAAGATCAATCCAATCCTGCCACAGTCGTGGCAGAAATATCAGGAAACACAGCTTTTCTAATTCCAGGCAAAGTATTCCTTTGATTCGACTTTTCCAGTCTGAGAAATATTCAGTACCGTCTGAGGTGTTGATGATGAATAAACTACAGACAAAAAAAAAAAAAAAAAAAAAAAAAAAAGTCACAGGCAAGGGAAAGGGAAGGCAACATAAACATCCTCTCTCCTAGTCTACGAAATTAAAGACATGCAGAACCGCACCAGAAATTGTATGATTCAGGTATTTCTTTGCGGCCGCTACTCCCCTTTTGAAGTTCATTTCCCTCTAAAACATCTAAGGACTTACTTTGCATTCTTACATTGCAACGTCTTTGTTGATAACTTTGCAGTAATTCCATTACAGCAAATCACAGGGTTGTCAAATCTTCAAGGATCAGAAGATCATGAGTTGACAAGTAGCAGATGCACAGAAAGGAGTTTTAAATAATGTGCAGCCATTCCCCATGTGGAGCAAAGTAGAATACCTATTACTCTGCGATAGTAAAAACCAGCCGGGAAGTAACAAAGAACGAAGTTATGCCACGATATGTACCGCTTCTCCCATTTTCATTCAGTGAAGAATCAAAGAATTCAGAAGAAAGAACACTCTGAGATTTCCAAACAAGCTGTTTCTGTTTAAGGACAGAAGTTTCTGTTAAAATTTAGGATAATTGTGATGTCAGCGAGCATGGTGAGCGCTGCAGGCAAAAAGAACCTTTGCATTGTAATACCACTACTGTGGGCATATTTGAAACACTATAGCTTCTTCAGACTCTAATTATAACTGTTTGTTGCTTCTGTGGTTTCAATGATAATAGAAGTTGTTCACAAAATTTACACAACACTGATGTGTTGCATATAAAATATGGTCAGTCACGTGCAAAATATACCATTATATATTTTTCTTCTAGAGAGAAACAGCTGAGAAACCTACAGACCATCAAATTATGACTCTAGTGTTTCATTACAAGCAATTAGACTCCAGAACCCAAAGGTACAACCAAAATGCGTGGTGTAATTTGGTTAATACCATTTAAGAGCTGGGCCGCAGGTGTTTGAATCAGCAGAAAAGAAAAATCTTAGTGGCTCTCAAGCCTTATTACATTATTGGTAAATGTTTTTATAGCCAAAGTATCAAAGATGGGACTGAGGAAAAAATAAATGTGAAGTGAGAAGAAATATCCAAAGTGATATTCACTCATTCCACAGCACTGAGTGAATGACTACTCTGTGTCGGGCCCGGGGCTTGCCTCAATGAACTCAAAATCAAGCAGGAGAGTGGGCATACTTTCATTCCTTTATCAAACATTGAACAGATGTAAAGATATCAGTACAACCTGTTAGTAATGTTTTAGAACACAGCACGCATGTGTCCAAAGGGCTAAGAAATTAGGAAATTATCACTAATAAATGGCATTGATCTGGGTCTAGAAGAATTAAAAAGATGTTTCTATATGGAAAAGGAAACCACTTGACAAGAAATAAAACCATGAAAGACAGGTTGAGGTCATACACCTTAGAAAATTAAGTTAAGGAATTTGAACACTATTTCCAGACACTGAAGCCATAGAGAGTGTCTGAGGACTACAGTGGAAAGCGGAGTAGTTTCTGAGAAAAGTCTTCTGGAAAGCACACCTAAAAAGGTAAAGAAAAAATAAGACATGCTTTTGTAATGTCTGGTTGAGCTGTTATAATAATAAGGGACTTCCTAGGGATGAATCACAAGGAATCCAAGAGATTAAGACATTTGGAGTGGATTTTTGCTCTGCTGTCTCTGCTAATTTCTGCTGGCCTAGCAGCTGGATTTCAATGAGTCATGCTTTAGTGATGGGACACGAACCCTGGGTCAAAGCAGAAATGGACATCAATACAACAAGGTAAATGGAAGGAGACAATAAGATATAACAGAAAATTAAAGATGTAATATGGAACATCAATACAACCAAATGTTAGTCCTATGATGAGACTAATAAGGAGGAAATCTCTGATTTAGAAAGCAACAACAAAAGAGAGACTAGTGTAAAATATACAATATGAAGAATGAAACTGGGACTTAATTAGTGATGCAGCACATACCAAAAAGATGAAAAACATTATATTAACTTTATTGCAGTAGATTACAATGAATCAGTAAAATGGAAAAGTTTCTAGAAAATTTGTAACCAAAAATATTCATGAAGACAAAGAAAATATGAATCATCTTAGAACTCTATTAAAAAAAAAAAAACACCTAAAAGAATAATTTAAAATTTTTCCTAAGGAAAAACATCTTGTTGAAATAGTTCTTTTGATGCATTCTACTGAGCAGTCAAGGAACAAATTTTTCTATTTTTTAGAAAAGAGAAATGCTCCATAATATATTTGGTAAGACTGACATATTCTTTATACCAAAACCATAGAGTTTAAAACAAACTATCATGGGCCAAAATCCAAAGAAAAATGATATTATCAGACTAACTCTATGGATATATGAAAAAGATAATTTATTATCAATAAGTTGTAAGTATTTCACAGATGCAAAGTTGAGTCAACATTAGGGAATTGTGAAATTACTTCATTATACTAAAATTAAAATCAGTTTTTGCTTTCAAAATATAAAAACATTTACCAAGTATTCAATATTCAATGTAATGTGACAACTATTTGGGATAAAACTCTTAACATAATTCACAAGCACTATAACTGCCTACATATCAAAATCAAAAAGAAAAATTAATAGAATATATAAAAATTTTAATAAAGTAAATATATACAAATAGAATGTAAAAGCAATGGCATTCTATACATTCTAACACAAGATAAGGATGTATATTTTTTAAATACTATTCATAATGGTATCTAAAAACATACCTAAGGAATAAACCAAACAAAATATAATGAATTTTTAGGTAGAAAAGTATAACACTTTGTTGAAAGAAATCAAGAAAATCTTAAAAGGCAAAGATATACTATGTTCAAGGATAAATAGATTTACTAACATAAAGATGTTGCTTCACCAATTTGGTTTTCAGATTCAATGCAATTGACATCAAAACCTTGACTGGGAAGGACTTTCACTTCCAGTAAAATAGAGTGGATATGCTGTTCACTATTGTTCCAAGTACAACCTAAAACTCTGAAAAGTATCTATGAGAAAATATAAGAAGACTTTGGAAGGTGGAAAGAAGACCAACTGATCAAAAACACAGTACCTGGGTGATGGCATGGCGATGAGTTCTCTGGTTTTCGTCTTGCTCATGTATCCTGAACCTAAAACTGAATGAGCCAGCAAACCCAAAATGCAAATTATAGTAGATCATAAAAACTTCCAAAAGGCTACTTTCTCTAGCCAAAGGACAAAGAAGGGGGCAACAGACAACTTTGAAAAATAATAGCTTTACTCCAGCAAAACAACACAGAGAAGAAGTATAACTCCACCCCAACCCCACCAGCAAAGAAAAGCCAAGCTAGGCTCATGGACTTCTACATTTGCTCAGCTGTCTTGGGGTTTTCAACATCCTGCTGGGTTAGTTCAAGGAAGGATAAGGGACCGTCAGAAAAGGCCAGGACCTTCATTCATCACACTGGCTAGACAAGATTTCTTCACTATGCTGACAATGCGGAACATGTGTGCAGGCTGGACTTCCATTGACAGTTGGCAGTACGTTGACATCCCTCTGACCTTACTGTAGTGGTATCTGAAGAAATCTAGTGGGAAGTCAGTGCCCACTCCGGAAAACAGTTTGACAGTTTCTTAAGAAACCAAATGTGCAATTGCCATACAATCTAACAATTGTCCTGCTGGGTATTTATACCAGAGAAATGAAGACTCATGTTCATACAAAACCTACACACAAGTGTTTATAATAGCTTTATGTGGAATAGTCCAAAACTGAAAACAACCCAGGTGCCCTTCAATGGGTGAATGTTAAAGAAACTATGGTACATCCATAATATGAGATAAATACTATGGAACAATAACAGATAAATAAACTCTTGATGCATGAATCAACTCTAATGTATCTCCAGATAATAATACTAAGTAAGAAATTTTTAAAAATCCCCAAAGTAATATACTTTATAATTCCATTTAAACAACACTCTTGAAATGATAAAGTTTTAAGAAATGGAAAACAGATTAGTGGTCACCAGGGGCTAAGGAGGAGGTGAAAATGAAAGGGAAGTGAGTGTGGCTGTAAAAGGGCAACATGAATGATCTTTGTGGTCACGAAATGCTGAATCTTGACTATTTCAATGTCAATTTCCCGGTTGTGATATTTTACTACACTTTTACAAGCTGTTACCTTTGGGGAAAACGGAGTAAAGGATACATAGATCTTTGTAAACATTTGTAATTGTTAATTTACAATGATCTCAAAATAAAAGCTTAATTGAGGGGGGAAAAAAACAAAACACCAGATTACTTATGGAAATTAACTAACTGATTCTAAAATGGACACAGAAAAGCAATGGACTAAAGGGCAATGATATCACCAAAAATGATGGAGTGGGAACTGTAGGAATTCATCCCTTCCTTCTCACAAGCAAGTAATAAGTGGGCAAAACTGTCAGAATGTGCTTTTAAAAAACTCTAGAATCCAATCAAGAATTTATAACAGCCAGAAAATGATTCTGTAAAAACAAAACAAACAAACAAAATTATTGTTGCTTTGTGGTAAGAGAATGAAGTCTGAAAACGCCAGGTATTGATAATATATGAACTGAAGAAACTTCTCATACACTGCTGCGGTATCAGCAAAACTACTTTGGAAAACAATTTGGAATTGCTCAGTACAGGTGAAATTGTGCATACCCAACAATATCACTTTTATCTGTATGTCCTAGAGAAACTCTTGAATACATGAAACACACGAACATAAAGAAATGTGCACAAGAAAAATTCCAGCAACACTTTTTTTGTAATGACAAGTCAATCCAAATGTCCAACAGCAGTAGATTAAAAACAAAAATTGGAATTCATTCTTGAAATGGAGTACTATGCAATAGTGAAGAAGAAATTACAAACTCACAAACAGAATATGAGTGAAAATACCAAGTTTTACAATAATACATTAGGATTTCTTTTATATATACAGTTTGAAGCAGGCAAAATTAAAGCACATAGATATACATATTTTATATATATTTATACATATACAACCTCTGCATAAATTAATATATACATATATATGGCAAACTTTAAAAACACACACAAGAAAATAACTAACATAATTCAGAGGTTACATTTAGGTCAGAGGTAAGGCAATTATATCACCAAAAAGGAGCTCAAAGGCAGTATCTTATTTCTTAGACAAGATTGTGATCAGTGATAACTATATTATTTATAGAATGCTACTTATATATTACATACATTTTAAGGTACTATATATTACAGTATAAAGTATTGTGTTTAAAATAAAATACAAGCCGAAACCGGTTTGGCTCAGTGGTAGAGCATCGGTCTGTGGACTGAAAGGTCCCCGGTTCAATTCCTGACAAGGGCATGTACATTGGTTGCAGGCATCTCCCTGGTAGGGGGTGTGCAAGAGGCAGCTGGTTGATGTTTCTCTCTCATCGACGTTTCTATCTCTCTATCTCTCTCCCTTCCTCTCTGTAAAAAAATCAATAAAATATATAAAAAATAAAATAAAAAATAAAAGTAACAAGATTTTAAAGAATAAAAAATAAAATAAAATACAAAACATTTTGTTCCCAGCAAAATATAAAAACAAAAAATCTGAGTAGGAAAATGGCTCAAATCTGTGTTTTAGAAAGATTATTCTGGTGGACATATAGAAGAGACACTGAGGGCTTCTACTATCAAGGAGATTCTAAACTGGGCAATGCAAATCAAATGCAAATTTATTTATTTATTTATTTAGTTAGTTAGTTAGTTAGTTAGTTTAAATATATTTTATTGATTTTTGACAGAGACGAAGAGAGAGGGATAGGAAGTTAGAAACATCGATGAGAGAGAATCATCGATCAGCTGCCTCTTGCACAACCCCTACTGGGGATGTGCCCACAACCAAGGTACATGCCCTTGACCGGAATCGAACCTGGGACCTTTCAGTCCGCAGGCCGACGCTCTATCCACTGAGCCAAACCGGTTTTGGCCAAATGCAAATTTAAAAGAGAAACTTTGTGGACATATAATTGACAGAAGAGATGAGAGAATGTTGATGTGTTTTGTGCGTTTCTTCTTATGAGGATGGCGAATGATGACCAAAGAGAGCCGAAGGGAAGCTCTATTTGAAGGGTGGGAAGTAGAACAGGAAAGATTAAGCAATGAAAAGATAGAGAGACCCACAAGAAAAACCATGTTCCCAAAGCCAGTTGGGGATTAACAAGTTCCAATTTGGACCAGAATAGTTTCAACCACTGTAAAGTATGTTTGGAGGTCATCCACTGGTATGAAAGGTACGGGAATATTTTTCTGGACTTGAGGAGAAGGGAAAGGCTATGGAATAGCAGCTGTGGTGAATACAATAGGGGAAAAACACTAGAGACAAAAACCTGCTGAACAGCAGTGAGGGTCCAGCTGGGTTGGATGGCATGAATTTGTAGGAGAGCCAGCTGGCATGATTCATGACCTGCTCCAACAACCTTGGTTATTATCACTGAACAACTGTCTTTAAGGTTGCAAATATCATCATGTATAAAACATATAGACACACACATGCAAGCACTCATGCATGCACTCACACACTTCAAGTTTGAACTAAATAATTTGTCAGAGGTCTATCAAAACCATAGACACTGAACAGAAGAGAGTTTGTAAGAGCCTTTCCAGTAGACAACAGCGTTTCCATGAATTACTAAGTGTTTCCATCCAGGCACAGCCTCTTACAGGATTCTGGTTTGTCAGAATTTCCAGGAAAGTTAATGGGACAAACTACATCCTCATTGCAGCAGTAGACTCTGAGGCAATAACTGATTTATCCTCTTTCTCCTTTTCAGCCACATTAGACTCTTCTCCTTTCAATTAGCATTCTTGCTGGACCAGGTGGTTTGCCTGGTGGTTTAGCCCAGAATCTCATTGCTGATATCTGTTTTCACATCCTTCTCAAGCTAAAAGTATTGTACTTGCTCTTCACAAGTACAAGTTACAATGTGCAGGAGAGACACACACATTCCCCTTTACTAGCAGCAGCCCTACCTTTTTATGTTAATCACCAAAGGCCTGGTGTATGAAATTCATGCACAGGGTGCATGCTGGGTGTCCCTCAGCCCAGCATTCACCCTGTCCAATCTGGGACCTCTCAGGGGATGTCTGACTGGGATTCCTCTAGGATCAGGCCTAAACCAGCAGTCAGACATCCCTCTCACAATCCAGAACTGCTGGCTCCTAACCATTCACCTGCCTGCCTGCCTGATTGTCCCTAACCACTCTGCATTCCAGCCTGATAGCCCCCTAACTGCTCTCCTGCCAGCATGATTGCCTTCAACTGCCCTCTCCTGCTGACCTGATCACCCCCAACTGCCTTCCCCTGCAAGGCTGAGGGTACTGGGGGACTCCAGCTGGATGAAGCAAGGCTGAGGGGATGGGGGGACTGAGGCTGGATGAGGTGGGGCTGAGAAGGCTGGGTGCTGCCTTCTTGTGAGAGCGTGGCAGTCAATTAGCATATTCCTTCTCTATTGGCTGTGGGCACTGGCAGCTTGTGAGGGTGTGGCAGTCAATTAGAATATTCCCTCTTTATTAGATAGGATGGCCAATTATAAGGAGAGCCCAAAGTGATGTAACAGCAGCCATGCTTTTGAGTTTATTGGTCTTACTATAATCCCCCCAAGGAAGCATCTTTACCTGAGAACCAGAACCTCAAGACCACCAGAGCCTCCTTGTTAAGGGCAATTCTGAAAAAAAAAAGGGGGGGGGGATAGCTATAAAGAGTTATTAGTCTATACCCATAGCAGCTAGAATATGGATACATCACTGCATGCAAGGAATCCAACAGCATGGTGGCAGCAACATCCATTCAACTATTATTTCTTATTTCTTATTGTTATGAATTATAATAATAACGAAGAGCAATTCTATGAAATCGAACTCTCAATGTAAAGCCATGCAGTGGTGTACTAGAACACACCAGTGAGTCCCCTATTAGCTCCACAGCGCTGATTATTCACATCTCTTACCAACTAGGTATTCAGTAATGTCATGTTGGCAGCTTGAAATTGTCCAAATTGGAGTACTTACATCATGGAAACTGATAAAAGCTACATATCAGATCCTTTTTTGGGGGGAGAGGTAGGAGTGGTGGGGTAGATGATCAAGTTGTTTAACATTAACCACCCCTGTAGCAGTTCAAGAAAAGAATCATTATTTCTAATTGTAAGTATGAGGAAAATAAGCTAAGAAAGAGCCGTTAAGTGACAGATTTATTGTAGAATTAAAATCCATATCTCTCTGACTTTAGTGTAACTGCACATTAGGCTTAGGTTAACATACATTTACTAAGTGACAATCTCAATCCACACAAGTCCAATCTTTGGAAAATCAAAAACATGACATGTTGGGAGTTTGATTGAATCCTTTCTAGCTATTTTCATATTTTGGGGATGTTAATAACGTTCTAAAATGTTTTCCTTTTTAAATTTGTACTATGAAGATTTAAAATATATAATTTTTATGCCTCAGTTTGAGATTGTATGCAACAGTACTTTTGAATGCACAAAATTTAATACAAATAAAAAATCGTTAATAAAAAAAGCAATAGGGACAAAAACCGTGCTTTTTCAAATGACTGAAGCAATAGATCCATAGAGTGAAGATGTCCTTCTTAAACTGAGTCAAGGCCACTTTTCCTTGTGCTATTTCAATTGAGTTGGAATAATTTCTTCAAGCTCTCAATTTGACAGTGATTTTAAAAATATATTTTATTGATTTTTACAGAGAGGAAGGGAGAGGGACAGAGAGTTAGAAACATTGATCAGCTGCCTCCTGGGGATGTGTCCACAACCCAGGAACATGCTCTTGAGCAGAATCGAACATGGGACTCTTCAATACGCAAGCAGACGCTCTATCCACTAAGCCAAACTTGTTAGGCCAACAAGTGATTTTTTTTTATGTGATGAGAATTCTTCTGGCTGTGGAGAAATTAGCAACTTCTCTCTCGTCCAACATTTAACTCCATAACTGAAGTTGTTGTGAATGAAGTGTTTCAGAATCAAGGCAGCTCCAGTTACTTGTGGGTCATGCATCTTCTCCTGCACATTCAGAAAACATTGTTGAGTTCAGTGTCCTCCTCCCTTTGGAAGTTTGTTGGTTTGTCAGTTTCAAGACTCATGTTTCAAATCCTCTCTTCTGTTCTCCTCTCCTCTCTTGTTCTATAACCTGCTCTCCATCTGTCCCAGGAACCCCACTTCATTCTTCATTCCAGTTACAGTCTTATCTCTATTATTACTGATTCTGGCAAAAAGAAGACATTATGGTCACTGTTATTGGTCTCCAGTACCACAGACATCGCTGGCTTTAGAAAACAAACATACTCTGATAGGAGAAAAATCAAAAGATAGTTTTATATTGCCACAGTGAAATGTACAATAAAGCAATAGGAACAGTCATAATATTGACAAATGCACCAATCTGAGCACCTTACTGGTTCTGACGTACACACATTCACAAGCACACCCATATATGTACACACACACAAACACACACACACACACAAAACATATGATTATATATTTTCCTAACTGAACAAAACAACAAAAAAGGCAGCAATGGTGCTCTTCAAAGGACTTGTTTTCTTCTGGATAAAATTTTGCAAGCTTGCTATCAAGAAAGGTTACATATGAGACACAAAGACACAGAAAATATTCTTGCTCCATGAATTTCCTAACTGATTTCATATTGTTGAATTCTATCCATTAACACATGTACTTAGATTCAAACAATGACTGACAGACATTTGGAAGGCAAAAGTAAAAGTTGACCTGCAGACAGTTCAAATTTGCCATATGCTCGCTGTCACTGTTCGCTGTTTGTAGACCATCCTAATGTATGCTTTAGCTGGCTAAAGTGATATACTTAAAGAGTGAATACCTCTTTCTTTTTCCATTCAGGCATTTTAGTTTTCCTATTACACATAAGCATGACAACATCGTAGATGATTAAGGGCAAATTTAAGATAGTTTGAAGGGGGTATTTGCCCCTAGAATCTATCACAAATGTTTCCACATAAATGATTGCCTCGCTGAGGAAATTCTCTAACCATATTCTTCAGGTGCAATCTCAGAAATAAGTTTTTTCCTTCAACATAGCCTAACAGAATTTCTAAAGAAAAATTATTAGTGCTTAGAAATCATTACGGTTTAAATTGTGTGTGTGTAAACAAATGCCTAAAAATACCAATTTTTACCCTGTCTAATTTTTGCCTTTGAAAAAAGAAATATATGATTTTCTCATGTGTTTAAGCAACCAAATATCCCATTAACTAGCTGCCTTTTTTATTTCTTGAAACGTTATATCTTGGGCATTATTATAGATGGAAGAATTTTTTTAAGGAGAAAAAAAGGAAAAAGTTTGTATTAGTTGTTTTAAAATTTGACACTTTGGTGTAAGCCTACTCATCCTTTTCTCTTCATGTACTTAAGGAGAGATCTTCAACTTCTCCAGTTTTAATCAGATATCCCAGATGGTCATGTTTATAGTAAAAATGTTATTAAAGCCTGAGTAAATAAAATAATTAAGATTTACTGATTAATATTCTAAATTCTGAGCAAGAGCTGCAGATTGCTTTTAACACAGAGGTTGGTATGTGGTAATAATAAATAAATTTTAATTAGTCATAATATGTATTCTGCTTTCAAAGATGCCATGTTTGCCCAGGTCTGTGTGTGTAGTGTCAGCCCACGCACCAGAGGGCTGCTGGTTTGTGGTGCCTCCAGGAGGCACCCAATCTCTCTCTCTCTCTCTCTCTCTCTCTCTCTCTCTCTCTCTCTCTCTCTCTCTCAAAAAGTCAATGAGGAAAATGTCCTCAGGTGAGGATTAACTACAACAAATAGATGACATATTTACTTCCAAATGCCCTAAAACAATTAAACCAACCACCTAAAACATTCATAACCATTAATTTTTTTAAAATAAAATCTGATGCTTGCATTTTAGCAGAGTTTCCTTTTCAAGTATCTCTTCTGCCAACATTTAAGGCTTAACTTATGAAAATCGTGGGCAACTCACCGTGAGTCACGGAAATGAAACGTGAACAAAGAATGAGAATGGTGTGAAGGAGGGCTGTGCTTGTTGTCACACTGGTGGGCAAAGCCCTCGGCCTAGGAGAAAGATGACCTGCAACTCGCCCAACAACATCTAACGGGATTTCATGGCAGGCCTTCCTGATCCTTTAAATGGCGCCCAGCAGAGGGTGGGGATGATGCTCTGCTTCATCCGGAGCACCAACGAGGCTCCGTCATCTGCAGAAGCGCAGCCCTGGGCAGCTGGCACCCTTCCACAGGGAGCTGCAAACGCCACGCTGCCACATTGCGGGCTTCCTCAGGCAGCAGATGTCTCGTGGCTGCCGCGCAGGTCTCCAGCCCACCAAGCCACCTGTACCACATATTTAAGGGGCCGGCAGTGCCATCGCTGCCACTTGGGAAAGATTCTGTTGTTGTTGTTGTTGTTGTTAATTTAGTCTTTTCCTCAACCCCTGTGTGTTCACTGGGATTATGCTATGAAATTTGGCCTCATGGTGCAAAACTCTTTGTTCAAAAAATATAAGGGAGGGGGAAAAAATCAAAGCCTGCTCACTGCTCCATCTCCCCTGGCTGCCCCCAAATGACTCAGGAAAATGCATTCACCTTCTATAGCATTTCAATTAAATTTTGTTTCTTACAAATCTAACGTTTCCAAAAGGCAGTTTTTCTGAACCACTACACACACACACACACACACACACACACACACACAAGTCAAGCAACTGACAGCTCAACTGCTCACCCTTCTGCACTACTCTGACACTACCCAACGCTAACATGCCTCCCCCACAACTGTACACCGTGGGTGCAATCCTCTTAGAATGTTATGGGGAAAACATTCTGACTCCTTCGGCTGCTAAAATGACACTTACAGTACCATTGTGTCTGTTTAGTTTAAAAATGAGGTTGATAACGGTAATGCTGTTCCATAAGATGATCTTCTACTTTTTAATGATACCCGTAGTTTCCCCTACATAAATGACTAAATCCTCACAGAATCTCTGTCTTGATTAGCACTCCTGCTAGTAAAATTTCACATACTAAATCAGCACCAGCTGTAGCAAGCAAGAAAGAAAAAGGCAAGTGTAAATGTTCCATATGCCCCACCAAATTGGCATCTGTGTCAGTAACCCCCTTTTTTAACTATTGTATACATACATTCTCTTAAGTGTTTTGTTCACAGAACACTGCTAACAAAATTTCTCTGTTGGCATATCAAGCAAAGAGCCTGTGCATATCACTCAACTGTAAGAAACACAATCTCTCCTTCTCCTCTGGTAGTCACAGACACACCTGAGTGTTCTGTTCATTAAGTTAGTTTAAGATAGTGAACCCTTCGACATCTGTTCTCCGTAATGTGACACTGCAGGGCTCTTATAAAGCTGCTTTACAGTTGGAGTTTAATTGTTAGCAACACCAAACAATGTCAGAGAGACAATAGAATTATTCTAGTCACCTTGAAGGTATCTCAGAGGCTAGGCTCAAAATAATGGAATGAGATAGTGGTAGAAAGCATTTGTGATCTCTCTCATCTCATCACCCATGTTCTCTTCAAATTATGAGGTGTCTCTTCATAGATATAGACATAGATATAAACATGGATAGATATAGATGATATAGACATAGATATATATCAGAAAGAACCACAAAGCTATATATATCTAAGATGCTACCTTGAGCTACTTGTTATACTGAATATTAGCTGGTGCTCAACACTTTACCCATTGGACCCTTCTTAATTATCTAACATCAAATAGGTATATAGTTTTTTTTAGGAACGCATTTAAGCCACTAATATGAATGCTACAATAGCCATCAAAAAGTTCCAAACATAGAAGAGCATACTAAGCAAATGCTCTACACACAAGGAATATTAGCAGGATTTATCCCAAAGATAGTCATCTCACAGAGAAAAAATATATTTAAGTATTTTCTCCTCTTGTTGGAATATCGTTATCTTGATAGGCCAGTGCATTCAGAAGAGAGAACTGACCACTCCTTTCTTTGTGTCACTCATTGATTCCCACTCATGCAGTCTCACAAGGATGGGTAACTTCATGTAGTTCTCGCTTACTTACATGCCTACCTCTCTTGATTTGACTATAAGCTCCTTGTGAGTTGAATAGTATCTATGTAGTCTAATGTCTACCCTATGGGAACATCAGCATTTAGTAAGATACCCAACAAACGTTTTCCCACAACAAAGTGGTTAAGGCATGCTGAAAGTTTTTGTTAAAAGCTAAATAAACTGGATGATGAACAACTTACCAATGGAGATCAAATAACCCAACTAAACAAGGACAAGGGGAAATGGATGAAAATTCCCTTTGTTTCCTTGAAGTTTGCCTATAACATAAATTCCCTTTCATTGAGGGCTATTGAGATTTAGTGAAAGTTACACTTGATAACTCTAAGGCTAAAAATTAGAAGACATTCTGGTTGCAAGTTAAAAACCTCTTGGATCTTAAGATCCAGTCTAACTAAATTCTTAGTGAATAATTTAGAGAAGGGAATGTGAGGAAATCCACAATTGTAGCATACTTTGCAAGGTGCTATTATTTTCTTTTAAAAATGTTGCTTCCCTCATGAATGGCTTCTCTCCCTGGTACTGTAGTGGTCCAGCAATGCCGCTAGCCTTCTCTAGGGGAGGCTGCGATAGGAATTCCCATAACAGGAAGCCTAGATGAGATTATCCAATGTTTACATGCATAAAATGCAACTGCACCTTACAGTGATCTCACAGCTTTCAAAATTATTATGTCTTTTTTTTGGGGGGGGGCGGTTGGGGGAGTAAAGGGGGTCAATGAGGAACAAAAGGACATCTGTAATGGTTTCAATAATCAAGATAAATTTTGAAAAATGATTATGCTGACCTTATTCTTAGAACATTGGCCATATTGTTGTTGACAGCACTAGAGATAAATTTGTATTTCTACAAATCTATATGCTCCTGGAAACTAAGCACGGTTCCTTTTATCTCTGTATTCCCAAATATCAGCACCGTGATGCAGAGGATGTATTTTTAAATGATTTGAATAAATTACAATTTTTTTTTGAACAATTGATTTCTTACTTGGTTGCCTGCTTATTTGTTCGTCCTAATTCTGTAATTGGCATGCCTATTTTAATACAGTTGTATGGATGATAAATTACACACTGATATGGGATTTTTCCAACTGACAGGTAAGCATAAAATTCACTTAGGGAGTCAGTCAGTCAAGAAGTCCTTTCCCAGAGCACTGTGCGCATGCAGACCTACTATCCTTCACGGTGGAGAGTCATCAGCCCAAAGAACAGGGGCAGTGGCTGGTGCGAGTCAGGAGGGCATCGCACTGGCACTCTGCTTGCTCTATGCCTGTGTCTGCTTGCAAAATATTTTGAACATCAACATTGGATTCTGTTCAAAGATAATTTGTGATTGTGATTATCATGAAAAAACATTAGATAATAAAAATCTACAATAATAGGCAATAGAGACCATATGAACAACAGGGTAGTTCATGAAAAAATAGCCATGAACTTTGCTGAGGCAAAGTTCAGCAAGCAGTGCCATGGAATTTTCACTTGGAGCACCAGGCTTAATAGTCCACGGTGATGTGTGGACTTACGCTGTCCATGTGTACTGGGAACTGATGGTTACCAGTTATCATTGCCTTTTATAATCCCATGGGCTTGGCTCACCAAAGCCACTTCATTGCCTCGCCATACATGTCTGGGTAGATTGTTTGGGGTGGTTGCGTCTTCAAAGGCCACAGCCAGGTCACACACTATTTAAAGCACTACTTTATTTAAGACAACTTTCAAGTGTTTCTTCTCCCTTTGCTATCTATGATTGCCCCATTTCAGTTTGCCATACAACAGCTGTTTCGATATCCAGCATTTATCCGTTCTCCGCATGCATCCAGCCCAGAGGGATTGTTAAGCAGATCATTGTTTTAATTCTGGCTCCATTCCAGGTCCCCATTATTAGTGATCCTGTCTTAACATTTATTGTTCAGTTTGGCTCACAGGTGATGCTGATTAAATTGGATGTGCCATCTGGGGTGGGTTTTCATCTGGTAGGCACATTCAGGGCAGAGTACACCTACTGTTTCATTTGGTCTGAAGCTTAATGCAACATTGGATGGCATTCTGAACAAGGTTTTGTGCAACCCGGGCTTGACTCCTGGCTTAGTCAGGTAGTAGTTGTGCAAAATTGGGCAACCCACTGTACTATATGGGGCTTTGGTTTTCTAATGAACAAAACAAAGAGAATAATCATTAATTCACTCCTTTATTTGGTTCCTTATTAATTTTTCACCGTTTATTAGACCTGGTACTATGATAGATGTGAAGAAGTCAGAGCTAAATAAGGAATCAAAGCAGAGGTGAGAAGACACATAAACTGAAAGGTTGCAATAGTATGTATAATGTTCACAAAACATCTATTTGTGCTAATGGATATGATGGGCAAAGGACTATGGAGGCTGGAGAACAAAGCGAAAAAATCTGCCCCCAGGAATCACAGGCTTTCTCAAAAAGGACATGATTACTGAGCTGCATCCTGAAGATCACGAGCTCTAAGCATTGCTTTTGTGCATCTTATCAATCAAAACATCCGTGTCAGGGTAACACAATTTTATCCCTATCTATTGTGGAAAAAAAAAATCAATCATGTACAAATTTCTTGTCTTCTATTTAATTAGTTAATTTGAATAAGCAAAGCAGACTTGAATACATGTGATTGTTTTGAGACTCAAATGGCATGATGTGTGAAAGCACACCTTTCAAAGTGCTGGAGAAAGCTCTTCGAACATGTGGGTGATGTTGCCTGCCCTGCCTATCCCAAGAGACTGTCACAAGACTAAGTGAAAAATGGAAATGCAAAAGCACAGTTAATATAAGGGCAGTAATAGTTAACATTTCTTTTAGAACATACAATGTACTATGCAGTGTGGTAAATGTTTAACCTGTATTAAATGGTGGATCCTAGAGATAAGTCATATGAAAGAGCCAGTACTGGACTATTTTTGACATATATATATATATATATATATATATATATATATCCCTAATATGCAAATAGACCAGACAGCAGAACAACCAACCAGTCACTATGACATGTACTGACCACCAGGAGCCACGCTTGGAACATGGCAGGTGGCAGCAGCAGGTGGCAGAGCGCAGAACATGGTGAGCATTGGCTATGGTTGAATGGTGAAACAGGTGAGTGGGGGTACCAGATCAAGACAGGGTGCCAGTTGGTGTCATCAGGGTGAGCCTCTGGTGGTTACTGAAAATTCTTTGCTCCTGCATGCAGCAGTCCTGCCGGGTGCTCACACCTGCTGCTGGTGCCCACTCTGCTTGCACCCACAAATGGCGTCGTTAGCAGGTGCAAGCAATGACTGCCAGCCCTGATTGCTCCTGAGGGCTTCTCCACTTCCCCTGCTCCTGAGGGGCAATTGGGGCAATAGCCACCACTTGCAGGGCTGCCAGCAGACAGGGGACCAGGGCCGTTGCGGGAGGGGCTGGGAGGGGGCACGGACGATGGGCCAAGATCCACCCCTGTGCCCTTGGCAGCCTCATGGTCCACAGTTCCTTTCAAGGTGCATGAATTTGTGCACTGGGCCCCTAGTATAAAATAATATTGAATGTCAATTATAACGGAAATTTTAAAAAAATAAAGTGCTATACCAATACTACAAAAGGGCTAATATTGATATCATTAAATGTAATGTTCATTTGTTTTTTAGAATAAACTACAATTACTGAGTCAAAGTATATATATATATATATATATATATATATATATATATATCACATTTCTATACATATTACTAAATTGTACTACAAAAAATGTATCACAATGTACACTCCCACCAACAATGTATGATAATGCTCACTTCCTAACTTCATCATCTAATAGAAGGCAGAGAATCTATTAGTATGTCTGTGAACTCCACATCCTAGATACCAGATCTTATACAGTGCCATCTTCACTGGTAATTGGAGATGAGTCAGACAAATTAGAGTAATTCAGACAAGTCTGACCTAAATTAACACGGCTCTAAAAATGGCAACCCACACTGTTGCATGATTGAACAGTATTACTGGAATAAGTGTATGGCCTTAGATGGGGGTTTTAACATTTCCAACAAGACAGGACCCTATCTGAAGTAGACAGATAGACAGAGATATGTAATATTTAGAAACACAGTGTAAGCCAGCAATAACAAGTCTAGGACACGCACCACCATGCCACCCTCTCTGGCCCTTGGCAGACAAAGGTAATTCCAATGATCTCTGGCTCTAGCTCTGATTCCTTCACAGCACTGTCTCTGGCAGCCACTACAAACTCATTAGAGCAAACACATTAGGTACAACCTATTTGTCATCCCTAAGCTTACACAGTGGTTTGCCAAACAAATGGACCAGAAGATAAGGAATTCTCACCAGGATGTATTTTAGGGAGGAGAGAGAAATCACAGGTGGCATCTGATCAGGAGTTTTAAATCTGTTTTTGAAAAGTGCTTCCAAGTGTTCAATAGTATTAATGATGGGAACAGGTTGAAGTCTAAAATCCTATTGTGATTTGTGTGTTCACATAGTGGAACATAATAATTCCTATTTGATTCAGAAATATTCTGGTCAGAATCTTGCTGGTGATGAAGACATAAAATGGCAAGATAGCAACTATATTTATTTGATGTCTTGAAACAATTAGAAATTTTGTATTTTTACCTGGCTTTCTTCAAGGGCATATATATTCCAATAAATAACATTTAGTGTGCTATCCCAAATTTTCAAAAATTGTCCTTGATATTACATTAATAAACACAACTAATGCTAGCTGCTATATAAAAACAACCCCTAAATCTAAGTGGATAACACAACAAAACTTGTTCCTTGTCAGATTTCCTGGATACCTCTACTAAGTGGTGGTTATGGGATCCAGGCTCTTTGTACCATCTGATCTCGTACCTGGCCTCCATTGGTACTTGCAAAGGAGAGCAGAAATAGTGAAGGATCACACAGACGATTTTCTGGCCAGTCCTGGAAGTGGCATATATCACTTTTAATTGACTGGACTTAATCACATAGCCCAATCAAAAAGGAGTTTGGGAAATGGAATCTCCTGTATACCCAGAAAGAGGAAATAGGGTTGGTGGGCATCCAGTCAGCCAGTCTTTGCCACAGGTACACAATGAGGCCTGTGAATTTTATTCTTTGTCAATATAGAGCAATATTCACTTCATTAAAAATTTGAAGGGAAGACCACTTTGCTATGTTCAGTGGGTTCTTCATGAAATTCTTATATTTTTTTTAAGAAACATATTTCTAATATAAGAACTTTAAATTTCTAAACATAAGGGCTTTGGAGAAAAATAATGAAAAGGATTCTTAATGGTGAAAAAAAGACGGAGAGTCAATGGAGAGAACATGATTTGCCAGAAGAGGTGAATTCATCTAAAGAGTCTCTTGAGATCACTTCCTGTTGGCACACCTGTGAATGTCTATTGAACCCCATTTATGGAGCATCAGCATTTATTATCTCATGGGTTACTAATCAAAAACATATAAAACTGCAAATCAGAAGTTGTGCTCAGAATGTGGGCACCAGTCTTACACCAAGTTGGTGTAAAGCCAGCCAGTGCAAAGGCACCTGGAGTTCCAGTGAGCTTGTGTGTTCTCCTGGTGCTATGCACAGAAATGTGTGCCCCCCAAATTCAGATATTGAACCTCTAAAATCCAATGTGACTGTACTTGGAGATGGGCCTTGAAGGAGGTAATTGAGGTTAAAGGAGGTACTCAGGGTGGTGCCCTCATCCAGTAGGACTGGTTTTCTTGTAAGAAGAGTGGAGACACCAGAGATTCTCTTTCATGCAGAGAAGAAAGTCCATGTGATAACACAGCAAGCAAGTGCTGTCTGTGAGCCCGGAAGGAAGGTTTCACCAGAAACTACCCCTGGCCGGACCTTGATATTGACTTTCCAGCCTCCAGAACTGTGAGAAAATCAATTTATGTTGTTTACGCCACCCAGTCTGTGGTATTTTGTTATGGCAGCTTGAGCTGACTAATATGGACTAATACATTCAGTTAAAGGTAAAAGGTATTTTGTGCACCTTTCAAATATGAAAAAGACCTCAAATGTCCCCTCTGTCATAGTCAATTGTGATTAGAATGAACTGTATTACTTTTCTTTTTTAAAGAGTTTCATTAAATGAAGGATGATATCATTTCAAATCTCATTTCTGCTAGTTGAGACTATCGAGTACCATGCATCAGAAAGCCGAGACCAGAAGAATTAGTTCCATAAACATGTGATTATGTAAGATTTGATGTTTGTTTTGTTTGTTTGTTCTTTAATAGAATAACCCATCTATTGGAAGTTTAAGTTTCATCTTTAATATTCTCTTAGGCTATCTTTGCAGATAATCAGACATGTACATGCAAAAGGATGTTGAAACTGTCTACCCAAGTTATTATTTTTTATTAGTGCAGAGGATGGTATAAGCGACTCATGACAAGTAAATAAAACAATTTGATCTGCCACCAACACATTATTTTCCCATCTCCCTTCATGGCAAGAATCAGTATCTTTGCAGGAAAAGTTACTGAGGCAAAATGCTAGGGTCATTTTTTTAAAAGCTCAAAACCACATTTTGCAAAGAGGTGCAACCTCTCTCATTGTCTGACTCCCACCTTTGTATCTCCTGAGCCTACTTCTCTGTGACCCACACAGGCTTACAGAACACGAGCACTGTTAGAAAGCAGGGCTTCACATCCTTATTTTAATAATAAACACAAACACACTTACCCAGTGCATTTTACGCCTGCCTGCAACAAAAACAGCCGAACAGATTGTGATGGAATTCAGGGACTGACAGTCTGACAAAAATCCCTTTTTGTCTAAAATCTGGCTTCCATAGGTTTTTACAAATCCAAATATTTGATTTTGCACTGGAAAAGGAGCCAGTCTTATGTACAATTTATAAAATAAATGTGTAGATACATGCTTTAAAATCTCCACATTTTGTCAACACATACTGTCCAACTTTAAAGACTCTCCTCCACCCCCATTTTTCCCTGTGACTTGGATATATTTTCCTCCTGCCTTCTAATGCTTTATATTTATCTAATAAGAACTCTTTTGCACGCCGGTGTTTCGGTAGTGATTTAACAGTAGTTTCAGTGTCAAATTGGCCTTTCCCCAGCAGGGAGTTTTAAGCCTTGCTCTATTATACTTCCAAGACACTCAGGAGCTGGAGTTAGGAGATATAACATTTTATTTGAAGTTTGCCTTTCACTACACACTGGGATGCAAACAAGCTTCCGTTACTCAGCAGTCAAACAATTCCATCACACAGCGAACAGTGCTAAACACTGTACCGAAATTTCTAATTACATCTTTGTGATATTTGCTACGGGAGGGTAGGTGAATGCAGGCTAGAATCAATACAAAACTCCTTGTCTAAACAGGACATCTGGGCTTTGAGATAGTTTGCTTATTGCTTCAACATTCCCCTTTAGCAAGTCGTAATTACAATAAATGTAACTTCCTTGAGGAAAAATGTAAAAGTATTTCCGATCAATACACACGTATGTCAAAGTTACTTATTGTCCCAGAGATATGTAAGACCAGACTATCTCTACACATGAAGTTCCCTTTAAGCAGATACATTCTCTATCCATGCATGTTATTGTATTGTCTTTATGGTTTCATACTAGTATCATAGCAATTCAGCTGCCTTGATGCTATTTCTCTAAGAGCTTTCTTAATCATTTTATAATTTTTAAAAAATATATTTTATTGATTTTTTACAGAGAAGAAGAGAGAGGAATAAAGAGTTAGAAACATTGATGAGAGAGAATCATCCATCAGCTGCCTCCTGTACATCCCCTACTGGGGATGGGCCCATAACCAAGATACATGCCCCTGACAGGAATAGAACCTGGGACCTTTCAGTCTGCAGGCCAAAGCTCCATCCACTGAGCCAAACCGGTTTCAGCTCTTAATCATTTTATATCCTGAAAGTTGGACCTTCTTCTTCTTTAAAACTTCTTAAGTTCATGCATGATTCTTTTCTTATTAATGTTTCAGAAAAAGAACAAAAGCAATAAACTGCCAGGGAGGCACCTCACCCTGACAGAGAAATAAAGAACTGAAGAGCATTCAATGACCCAATAAAAAGCATCAGGACCTATTCCCCACAGAAGCTGCAGACGGGCTGGTGCACGGCGCACCTGCCCAAGCATCCTGGACTGCAGAAGAGCTGAGGGGCTGAGGGCCACACTGTTTCATTGCACCAATGGAAACACTTCAATATCGTCCTCAATTTAACTAAGAATGTTTATGGACTTTAACAGCCATTCATTTGTAAAAGCATCCAAAAACAACATCTGGAGTGATTTATATTTTAGGAAAAGGCAGACCTCAGGACTGGAGGCTTCAGAAAGTCATCGGGGTCTATGGACCACCAGTGGCACAGTGGAGAAGGGCCAGAGGAGTGTCTCTCATAAAGGCGAGGGAGTCTCTGGCAGGACTCCCCAGAGGGCTGCCTTAGCTAACCAGGCACCAGACAGTGTTCCGGCCTTCAGTGTTATAGATCGTGAGAAGGGGGTGAGAAAGTTTATGCACCAAAACACTAACTGGCAGTCATTTCTGGGAACTGGGACTTCTTCCCCGACACTTATCTTTTGCTAATATTCTAGAAATGAGCAGGGGTGAATTGTGTCGCCAAAGAAGCATAAATGGAAACAACACGGTACCCTTCCGTTTTGAATGGGGATATAAACTGTGGTACATCCAGACAGTGGAACATTATTCTGCCCTAAAAATAAATGAGCTGTCAAGCCAGAAAAAGACATGGAGGAAACGTCAGTGCATATAACTAAGTGGGAAAAGCCAATGTGAAAAGGCTACATGCTGTATGATTTCACCTACATGGCATTCTGGAATGGGCCAACTTATAGACACAGTAAAACATGGTTTCCAGGGGTTGTGGGCAGGAGGGAGGGGTGAATAAGTGGAGCACTGAGGTTTTTCAGGGCAGTGAAACCATATGATGTTATAATGATGCACGATATTATAATGATGGATATGGATATGGGTAAGGATATGGATATGGATATATATGAGACAGAGGGCTGAAAACCAGGACTATATGCTTTATTAGAGGAGAAGGACCATGCCAGGCTGCCTTGCAAAGGAAGAGAGCACACGTGCAGGAGTGAACACACCTTTTGAGGGGAGGAATGGGAAGGGATGGGGCTTAGGGTACTCAGCACTCGCTGATTGGTGGTTTCATATAAGGTACATGATTAGGCACTTAAGTACTTAGGAATCCGGGGCTTAGGATATTTGGCAGGTGCTGGTTCAATGAACAATCCATATAAGGTGCCTGGTTAGGTGCTCAGGAACGTCCGGACTGCAGGTGCAGTTAAGGTTATAGTCTGTCCATCAGTTAGGGGAAGGGAGGACCTATCATATATATTTGCCCCAAACTGTAGAATATAGTACACCAAGAGTGAACCCTAATGTAAGGCACAGATTTTGGGTGATTATGATGTGTCAGTGTAGGTTCATCAGCTGTAATAATAAATACACCACTCTGGTGAGGGATATTGATAGCAGGTGAGGCTGTGCCTGTACGGGGCAGGCAAGTATATGGGAACACTTTATATGAACCTAAAAATACTTTAAAAATAAAAATAAAGCATTTAAATATGAAAAAAGCAATTAATTAAAAGTCAGGGTGATAATGAAGAAATATTATGTGTTTTGGAGAAATTACAAAGTATTGTCATGTCCTGTCCCTCATATCTAGTAACTCAACATAGACCAAGCTGTCAGCTTGTGCAATTTAAGGGGGGAAGGCAGTTAAGTGGGATAAAGCAAGTCACCAGGGTGAGAAAGGTAAATGCTCAAAACAGTCACCCATATGCCACTGAGTGTTTATTCGGAAAAGTGTGTGATTGTAAAAATAAATATCATTCTAGCCACAGTTGGAAGCATTGCAAAGACGCACGGAAAATTCACCCTGCAAAGGAAGTTTCATGAACTAAGCCATTGACCTGCATTGAGAGGAACACCAAACAAGGTGCCCCTTCTGAAGTCATGAATATTCCTCAAACGGCAAGGGAGCTGCTGTTTGATGCTGATGACATTGAGAATTTCGGAGAACGGAAATCCCATCATTTTTCATTTGTATGCAAATGTGCCTGTTCCAGAAATTAACCCCTGGACCCCACGTCAGTTTTCATCTCCAGGAATTCTCTCTGCCCGCACCACACGGTGTAGTCTCGTCACTAACCTGCGGTCAGCGGGGCCTCCCCGGTTTAAAAAACAACCACCCTCCCAAAGTCATAATGGTGCTTTGTTTACCCTCATTACCGGAGGATAAAGAGCGGCAGAGGCCTGTTGTAAAATGCACACCTCCAACGCCGGCCCTGCCTGCCCACAGCATTGAAATGCAAACTGCATCCTTCTTGGGCCAAACAGCTCTCATTGACCACTCGCTGCTCCCGTCCGAGGTGCCCCCAAGACAATAGGCCAATCCTATTACCCTGCCTTTCAGCCGGATCGCCAACTGTTTAAAAGTTCCTTTGTCACTTCACACCTTAGACAAATGTTGCATCTACATGAGAAGGGAAGAGGGGTGATTGAGGTTTTTCACTGATGTGGATTTAATTATGCTAATTCAGACAGCTGCAAAGCCTCGCAGGATAGCTGCAAATTAGGGTGAGCCATACAGGTGCCCTTCACTGTAGGGGCTTAATTTTTAACCTGGGTAGTTTTAAAAGGGAAAGGGAGTTCAAAGGGCGATTTCAGAGTTGGAGGGGGAGGGCCCACCGGAGTTCTAAACTATGGAGGTTTTACCTTGCACCTAAGCGAGAGCCAGAAGAAGCAACCCTTCTGGATAGAAAACTCCAAATGTGGCTATAATTAGAATAGTCCATTTTAAATGATGGGTTTATCAAGAATTGAAGCGAGATAACACTCAACTAGAATTTGAAGATTAAAAATGACCTTTCTTTCCCTATCTGAAAAAAATTACACTATGGAAATGATGATAAAAATTTCCAAGAATTTTTTTTTTAAAGAAAGGGTATATGATTTTTGAACTTAAATGACAAAGTGAGTTTACCACACTGCGTAGCTACATGACTTTTGGCCCACGACCAACAACACAGAGGTATGATATATAGTGTCATCAATGGGAAAATAGTGTTTGTTCAGTTTTTAAATTGCTGTATAATATCGTTTGGGGTGGGTTAGGGGTGACTCGCTCAGCAAACCCTGAATTGTGGTGAGTCTTAAAGAAGAATGAAGTGCAATCCTGGGCACTAATAAAGATGCTTAGGAAACACCGCTGGTTAATTTACTGCTCTCGAAGGAGGTCCTGCTTAAAAGACGTTGAACAGGCGGGTTATAACAGTGTAAATGGCGAGGAACTAAAGAACTTTTATGGCTTTTTTTTTTTTCTCTCTCGATGAGGTAGAGAGGTCAGTCCTGTTCACCTCTGAGTGACGCGTTCTTGGGGCCCCGTCTGTCCCCACAGACACTGAGTTCCCCCCGAGGAGGTCTCTTTCGTCTCCAGAGGACAAAGAGCCTATACAAGAAGCATCCCCCTTTCTCCTGCCATTTCCTTATGGACCTCGTCAGACTCCTCTGCTGTGTATCCCTTTGTCCTGCTCTAGTCAGAGATGTAATTAGCTGGCAAAGGAAAGAAGGAAAAGCAGAGGCAACTGTCCTAGGCTCCACACAGAGGAAGGGGAGTGACCTTTCCAATCCTGCCCCAGTTTTTAGTGAAAACACTTAGATTTGGGCATGAATTTTCGTGAACTTTTCAGGTTTTGATTGAGTAATTTTTCTATGATTTAATTGATTTGCCAAATGAAATAATCATCCAGAGTTTCTACATTGGTTGATGTCACATATGCGATAGGCATAGAACTGCCTAATATTCTGTCCAGCACATCATAGGCATAAATGATATTTGTTCTTTTTCTCTCCTCATCACCCACAATGCTTTGTACCTTCTCCATCCCAGCACCCCCGCCCACTTAACCACTTTATCTTCTCCTCTACGCATAACTTCTTTGTGTCAGTAGGAATACCATCATATTATTTCTCCACTCCTAAAAATTTACTCTATTTTTTTTTCTTCCTTCTGCCAGATTATGGAAAACTTGCAATTCAGGTTACTTGAGGATTTGATTTCAGTGGCCATATGATTCTGTTCTTAAAATGGCAGAGAAATGGCAAGAATAATAAGAATAGCTATAGTCTTTTGATTAATAGTGTTTTAATAAAATTAGTCAATAATAATGATAGCCAAAACCGGTTTGGCTCAGTGGATAGAGTGTCGGCCTGCAAACTGAAAGATCCCAGGTTTGATTCCGGTCAAAGGCATGTACGTTGGTTGTGGGCACATCCCCAGTAAGGGATGTGCAAGAGGCAGCTGATCGATGATTCTCTCTCATAGATGTTTCTAACTCTCTATCCCTCTCTCTTCCTCTCTGTAAAAAATCAATAAAATATATTTTTAAAAATAATATTGATAATAATGGATTCTTGTTTCCAGGGAATGGTAAACTGAAGTAACACAAACAATTCTTTCTTGATTAACTTGTGAAAATGCCAGGTGTAATATAACAAAAATATAATATGTAGTTTGGAAAACAGAATAAAATTCTCTGCTTCAGAAGTAAAAAATAAACTTATGATCAAAATGGCAAGGACATGGCTGACACCAGAGTGACTGTGGGAGATACAAGCAACAAGAACATTTGTTTCTGCTTGCTACAGAGAAAAACTTTCTCATACTACCTGAGTTATCTGAAAATCTCAAATAAAAAGTCTAATGTAAAAGAAAAAATACAAAAATGACAGCACAGGACATACTGAAAAAAAGAAAGGCAAGTTTGAAAAATAACCAAATATAATTTATAAAAGTAAGAAAAATGTTCATAAAAATGCTAAATGTTCACTTTAATGCTAAAGTTAAAAATACATATATAATAAAAGCAATTAGAAAGAAAACTCAGATTACCTAAAGAACAACATTTAGACTGAAGCAGACTTTTCATCAGTAAGAATAGAACCAGCAGGAAACAAAATAATATTCTCCAAGTGTTTTGGATAAAAACATCTGTCAACTTAAAATTTTATGTACACATCAACTGTGATGAAAGATTAAGAATATGATAGGTTTTTAAGTAAAGACCAATAGAGTTTTACCATCCTTAGGTTCCTTACTGAAAAAAATTACTAAAGGATATACTCAAGTAGGAAGAACATTGAACCAGAAGAAAGGAGAAGGGCAAATTATGGTAATCAAAGAATTTGGTATATATATGGGTAAATATAAATAAATGTTGGGATAAAAATATAATGCTGCCCTTGCCGGGTGGCTCAGTGGTTAAAGCACTATCCCATACACCAAAATGTTTGGGTTCAATTCCTGGTCGAGGCACATACCTAGGTTGTGAGTTCGGTCCCTGGTCAGGGGGTATATGGGAGGCAACCAATTGATGTTTCTTTCTCACATTGATCTCTCAATCTCTCTCTCTGTCTTTCTCTATCTCTCTCACATCAATGAGCATATCCTCAGGTAAGGATATAATGATTATGGTCCCAAAGCAAAAAAAAAAAAAAAAAAAAAAAATTCGGTCCCACATTTTGTATAAGTGTTTTAAAATTTGGCTTGATGGGCTAAAATAAAGGTAAATCTCATTCTAAGGTTTTGTGCCTGGGTGGGTTAAGTTCCATTGATAGTAAAATATCATTGTGGTACACGAAAGAATGGACTTCTTTTTAGGTAGTATTTGAAAGATGGCCAGGTATTTTTCTATTTCTTTTTATAAGTCAGAAACCTACAACTTTTTAGTTGAAAGAATCAGAAAGCCCTGTGATGCAATCAATGAAAGAAAGTATAAACTATGGCCTTTGCTAGATTTAGCTTCAAATTCATTCACATTGCTTTATTCAACTATTTATCATCAGTACCACATTCTAAGGACTACCCTGGGCCCAGAAAATAAAACAAACAAAATAGGTGCAATTCTTATTCTTGTGCCACTTACAGCCTAGTAGAGAGGACTGGATTAAATAAATTATTTTACACAAACACAGAATTACAAGCCTATGAAGAAAAAATGCAGGAGAGCTATAGCAAGTGGTCCTGATCCAACCTGTCTGAGAGCAGAAAATGAGTCTCTAAAGAGAACATTCAAGCTGCACTTCAAACACAAAGCAGAGACAGGTGTTCCCAACCCCGGGTATAGTGCACAGTAGACCTTGGGTGAAAGCAAGTTCACCAGCGACTTTGAAGCAAGTAATGAGCGACCTGGTTTGGGTATCCGTAGTTAATAAAGAGTTCACCACTTGCTTGCTAAGTAACCATGGGCAAGCTGCTTATCTCCTTAAATCTCAGGGTCCGACTTGGCAGGGTATGTGATAGTTAAATGAGATCATGTGCAAACAAGGGCCTGGCATCTAGCAGATTTTGAATAAAACTAAGCTTCTTATTTCCGCCTCTAATTGAAACTAAACTGAGCCATTTTACTTGTTTTGATGTCACTGGAAGAGCTAGTTTTAGATATCACTGAACTTTTTTTATGATTGACTGACTGATATTCCTTCTGCCAATGTAAAGCCAACTCATGTTTATTTATTTAAGGTATTCTTAGTCTTGTCACTCATTTCTCAGATCAACTAGTTAGTTTCCGTTCTTACCATTTCTTTTTACATTGAACACAATGCCTCTTCTTATCAGAGGTCACTATCTCTATGAACCTGCTGCCTGTTCTATTGGTCAGGGCTCTCCAGGAAAATAGAACGAAGGGGATGTGCATATCTACATAGAGAGATGGGGGCGTTATTGTAAGGAATTGGCTCCTGAGATTGTGGGGGCTAGCGAGTCTGAAATCTGCAGAGCAGGAGGTAGGCTGGAGACCGGGAAGAAAAATTGATGCTGCATCTTGAGCCTGGAGGCAATCTGGAGGCTGAACTTTTTCTTTCTAAGGGGAACCTCAGTCTTTTTTCTTAAGACTTCGAACTGGGGAGTGAAAACTCACATTACTGAGAGAAATCTGCTTCATTCAAAGTCTACTGGTTTCAATATTAATCTAAAAAATATCTTCCCAGCAACATCTACACAACACTTAACCAAAAACTGGGTATGACCACCTAGCCAAAGGGACACATGAAATTAGCTGTCAAGCCAGGCCATGCCAATTCAATTTGAGATTAGAGCTTTGCCCAAAGGCTGCTGTCTGCAGTCAGGGCCTGGGTCTCTGCGGTGGCGTGAGGTGACAGATTCCGCCCACAGGCATGGCTGCACACCTGCTGATCTCTGAGCCAGTCTCCGAGGCCTGTGAAAGGAGGCATCAGGGAAGTTCATACTCACAGAGACCAAGAGGCATTCAGGCAGGAAGAGGTCAGTGATCAGGGACTTCGTGAGAAAGGGAACCTTGATTGGTCAGAAGTCTGAGCAAGAAAGGAGGTTAGAGAGAGTGAGTGAATGTGAGAAGCATCAGGAGAAGCACTGTTACACAGAGGGGGTCATGAGGATGGCCGCACCTGGCAGCAGGGAGCTGCACACACTGGCTGTGAGCAGACAGGGTACCCGGACCTCCAGATGTACACTCTTTGCCAAATGACATTCTAGTTTTCAACAGTCTTAAATGTGCAACTATAGTTATGCCTGAATAATGCTCCAGACTTAGGACTGGCACATGCCTGTCATGTGTGTAAGGTTGTTTTAGTCTGTTAGGGCTGCTATAGCCAAGTGCCATAGACTGGGTAGCTTGTAAGCATTAGGCATTGATTTCTAACTCTTCTGGAGGCTAGAAGTACAAGATCAGGGTGCCACCAAGGTCAGGTTCTGGTGAAGGCCTGTTTCCTGTTTATAGACAACTGTCTTCTCGCTGTGTTCACATGGTGGGAGGGGCTGGGAGCTCTCTGGAGTCTCTTTTGTGAGGGCACTAATCCATTGATGAGGGCTCTACTCTCATGGCCAAAGCACCTCCCCAAGGCTCCACCTCCTCACACCATCACATCAGGAGTTGAGGTTTCAATTTATGCATTTTGGGGGGACACAAAGCAAATACTTGTACAAACCAGGAGGTCATACTATTTAGGGAAGACCACAGGCTGCAAAAACTAGCTCCAATTCAGCAAAGTGTATTCAGTTTTCAGTATTTATGAAGGGCCTACTCTATGCAAGTAGGACTCTCTTCAGCTTCAAAGGTGTTCTAAGATGACTTGCCCTAAGTGTGTATTCTCTGTTTCTTCTTTTTTAAAATCCCCATCCAAGGACATGCTTAGAGAGAGGAATGGAGAGGAGGAGGAGGAGGAGGAGGAGGAGGAGGAGGAGGAGGAGGAGGAGGAGGAGGAGAGAGAGAGAGAGAGAGAGAGAGAGAGAGAGAGAGAGAGAGAGAGAGAGGGGAGAGAGAAAAAGAGGGAAGAGAGAGAGAGAGAGAGAGAGAGAGAGAGAGAGAGAGAGAGAGAGAGAGAAGACATGAGAAAGAAACATCAATTGCTTTCTTATGTGACCCAACCTGGGGTCAAACCTGCAACCTGGGTATGTGCCCTGATTGGGAATCAACCCAGCAACCTTTCGGTACATAGGATAACAATCAACCAAGTCACTCCAGCTAGGCCTCTGTTTATTCATTTTTGTTTGAGGAGGTGATCTATGATTAGAATTTGTATTGGATACATTTCTACTTGACACTAAACATAGTGAGTTGATAATCTACAAAATGATCTTTTTTTTTTTTCTTTCCTATTTTGCCTCACTTATTTTACCTTTTGAAGAAAAGAAACATGACAGCTGTCTGTTAATGCCAAAATCAAAAACCTATTTTTCTTTTTGGTGGTGATGAACTCTTTAGCTTTTTCTTGAGTGTGAAACTCTTGTTTTAAAAATTCAAATTCTTTATTGTTTAATGTATTACATAAGTCTCCTTTTCCCCCATTGACCTCTCCATGGCTGCCCCCAACCCCCAGCACATGCCCTCGCACCCTGCCCCCTTCCCATCTGTGTCCACTGCTTTTGCTCACATGCATGCATGCAAATCCTTTGGTTGATCTCTTACTCCTTAATCCCCACCTTTCCTCATAGGTTGGGCAGTCTCTTCCATGCTTCTATGACTTCGGTTCTATTTTTGTTCGTCAGTTTATGTTGTTCATTAAAAGAAAAAACCACTTTTCTTTTAAAACTGAATATCTTTTCTAACCTTAATACCTCCCCTTTCAACCTGGCATTCACTTCTTTCTCCATATTTCGCAAGATCTTAATCAGTAAGACAAGCTACCTGCAGGAATCAAAAGGTTGAAGGAAAACTGGACCTCCATAACCAGTTGCTATGAGCAGAGGAGTAGATTAAACTTTCAGGGTTGCTGCAAGTCCACACATGCTCCCTGTTCCTCCTTCCCACAGAACCCAAAGCTCAAAACACTGTATCTGCCCAGGAATATATTGTTAGTTCTAACTTGACAACCTTGCTGTTGACAATATTGGCTGTACTTCACTTCACTCCGCTCCTGTGGTTCACAACCAGATCCAGCACGCTGTGCCCTGCTGGGTGGTACAGCAGCTGAAGGGCCAACTGCCAGCAGATCTGGAACAGGCTTTCCAGCCCCAGCACCCGACTTCCTGGCCACCTTCCTCCAGGTCTCATTGGTGGATGTGACAGCTGTAATTCTGACAATGAGCTTGGGGTGGCCTCAAGTTTTTGTTTGGCTGACTTACTCCTTTAGATGCCATTTTTCTTGGCTCGCCTTTCATTATAGGACATGTTCTTTATTACCTTTTAAAACCATATGAGCTCCATAAACAGATCTTTGAATTAGAATTTTTTAAAGCATTACAAAGCATTACTGATTTGGGTTTTGTTTGTTTGTTTTATGTGTGTGTGTTGTGTTTTATTATTATTTTTTTAATGCTGAAATGCAAGAAGGAGAGTGAGAGCCAGCCCCAATTCTAGTGTAGCCTAGGAGGGTCTCAAATACCATTTGCAACTTCAGAATGAAATGCACAGATACATTCCCTCCTCAGGAGCCTGGGTGTAATGTCTGCTTATAATAGCAGCTTATAAGTGCCAGCATACTGTCTTTTTCTACATTAGAAAGGTTGTGAGAATCCTCCTTTCCTAAAAACTCTTAAAAGATTTGCTGTTCCAATATAGGGAATGAGAAATAAAAAGACGTATAACTCTATTGATGAAATGGATTTTTTTCAATAGTTATAAGACACGTAACTTACAAAACCTGATTACTTGAGGAAAAAAACCTTTCCATGTTACAGCTTTCTTTATCACAGCTTACTATCCTCCCTTAAAACAGACTGTGATAATTTCCATAGAATGAAAAATCTGTCATGTAATTTATTTCTGTTTTGTTTAAAAAAACGCCAAATTGATTATCAGCACTTGATATCTTGAAAAAATAATCATATGTTGATACAATAAGTCATTATTTTTATTGAGTCCATTAATTACATGTTAATATTTTAAAGAAATTTTTATCTTTGTTTTTATCAAATACATTTATAAAATATATAAATGTCACATGAATTATAAATTAGAACACGAGAGTCCCACCTGCAGAAACTCTCATGTGAGCAGCCTGGTGCACATTCCTTTAAACTTTTCTCTCCATATCCTAATGGATATGGATATGATTTTTACCAAAATGACAACCTACAGTACTTCCTCTTTGTGACTTCATTTTAAAAAAATTATATTTCTTATGCATCTTTTTCATTTCATGATGTCTATGCTGTCTCATTTTTCAAATATATGTGAGCATTATCATAGAGGGTTAAATTAAGTTCATGAGCTTTGCAACCACAGGGCTTCACTGGGTTTGAATCCTAGCACCACTCTTAGTAACTGTGACTTTGGGAAGTTACTTAACTTCTCTGGAATTCACTTTCTAAACCCATAATATATTGACAAAGCCGCCCTGAACTGGGTGCCAGGTGGATGAGGACTCTCTGCTTGGCACTTGGTAAGGCTGCAAACCATGACAGTGCTGCTACAGGGATATTTGCTATCTTATTTGCAATCCCGTGTGATGACATTTAGATTGATTGCAATTGTAACTCTCACACATGATGCACTAGTGAACATACTTCTCAGTACCAATGTTGTATTTTAAAAAAAACATATTTTGGAAATTCATTTATTTCAAATCAAAGGTGATGCACATCTTTTAAACTGATAGATATTGCAGAGAAACCATCCCCTAAATTGTAAGTACTTATATTGTAAGAGTGAGTGATGCCCACTGGTGTTGCTCAGTGGTTGAGCATTAACGGATGAACCAAGATGTCACAGTTCAATTCCCAATCAGGGCCCAGGTTACAGGTTCAATCTCCATTGGGGGGCATTCTGGAGGCAGCTAATCAATGATTATGTCTAATCATTGGTGCTTCTACCTCTCTCTCCTTCTCCCTTCCTCTCTGAAATCAAGAAAAATATAGAGAGAGTGAGTGAAAGTAAATTTGAAATTACAATAAATACTGTATTAAACTACTTGTGTGTGCATAAAAATACATTTGTACAGAGAAAGGGGGATTATTGTAGCACAACATATAATAAGTAATGCTTATATTATCCATAAAAATCAGAAACCATTTCTTCATCATTCCCACCATCCTCACATTTCTGCAAGTATTTGGGCCCTTTTTCTCCAGGAACAGCATTCATAGCATCTTAACTTCATATAATCAGTTATTACTAATTGAAGAAAATAATATTGCATCAGGCAGCTACTTATACTAGTAGATATTTACCAATCAGATGTAAAACAAATGTTTATGAAAATTAATAAGTCAAGAAATGAAACAATCATGTCATGTCTATGAGTATGCTAACATTATTCCTGAACCCCAAATTAAACAAGTCTGACAACTCTACCACATATTCAGAATTATGATTGTGCTGGGCTACTTTTCTGTATTTAACACAGAAGGAGGGTCCAGTGCCTCTAATGTCTGGTAATCGGTGGTACATGTGTAGCATGATAGCATTTGCCCTCTAGCAGTGAGCACCAAATGGCAAATATTTCACAGCTTCTGGATATACGTATATATTTCCCTCTAGTTCTTTGGCATAAAGTTACCTTGAGGCTTTGTCAGGGATAGTAGCATCTGATGCAATGAGAGTAACAGGAGCAAGTCAATCTTGATTTATCAAGCTAGAGTACAATTTTCTTTTTTAAATAACGACAAGGCTTTATATCGCATTAATGCAAAGGTAAAGATCAAGATTTATATAGAAGTGGCCTGTAGGCAAATCTGTTTTTCTCACACATGGCAGCAAAAATTGTATCTTTTGCCAAGTTTTATTTGCTTTCCATGCTTGCTGTTGTTAACATGCCCTAAAATCTCTGCACAATAAAGTTTTTAAATAAAATAAATAAAAAGTTTCAATATTACAATTGAGAATTTTGTTTCATTCTTTCTCCAAATAGTTTACCATGTGGCACTGATAATTTTCAAGTTCTGATATTTTCTAAAAATGTGAGTCTGGGGTCAAATACAAAATTAATTCACATTTATAGTTTTTAAAGGTTACTAAAAACAATATTCGCTTTATATTTAACATGTTTTAAACATAGTCGATTTCCTACTTTGTCTTTTAAAACTACAATTTGTCTATAGTCTAATTTGTTTGGAAATAATAGCCAGCATAATTGGCATTATAGAGGTTTAAAGTATATTATAAAATAGCCTGTCATTAAATACTGAATTGAAATTTTAAAGAAAATGATAGAAATTGCTGTAAGGGAAAGAAGTAGCCTTTTAAATCTAATTTGTTATGCACCGCAGTAGGGTAATGGATGCAATGAAAGGTCTTTTATTGAGTTCCCATGTCCAAAAGGTATTTAGGTAGCAAAGGATGTTAAGCAGACCCCCTGCGATGCCCCTTTAACTGAAGATAGCAGGAAGTAAGGTATACAGGCCTGTGTCCTCCCGATTTTTATTTCCTCAGAGAACAACTTATGCAAAGGACACCTTAGGCTGCTTAGCAGATCACAAAGGGTGCAGTAGACCCCCTCGCAGTCTGCTTGAATAGAGTGATCTAAAGGATGGCTGAAACCATACCAGGAGTTCAATCCTTCAGGTGGGTCTTTTCAAATTCCAATAGTGAGGAGTTACTGGAGAATTGGTAAGGATTTCACTAGGTCCCAGCAGGTCTGAGATCAAAAGCTTTGGTTAAATAAAAGCCTGTTGGGAATTCTTAAACCTCTTTGTAATGTAACTTTAAAAAGTTGATACAAAGAACCCTCACACTGAAGCCTGAAACATCACGAACAAAGAGTATATCAAAACTGATTCCATTAAGGAAAAACGGACATACAAATTCACTTAATTTAAAGAGCAATCCAGTTATATTACTGTGGGAGAGAATAGGACTTACACCAACCATCAAGCCCATTTAGAAGATATGCTCATTTCTTGTTACATATGCCAGACTTCATTCTTTGTTGCTCAGATATCCATCTTAAACAACATATATATTCATTTTCTGGAAGGAGAAAGAATGATGTGCATTTAAAAATCACTCCTAAAGAAGATACTTTAGAAACAAATTAAAATTAAATTTGATGGGGACCCATCAGTCAGTTGGTTATCTCTTTTTCATGGTGTCAAACTGCTAATTGCCCATCCTCCTTAAAATATTAAACCTTCAATTGATATTGATATGTAGATCATTAATGAGTGCATTAATTATAATGTAATTTTTATAATTAATATAAATCCATTTCTTGGCAAGTCACACACTTTTATTAACCAAACACATAAGTTTAATATTTTTAGTGGAAACATTTTGCTTAACAACCATTCACACAAGAAAATTCTTTATTTGATTTTAATGTCTGAATTTTTGCAATTTGTTTTGAATTTTTTGAAGCACTCTCATGTACTCAAAGTCTCTCACATTTTTACATTAGGCATGTGGAAAGAGTTAGATATGCATTGCTTGCCTTTTTGCCTTTTTGCCTTTTTGTTTTTAATGAATAGGGATACTGAGGCACAGTTGGTAGGGCAAATACATTCTCTTGATTGCACAGTCATTTAGAGAAAGTTTTCACTGGAACCAAATTTCAAGATCATGATGGAAAATAATTGAGGCCATATCTTCAGATAATATATGAAAGCTTTGGAGAAAGAGCAAGTACTCCTTGAATGAAGCATTCCAATAAGTTTTCCCATAACCACCAGCAGTCCCTTTAAAAAAAAAAAGATGGATAAAGAACTCAACTCTCTGCTTCTAGTGAAAGCAAAAAGAAGCCATATGTTTCCCCTGCTTCTTCACAGTTTCCTCTGAAATAGCTGAGCCAGCCCCCTACCCTGCCCAGGTGTGTCATCAAAGGTCCATCCGCCTTAAGCTATTCAATGAACTCCTTTGGGAGGCTGTCTGTCCTGAGAGAGTATGTTGACTCAGGTAGGTGCTCTACCATACAATTCGCCTTGTGAAATAAGTAGAAAACGGCAAATCAGTGATAAATGGTAAGCATGGTCACTAAATCTTTGATTTCTAAATATTTATGTATGAATATGCATTATGTGAGCATATTCATATTCATGTGGATTACATATATGCTCATACAAATATAATTAACCTAACAGGAGTTATTAGAATATAGACATTCTACTCAAACACTGAATCTCTGTGATTAATGGCAACTATGTGAACTAGCTTACCTTGGTTACTCTGGATTCTTTATCATAGACCCATAAGACCTTCCCCTGCCTGAAGTTGTTGCTTACTTGTTTAGAGTGTTTTGAATTTTTAAATCCATACAAATGTCCCACTGCTTATTCTATCATTTGAACTCCAGTCTTGAATCCCAAAAGTTCAAAATCTACTACTCTAACAATGAATAAAGTGAATGTAGAGATATTTTTGAACACTTGGCACACTATCTGCAAGGTTGTGGACCTTAAAAATATATTAAAAGCATGTGTTATGGAATCAGTCTCAAGACATTTATCGTTTTGTAGTGAAGGAAATACCTGCAAAGATGAATTGTTCCACAATTTCAAATTGATCACTCCTTCCTTTGTGACTCCACTTTATCTTATATCTACTCTGAGCATTTACAAACTTTATTTACATGTGAAATTTACATGTCTTTTTCATTAGAATTCAATGTTATCTCTTTTAACAGCATTTCTTTAGTGACTACCACAGAACACATGATAGGTGCTTAACTGAGCTACTGAATAAAAATAGATGAGCAATTGGAGGTCAAATTTTTTTTCAGTGTTAGAGTAAAAGCAAAAACTAGTATCTAGAATTTTTTCAAAGTGAAAATAGCTGCCTTTTCTGACTAATAAATAATACATGCTCACTGAAAAATGTTCAAGTTCCTCATAAAAGTTCCTTTATTAGGGAAAACCACTTTGAAATGATTTCTTGCTCTCAGTTGTTCACACATGCACATCTATGGTTGGCATTTTTAAAAAATGTTTTGTTCAGTGCCTAACTTTAAAAAAATTAATAATTATTTTTGATAAACCTTTCCATAATATGAGTGTTTCTCTTTAATTTGTTATGGTAGCCTGTATTTTGTGTATTTCTAATGTACTTAACTTTACTGACAAATATTTAGGTTGCATTAAATTTTTATTCTTATAATCAGTGCTTTAATAAACAGCTTTTAGCATCTTTGCAAGTTCAGATTTATTTTCTTGGCGTACACTTTTCGACATGAAATAGACTTAAAATGTTGGAGTATTCTGCCCTTGCTTATTTGGCTCAGTGGATAGAGTGTTAGCCTGTAGACTGAAGGGTCCCCGGTTCGATTCTAGTCAAGGGCACATGTCCAGATTGTGGGTTCCTTCCCCAGTGTGGGGCATGCAGGAGGCAGCGATTGGTGATTTTCTCTCATCATTGATGTTTCTATTTCTCTCTCCCTTTCCCTTCCTCTCTGAAATCAATAAAAAAAAAATTTAAAAATTAAAAATTGTTGAAGTATTCTATTAAATTACTCTCTAAAAATGTTGTGCCAAATTATACTCTCACCAACCGTGCATAATCCATTTCCCCTATAACCCAGCCTGGATATTACTCATTAAAAAAAATATTTGTTAATCTAATAAGGAAAAAAAATCTCATTTTTTCCCATTGTTCTTTTAAATCCTAGACTACTTAGGGACCACTTAAATCAATCAGTTCTTGATAAATCACACATGGCCCACCCATGAAACATGTTCTGAACCAAACTGACTTCCTTCTCCTACTCAATTGGATTATCTCTTTGCACATGGTGCACACTGAATTACCTAAGATCTGATACACTCTCTCAAGGTGTAGATAACTGAATGATTAATCAAATAATTTACAAAGGATGTACTGTTGTTGGACCCGTTCTTCAAATACTGACAACTACTAATAGTAGGACAACTTACATTTAATTTTTTAAAGGCTCTCATGGGGTCTTTCACAATTCCACCACAAAGCCTAGAACTCAACAAGCTGCTGACATGATGGGCCATGTGAAAAGAGTTTGTGAAACAAGGCAGATGTGTCTTGAATGTGGCATTGGAGGCATGAATAAAAGCCATGTTATATTTCCAGTAAGTGTTTGTGAATAAAAGCCATGTTATATTCCCAGTAAGTGTTTGTGCCGAACTTTGCCTTGGAAAAAGAAATAGCACCTTTATACTTCAAACCTTTACAATCTTATCTCAAAGAATAAACACTGGTCAATATCTTTTGCCCTGAGAATCATAGTGGGAGCTTTGCTGGAAGGTTCTAGAGACTTCCCATATTTCTTTGTGGACTTGGTCAGCTCTTCCACGCAGCCTGCCCATGAGCGAAGACCTTCTCTATTTTGAAGGCTAAGTGTGAAGACCTACAACTCAACTTCACTATTTTACTACTCACTACAAAAGGGATATACCAAGTATGCTCATTAAAAGACAGTAGGAGTGCCGTCGATTGCCATGTAGCAAATAAAACCAAAGTTAGTGACTTCCCACCATAGCCAGTCTTTATAGGCTTGGAATCTGGGCTCCACCTCACAGGATTCCCTGATCCAAGGTCTCCAAAGGCTGAAATCTAGACGTCACCTGGTACCACAGTTACATGAAAGTTCACCTGAGGCGGTATCAGCTTCCAAGCTCAAGGTAGTTGGCTGGATTCAGTTCCTTGTGGGTTTATTGGAATGAGAGCCAGTTCCTTGCTGGCTGTTGTCCAGAAGCTGCCTCAGTTCCTTGCCATACTGGGCTCTCTAACATGGGAGCTTGGTTCATCTAAGCCAGCTAGAGAGAGACTGTCAGCAAGACAAATTTTATAACCTAATCATGAAAGTGTCATCCAATAACTTTGGCCATATTCTTATTCATTTTAAGCAAGTCACTAGGTTCAGCTGATATGCAAAGAGAGAAGATTATACAAGTTTATGAATGCTGGGAGGCAGATGTCATTGGAAACTATCTTAGAAATTGTCAACCACAGGAGATGATTACTGAGTTGACAATAGATTTGAAGTTCACTGGGGAAAAATGAAAAGGAAAATGCTAGGTGACATAAGGACAGAGGCATTATTCAGAGAAAGGCTCATAATGTCCCAATAATATATACACTGTCAACAAACAAAGTTAAATCTGGAGGTATTAGGTACATTGAGAAAATATATTAAATCTTAGGTAAAATCAGTGTGTAACATGTTAAAGCAGTAATCTCTCAAGTTATGTGTACATTGGAAAAAATTGCAATAGTAAGTATGACAGGGTGACTATTACAAAACCTAAAACAAAGAAATAACTAATAACAGAGAAACACGACTCAACCAAGATGAAAAATATTCCATAGTTAGTGAAAAAAATCATAATTCTATTCCCTCAAAATATTATATCTAACAATTAACAATCAAAAATTGAAATTACTAACATTCAAAAGACTCCAAATCTGTATTTATCAATCAAACTTACCCACATGTTACTGTTTGTCATTTGTTGAGCTTGAATTTCGAGGTTGGTTTGTCAAGAACATAGACCAAATCATAATAAAGTGTTTGTCTTTACTTTGTACCAATCCCTCACTCTGATAGGATAATTGGTTCAGAATCTATAATATTAAAAGTGTAATATGCTAATTAGACCAGACAGCTGAAGGACCTACTGGACCTCCTGACAAACATCCTTCTGGACAACCTTCCAGATGAAGCTGCAGCAGTGGAGCCAAGGCAAAGACGACTATCACAGTGAGCAGGAGGCCAAAGCCCAAGTGGTTAGGGGCAATCAGGGAGGCAGGCAAGCAATTAGATGTAATCAGGCAGGCAGGTGAGCAGTTAGGGGCAATCAGGCAGGCAGGCAGAGTGGTTAGGGGCAATCAGGTAGGCAGGCAAGTGGTTAGGGACTATCAGGCAGGCAGGTGAGTGGTTAAGGGTGACCAGGCAGGCAGGAGAGCACTTAGAACGATCCTGCAGGCAGGCAAAGACAGTTAGGGGTAATGAGGCTGGTAGGCAGAGATGGTTAGGGGTGATCAGGCAGGCAGACAGGGGAGCAGTTAGGAGCCAGCGGTCCCAAATTGTGAGAGGGATGTTTCCCAAGGGATCCCGGATTTTGAGAGGATGCAGGCAGGCTGATGGCCCCCTTCCCGACCGCCATGCATGAATTTTGTGCACCAGGCCACTAGTAGGGGTATATTTGTGGACAATAAACAAAATAGAGAAAATATAGCTTATTGATCCATATAGGGTGGAGTGGGGAAGGGGGTGCATACACATTATAGCATTTTTATTAGCATGGTTACTCCAGTAAGTTGAGCTCATTAGCTGAATGTGTGCACGTATGTGTTATATACATGTTTCTAATGATGAGAAAAATGAACTGAGATATAGCAGATAAATTATCTTAACAGGTTTTGCTTGGTTTTAGTGCAAAAACTTACTAATTAATGCAAGTGTTGCAATCATTTTTATGACATTCCCCAAAGATGGCACTTTAAGGGTTATACCATATGCTGATTGACAGCAGCCATAATTCCATACAATGAGACTGTATTATATTGTTTGAAGTGAAGTGATATTCATCTCTTGAAACTGATCAAACATACGATTGCATCAAACAGTATTACAATATAATCACGCTGTATGCGGGGAATGCCAAGGTTGATCATCATGCTGTTCCCTGCTTCCTTGGACTTCTCACACAGCAGTTGTGACACACCACTGCATCCACATTCTCCTTTCAGAACTGCAGAATCTAAAATGGAGAAAAATCTGCATAACACTGTGGTTGGGTTATGCTGTGTGAGTGTACATTTGTAGACTGCTTTAGAATTACAAATTTGCTCCCATAAAGCTCTTCTTAAGTATACAATAGAAAGCTTAGCATGGCCAAGATTAAAAAGAGAAGATTCCAAACAGAGTAGAAAGGAATGCCCTTTCTTTTCTTCAGTAAACAAGCAAACTTGGGAGAATGTCTTTTTTAAAACACTTTTCAGTGTCCTAGACCCTGAATGATATTTCCTTTCCGAATGTACTGTTTTGCAAACCCACTTGCTGTATCCACTGATCCTGGGCTATTTCAGCTACAGAAGGAAATCATATACAGACTGGTTCCTTTCCCAATGGTAGCTCCTAATGACCTTGGAAAGCAGTGGGAGCTGGACATGAATGAAGAGGATAGTTTTGGCTGTTTTTTTGGTGGCATGAAATGCTAAAACCTACTTTTAGATTAATGTAGTTTAGTAATTGCCCCTTTATTATTTATTCATACTTCCTTCTATGTCTGTCAATATATATTGAAAATCATGAGTTCATACTAGTACTTTCAAGTCACATGTCCATTCTAGTTTTTGCCCTTTACATATATCTAACTTTTCAAAAAATGAAATTATAAAATCATAACCTTTGTCCACTATTAAATTTAATAGTGAGAAGACTAGCTTCCATAATTCTTCAGTTATTTATTTATGCAGTTAACCTCATTTTATGCAACTAATCTTCAATCCATGTAAATGGATTCTTATACATTGCCCTGACTATGTTGTGGGGGTACCTTCTTACCCTGTTCAGGATGATTCCTCCTGCTAGTTTGCCTGCCATCCTTGAGTGGATACTCTCCTCATCCTCTATGGATCCTGATATCCTCCTCTGGCACTGCAGATCCTCCGAACTTGCTCTGTATCAGCTATTGGTATAGGGCTAAATTATTGAGAAAGGGGAAATAGTGTCACTCAAGTTTTGCCTTGTAATTGTTTTTTTTTTTAATTGCTTTTTAAATTTTTATTTTGTTTGTTTTTTTTAAATTTATTTTATTCTTGAGAGTACTACAGATGGCCCCTGTTTCCCCACTTTAGCCCCCTCCACCCATCATTATCCTTCAATTTTCTAGCTCATGAATAAGTTTAAGTTTATTCTGTATTTTCAAATATATTAGGGATTTTTGTTACTGATTTCTAATTTAATGACATTGTATTCAGCTCTATTTTCTAATTTTTAATTTAATAATATTCAGATCAATTCTGATATTTGTTGATATTTTCTAAGAGGCCTGATTAATAGTCAACTTGGTGAATGATCCAAGTTTGCTGGGATATATTTCATATTCTCAAACTGTTGGGTTCAGAATTTAATATATATATCAAACATATCAATCTTATAATTTGTGTTGCTTAAATCTTCTATATCCTTGTTAAGATTTTTTTTTTTTTTTTTTTTTGCTGAGACAAGATTATTAAAAAAAAATTTTTCATTATGATTTTAGTCCATTTTCTCCTAAAATTTGGTCAATATCTGCTTCATATATTTTTAATGTATGTTATTTGGTGCATATAAGTTCAGAATTGTTATATTTTCCAGGTGATTTATTCCTTTTGTCAGTATGTACTAGCCACAATTATTCTTAACAATTCTATCTAATAAAAGAGTAATATGTAAATTGACCATCACTCCAACACACAAGACGGCATGTGGTAAAAGATGGCCCCCCATATGGACACAAGATGGCCACCACAAGATGGCTGGCAGGGGAGGGCAGTTGTGGGCAATCAGGCCAGCAGGGGAGGGCAGTTGAGAGGGACCAGGCCTGCAAGGGAGGGCAGTTGGGAGTGACCAGATTGGCAAGGCAGGGCAATTAGGGGTGACCGGACCAGCAGGGGAAGGAAGTTGGGGGGCAACCAGGCCTGCAGGGGGGATAGTGAGAGGCAACCAGGCCTACAAAATAGGGCAGTTGGGGTGACCAGGCTGGCAGGGCAGTTAGGGGCAATCGGGCCAGCAGGGGAGGGCAGTCAGGGGCAATCAGGCTGGCAAGGGAGGGAAGTTAGGGGTGACCAGCTCTGCAGGGGATGGCAATTGGGGACGACCAGGCTGGCAGGGGAGGGCAGTTGGGGTGACCAATCTATCAGGGGAGGGCAGTTGTGGGCAATCAGGCAGACAGGCAGGCAGGCAAGTGGTTGGGAACCAGCAGTCCTGATTAGGATGTCAGATTACCCATTTAAATGGGCATTTGGACATCCCTTGAGGGTTCCAGATTGGAGAAATGCAGGCTGGGCTGAGGGACACTCCCCTCTGTGCATGAATTTTGTGCACTGGTCCTCTTGTGTCCTAATAATGTTTTTTGCCTTAAAGTCTATTTTTTCTAATATTAATTTAGCAGCATTAGCTTTTTATTCCAATTAGTTAGCTGGTTTTTGCCTCATCTTTATTTTCCTAGAACTTAACTTCTAAACTTTTTGTGGTCTTAAGGTTTAGATGTATTTATAGTAGAAATTATTTATGTAAATTTTAAAATTCAAGCTTTTAATATTTCTTTTAGCTGCAACTTAAGATTACTTATATTTATTGTAATGGCTTGTATATTTGGACTTATTTGCACCATTATATTTTGTGCTTCTTTTTACCATCACTCTGTTTTTCTCTTTTCTTGTTCTTTTTTTTTTTTTTTGGGGGGGGGGGGGAGTCATTCAAGCTTGTTGATTCTTTAAAATTTCTTCTTGTTTGAAATAATATATTTTTTTCTGTTCTGTTACTCTGAGTTTGTAAGGCCTTAACTTAATGAGTATGTTTAGCCTCTTAAAAAAAGACAAGAATAAACTTATACTTTAAATCTGATTATTTTCCACTTGTCCTGTATGTTGTTGTTTTTCATACTTTTATATCCATTTTTCTTTTTAAATATAGATAATTTTCTTTTTAAATATAGATAATTTATTTATTTCTAAACTTCATATGACACATTCAAACACAAACCAGAAATGAAGAGTAATAGAATCATAGCCTGTGTCCACTATTAACTAAAGAAATAAAACAACCCTGGGTATCCTTTCTCCCCATCCCCCCTTAGAAATAACTTTTGTAAAATCAAGAAATGTTCCATGTTGAGATTATGGCCCCAAATGGTTGTTTTTATTATTTCATTCAAAGAATACTTATTTAGATTTATCTACAATTTGCCATTTTGCTTTGTCACTACTAATTCTTATATATTAGCCTTGTCTGGGTTCAGTTTCTTTCTATGAAGAACATTCTGACTTGGTTCTTTCAGCAAAGATCTGTGAGTCTTAGGCTTTCTTATTCTGTATTTGGAAAAAGTACTTGCATTTGACCTCATTTTTGAATGACATAGGTATACATTATTAAATATAGATGGATATAGAATTGTTGATTGACAGGTACTTTCAACATTTTGCAGATATTATTTTTTGTGCCTATTATATTGCAATTGAGAAGTTTGCTGTCTATCTCATTAGTATTCCTTTGCAGATAATCTGCCTCAATAGGTAATTTTTCTCCCATTCCTTCTACTGAATCCTAAATGAAATTTCCATTGTAAGTGACTTTTTCATTTTAACCTTTCTTTGTATATATATTTTGTGTGCACATAAATTAGATGTACATAATGCAACTTCTTTATAACTTCAGATCTATTTTTTAGTTTATGAATTTCCTTCAAGCTGTATCTAACATGCCCTTAAAACCACTGATTTTATTTTACTTCAAGGGCCATGTTTTCTATTTCTAGAATTTCTAATTGGTTCTTTTTCAAATCTATCTGTACCTTGTTTTTGTTGTTTTTTTTTTAACATTTTTTTCCTTTTGTATTGTTTTTTTTTTTAACATTTTAAATCTACATATTTTATTTACATATAAATATCTCTCTGATATTTCTATTATCTAAATTTTCTTGGGAGCATTAATTCTTCTACTTTTACTCTTTCCTAATTCTCTTAAGGCTAGATTGTTACCTTGTATATTTTGTAAGACTTCCTCTGAAGGCACTAATTGCACTTTCAATTTCATTAACTAAGACACTCCCCTTCCCCTAATAACTTACTCTCTTGGAAATTAATAATTTTTTAAATAAAATCAACAAGTAGTTTTTAACAGATATTTGACATCTGAATGATAAGCCTTCACAATGTATGAACTTTTCTAACTTGGAAATGCAACAATCTGTTTATAATCTCAATTGTACTGTTTAGTAGGTGACAGGCAATTCTTTGGGGCATGTCTTAACAAAAGGAAACAGGGATTTATCTCTTCCTGGGTATATTTTATATCTTAGGGGGCCTGCAAAGGACTTGAGTGTTTGTAGATGACATTTAAATGCATGTACCTCATTTCTCCAGTGATGGGTGTTAGCTTCACTTACTGTATCTTAGTCTTGTGACTCTATTTCCATGTTTTTCTGCACATCCAATAATTTTTCAAAGCAACCGTGGAGTGTAATTCTTTGAAAGCTATTTGAAAAGACAGTTATATATTTAAATATAAGTTAATTCAACCCTGTGTGGTGATAGCAGTGCATATGCCCAAAATAAGGAGACAATTGTTCATCAAGTGGTACAATGTCAAGTATATCATAATAGATTCCTTTTCCTAATAGCTGGAAACTTTCTTTTAACATGGATTAAAGGACCCATCCCAATGCAACACCAGAGTAGTCATCTGAAATTATGCCTTGCTCAGTTTCCCTAAGTCCCCTGTCACAAGGGTAGGCAAGTGACCTAGGTGGAGTGACTATGTGTTCTAAATACCAGGGTGAGATTAGGATGACAGGTTCCTTTTCTGTGGCTGTAAGAATCATGTGAAATACAAAACGGTCATCTTTCCCACCATAGCTAGGTAACCTTCTAAGCATAGAAAATAATCTAGAGGAGAGAGAGAGAGAGAGAGAGAGAGACAGACAGAGAGAGAGAGAGAGACAGACAGAGAGAGAGAAGTTACATAGGCCACATTTTATGCCTGATCAGTGTGAGCTGATTTCTGTCACCTGCAATCAAACAGCGTCCTGGACACTACAAAATAATAACCCACATGAAGAACATCATCAACATCACCGCCAGGAAAAACACACAATGGTGCAACAACCAAAAATATTTTCAGAATAACTCAAGTTCTTCGTTTGTTTTCTTAAACACAATGAAGGCACGGGGATCCTTAAACATCTCCAATCCAGTTCACACACAGCAGCTGCTTCTGCTCCTTTACATCTGCCTTCAGATTCCAGTCTCACATCAAGATAACCTCCTCCCCACAGCTTAACCTTTTGAACTTTTGTTCTCTCTCCCTTTCCTCCCTATTCTCGTGCTTAAAAACCCAAGAAGTTGCCTGTCAAAGCAGGACTCACCTCAGAACACGAGAGACCATATTAGGAAGACCTGGAACGACTGAAAACCCCATGCTCCTTGTTTTTGTCCTATTGCTTTTCTTTTACAAATGTTACCAAATGGAAAAAACACACACATGCTTGGGTTTTATGTTGTACAAATATTTAATGCTTCTTTTTTCCTTGCCAACCCAATGCCTTCCATATACATATTAGGAAACTAATAATAATTTTTTTGAATGAACAAAGAATAAATTAATGATTAAATGAAGTACTGAATGTACAAAAAAGGAATATATGAATAAATGTAAAAGCAAGACACTAAGCATTTGGGGAAAACTATTACTGAGAAATTTAAAATTATGGTCAATAAATATTTGCTTGACATCTAGATGTTTAAAAAGTACGTTTCAAAAATCCAAGTTGTTTCTTCACCTACATTAAAATAAGAACCCACAGAACTTAAAAAACGTTAAAGTAAAAGCAAGTCATATATATGTTCCAGAAGAGAGTAGCACATTTTATCTGCAGTGTTTTCTTTTTTTAGTTGTAGTTGACATACAATATCATATTAATTTTAGGTGTACAACACTGTGTTAGACATTTATGTACTTTATGAAGGGATCGCCATGGTTAAGTCTAGCAGTACTCATCTGACACCATACATAGTTATTACAAAGTAATTGACTCTTTTTCCTATGCTGTATATTACATCCCCATGACTTATTCAATAACTGGTTTGAACTTTTTAATCCTCTTCATCTTTGTTGCTCATCCCTCCACCTCCTTCTATCTGGCAACTGTCAGTTTGTTCTCTGTATGTATGAATTTCTCCCTATTTTATCTTGTGTGTTCATTTGTTTTTCTTTAGGTTAGAATTTGAAAGCATAATTTATAATTCTATATCCACTCTATGTTCATTGAAGCATTATTTACAATAGCCCAGATATGAAAACAACCTAAGACTCCATCAATGAATGAATAAAGAATATATGTATATGTACACTATATGTCTATATACATATACATATACATATACATATACATATACATATACATATACATATACAGAAAGCCAAACCAGTTTCGACACAGGTATCATGTTCTAACCCCTTCGTGGTGCACCAAATGAATAGGCCTGGCTGATAATGACATAAATATATTTCAAGAAAGCTATTTGATTTAAATAATACCAGTAGAGTCAAAACCAGTTTGGCTCAGTGGATATTTCAGAGAGGAAGGAAGAGGGCCAGAGAGATAGAAACATCAATAATGAGGGAGAATCATTGATTGGTTGCCTCCTGCAGGCACCTCACCAGGAATTGAGTCTGCAACTCAGGCAATGTGCCCTGACCAGGAATCAAACAGTGACCTCCTGAATCATAGGTCTGCGCTCAACCACTGAGCCATGCTGTGGGCCTACAATGTTGTCTCTTTGTTTCTTTCTCAAGGCAAGTTTCAATTTTCAAGGCTGATCATGTTCAATAAGAAAGAATGAATTCTTCACATAGAACTTCAGATTTCTATAGAAGGTTAGCTAGAGGTTGAGCAGCCAAAACTATGAAATGTCTACATTATTGACAATTAGCTGCTTTCCCCCCAGATCTCCTATATTACAGTTTTCTTGGTAATCATTCTCTGAAGGCTTCCGTTTCTCCCACTCATTTCTTATCCTTATTTTCCATTTCCACAGGATTCTGTCTTGTTTTAAATGATGCCTTCTGCAATGTCACCTTTGTTTGCTTTCTCTGTGTCTTCATTCCCCAAGTTTGGGTCTCAAACTTTCAGTGGAGGTTTTAGAGGAGTTTGCATTGGAACATAAGCATAGAATTGAGACTAATACACCCCTATAATAATAATAATAATAAAAAAAAATAACAATCAGCCCTAACCAGTTTGGCTCAGTGGATAGAGCATCAGCCTGCGGACTGAAAGGTCCAAGGTTAGATTCCGGTCAAGGGCATGTACTTTGGTTGAGGGCACATCCCCAGAAGGAGCTAGTGCAGGAGGAAGCTGATCAATGTTTCCCTCTGATCAATGTTTCTAACTCTCTATCCCTCTTTCTTCCTTTCTGTAAAAAAAAAATCAATAAAATATAAAAAAAAATTAATAATCAACTCTAACCCACCATGGGGAATTTGTTGGTAGAGATGTTGTCTATAAGTCCTAGTTTATGTCCCTCCATCCTATGACCATTTTCTTTTCCTCTCTACCAGGTTTTTTTGTGTTTGTTTTTCCCCCCAGTTTCTGCAAATTCCCATTAATGTTACAAACAGAATAGTTCTGTCTGTCTTATACTCAAAGTTAAGCTTTGTGGCCCATTCATGCATAGTCAAGAACTCATTAAAGAGTTCTGTCAATGGATTATTTACTTCAAATTGCTATCCTTTAAAACACAAAGCACTGGGATAACTTTGGAATTCATTTTTCCATTATTTGGTAGAAATTCTAGGAAGTGTTTCCCTCCTTACTGGTCTATGTAAGCAAAAGGGGAGCAATTTAATGCTTTGTCCTTCACCACTTTACAGAAAACTATGGGGATTGTTTTAGGGTTCCCCCTTTTTTCTTCTCCCCCATCTTCCTTCAGCTTCTGTTCTTCCTCCTTTTCCTTATTCTTTCCTCCCAATGCAAAAATGGTGATTGTAACTTATTGTTATGCCCACAGTTCAAGTGAAGAACAAAAGATGAAATCTAGCCTACAGGAAAGGGAGAAGCAGGGCACCACGTGGTCTGACTTTTAGTCTCAGCTCTACAGCCTATTAGCAGTCTGATTCTGAGTTCCCTGTCCTGAAGTTTGGGACAAAAGCTGTAGCTTATGTGTATCACAAGGGTATTTATCAGATAAACTAAATTAGAGGGTGGATGAAAAAGTGCATCTTCAGCTATCAAGACTTTCTCAAATGGGACAGGATGAATACCAGATAGCAGATTCCACCATGGACAGTCCAAGAGAACCAAACAAGAACCCAGCTGCTAACCGTCTATTAAAATGCTGAATTCAATTTAAAGAACAAAGAGCTCAGGAACTGAGACTTTGGGACGCCCAAGTCAGAGAGAAGGTGGGCTTGAGGTGGAGAGCTTCGAGGATCCCTCTTATTTCTTTTGGAGAGGCAGATTTGCTCTCTGAACTCACTGCGGGCCCAAACTTAAAAGAAATCTCCCCCTGCTGTCTCTTCTCTAAAGCCGAAGGAGCAAAGAGTTAATTACCTTGTTATATTCATCTCTCCTCCAAATTTTCCACATGGGCTTTTTCCTTAATTAGCCATCACATGAAACTGAAGAATATTTATTATTTATGGTGTGTATTAAATTTTATGTCTTTTCGTCTTAATTTTTAAAATGGGTGAATTTACTACTTTTCATATTTCTCTCCTAAAAAAGGCAATTGTTGTTGTTGTTGTTGTTGCTTTTATTGTTGATTAGTGGTAGTCCTCATCTGACTCTTGCTTGGGTCAGTAATTCTTCATCAAAAGCAAAATGAAGAAAAGCTTCTGGCATGTTTTAGATTCATTGGAAGAAGCAAGTAGCCTCTCACACGGTTTTTCTTACTCTTAATTTCTTTCTTTAATCTTTCCCCCTATTTAAATGTGATACCTATGAATGCCCACACAGTATTGGTTAAGTTATATGGTTTTAGTTCAGGGCACTATAGTAACTTATTAGAGTGAGTTATCTTATAAAGTGAGTTTGGTTGGAAAGATAACATGGCTATACACTGACATGTGCACACGTGGGCCATTGCTAAGGTTCTAAGTCAGCTCCCAACGCAACTTGAAATGTGTTCCTACGTGCCCTTCCATCTCAATTATACTGTATATCTACTGCAAAGAGATGCTTATTTTGTTTAGAAATTAACTGCTAGCCAGTTTCTGTCTGAATTCCCTCCATTTAAAATCATCTTTATTTTTGCACCTCCAGTAGGTAACATATAAACAAGGCATTATATATAGTCATGTTTTTTGTATGCATTTATGGCTTACATCTAGATTGTACATGCGTCAAAAGCAAAGCACGTGTCTTCTGCTCTCTCCCACAGGGTGGGTGTGGGGAGCTAGGACAAGCTTCACTTAAGAAGCTTGGCTTGAGTGGAAACACTGGCCCACAGTTATCTCTCAAGTTTCACTTAAGAGCTTCTCTTACCTGTTTAATATGTGAATGCAACAATCTGGGTTTTATTTGGAAATGATGCTTTTAATGATTGTGTTTTATTCTGCTCAAAGCAATTTTGAAAGCTTTTCTTAACAAGCCTCTTTTATCTCAGTTCTATTTGCTTCTCTCACCTCCACTCTATCCACTTTCTTTTCTCTTTATCCTTCCCATTTCTCTCTCTCTCCTTCTCCCTCTCTCTCTCTCTCTCTCTCTCTCTCTCTCTCTCTCTCTCTCTCTCTCGTTCCCTCTCTCCCTTCCTTCCTTATATATTCTCTCTTCTATTTCATATACTTGTGCAATTACTTAGAAGAAAAGGGTCTGGTATTTTCTTATTGTAATTCAAAGGAAAACAAGCCTGAGCATATCTCTATGATATAAAGATTCATTTTTGGGAGGTGGGTGGGTAATCTAACCAGAAAGAAAACTAAAGACTTTTAAAATGTAACAATTAGATTGAAAACACACACACACACACACACACACATACACACACACACACACATGTATATATAGGAGAGTTTGTGTACTTAGACATGGTACTCTTAATGTTCTTAGTTATGTATAAGTGAGAAATCTTAATTGATAACATTTTAGAAACTGCTAAACCTAAAATGTTTGAGAAAACTGCTGTTGCTGAGGACAGTGAAACCACTTTGTACCTGTTTACCCTCAGCTGAGAAGTCAAACACCCAGAACATGCCCAGCTCCCTGGGAGTATGTTTTCCTATTTCTACATGTGCTTGATAGCAAGAGCATTTCAAAGCGCAGTTCTTACTGATTCTCCCTTGCAAAAAGAGAAAGAAAAATCAAATAACCATCATTTGCTAGCAAATGTTTTCTAGGTTTTCACAAGTCACCTGAGTGAGATCCCAGCACCACCTCGGGACTTCCACAGGATTGCCACCCTGCATTGCAGGCCCAGTTGCTGAGTGTCTCTAGTTTGCAAAGAACAGGAGAATTCTTCGATAAGTAACTTGATTTGTAACAAAACAACAACAACAAAAAAACCCTGTTCATCTATTGCAAGTCAGTGTTCTCCTTTTGTTACATACTATGCAATTAAGTGCCTTTGAAATAAAAGGTAAATGACATCAGAAGTCTCAGGGACAAGAAAGTACTATTTTAAAACAGGGAGTGTCAAGTGTTGTTTTTCAACCCAGCACCAAAGGATGTTTCACAGGTAATTTCTCAGGGCTGATGTGAGCTAATTATTAGCTACCATACCCTGCCTCCCTTTGCAGTGACTACCTCCTGGCAGAAAGACACAGCTAGGAGTGTTTTGTTTCATTTGTCCTTGGAGGTTTTTTTTTGTTTTTTCTTTTATCGGCATCGAGAAGGTGGACTGAGCCAAAGTTAGAAGAATTCTGGAGCTAAGCAAAAAGCCACACGTTTAACAGCCCCCATTAATTGGGGCTGGTACATGATTGATTTGAGAAAAGCAGAAGAGACCGATTTCTTTACAGCTCGCAGTTGGTTGCAACGCACCAAGAGTAATCCTGTAAATTACATTTGAAATCTTCAACATATTCCAAGCAGATAAAATAGTGGCATGATTGACCAAACTCCTTTTAAAAGTACACATATTACGATGCATCATAGTTATAAACAGATGGTATTTGGCCTCCTTCCTATTCTCAACATTTGGAATTTCTAAACTATGTGAATTAAACAATAATATTTTATAAACATACAAGGGATTTTGCTCACTGCTTTGTTAACATAGAAATTATACAATGCTGACATTTATTTAAATTTTAAAAAGTAAACAGCAGTGCTCATTGAAATAAAGCAAACTAAAATCAACAGAGAGGAGTATGCTCTGTGTGTCTATTACCTACAATGGCACTGGCCTCCTTAAGGGGAGGCATAATGGGCTGAAGAACAAATGGTAGCTTAGATGGGCCTAATCCTTTGTGCTCCAAAGGCTCACTTAACACCTCTTTGTAAACAAAGGATATTTATACCATAATTGGCTATTTGACCATCAGTGTTCATGTTCTATGTAACCTGCTATTATGGAGTTAAAAGAAATTCCCTTTCATTGGCTTGTCAGCTCTCAGAGTAGCGAAAGTGTCCTCGCAGCTTTAAAAACACTTCCACAAACAGGAATCGTTCTGACACTCGTACTCCGAATGAGAAACATTATCATGATATCAATAAGTTGTGTATTTTTTTTTCTTCCCTTTGGGGGAATATTATTGCCAGAAAGAAACGGGAATGAATCAGATCTTAATGTCACTTCCTGAGATTCTTTTCTAAAATTATAGCTTTAACCCTTTAGCCATAGTTTGGAAGGGAGTTCCATCTGCTGAGTTGATGTACAAAACAGAATCCACTTGGTTTCCAAACATTATTCTCAGATTTGCAAAGTTGGGCTGTGATGAATAAATAATGAATCAGATATTTCAATCCGTTTTATGATTTTTGAAAGCCTCGGTTATCATTGTTTACAGACAGTCTCTTCTCAGTGTGCTTCCAACGCGTTCTTGTTCAGCCTTCCAAGGGGAGGCTTGCGTAGGCTGCCCTCCCCCTACCTCAGTTTACCCCTAGACTGCTCTTCTCACATTTTAAACAACCAACCCAATAACCACAATTTGGAATGTATGTGTGCGGTCCTGGCGGGGGGGGAGGGGGGGGGTATCTTGAGTGATAGATGACAAGAATGGTTAGGAAAAGGTCTCTTCTATTTGGCCATCCATGTGCATCACTTTAGCATACAATCTCTAATGGTGGGAGAGAAAAAGAAAATTATGCTACACCCTAAATGGACAGAAATGCACATGCATTGTTGAAACTAAAGACAAGGGACATTTTTTTTCCTCCTGCATAGACAATTCTAAATGTGCACACTCAATAGACTTAATAGATAAGTAATACAAGTTATTATCTTTAAAAATTTTAGAAGCCTCAAAATAATATGAAATGTTTTCCCAGGGTTTTTGTTAAATTAACTAGACCAAATGAGTACATATCAATGCTTCTAAATATGCTCCACTCCAATATCGATTTACCACCTCTTCTCTCCTCCGCAATAACCAGCCGTGGTCAGGGGAGGAAACAACGTCTGTCATCTGAAGCAGACACGGAGCGAACAGGAGAGCTACCTGAGGAATGGGGTGGGATTGAAACCACATGTCTGAACCTCTGAGGGAGACAAGAGTATTGTTAAACGAATAGACAGGATCTGCCCCCTGAAAAGTCTGTGCCTGTCCCCACTTCCTCTTTGGTTTTTGCTTAAGGTATTGTCCCCCACCCCCACACCCCGGGATGAGGTTAGATGTCAGTCTTTCTGGTTTTGCTTAGAGCATCTTCATGTATTCTCTCCAAGAGGACTGAGACTAGCTGACTCAGGGAACCCAAAGCAATAAAACCCTTAGAGAACGGAGCCCAGGAGCTCTGCGCGCCGGGGCTGCGCTGCCCTGGGGGGTCGGGCGGGTCCGGACCCCAACTCCGCACAGATGGCCAGGGCTGCGGTGTGGCCACCCGCCACGGGGGCGTGGCGGCGTGTGAGTGTCGTGCGCGCGTGTCGGTGTGTGTGCCAGTGTGTGTGTCGGTGTGTGTGCCGGTGTGTGTGCGTGGCAGCGCGCGTGTCGGGCCGCGGGGCTGCGGGAGGGTCCCAGCGAGTTGGGGCGCGGGGCGCGGGGAGCAGCCGCTGCTGGGGGCCCGCTCTGGTCTCGGGGCCCCTCTAGCTCGGGGCTCGGTTATGACTTTGTGACCCCATCGTCCCCTTCCTCCCCGTTTTCCACGCGCCCAGAGGAGGTGCAGCCCTTTTCCCAGCACTTTGGACCGGTCGGAGTGGGGCCCCTAGGGCGGGCGCCGCCCAGCAGGAGCTCGGGCTCCACGGGCGCGGGGGAGGGAGCGGGGGAAGATGGGGCCAGGGAGGCGGCGGCGCCCGCGGAGGCGCCCAGGTCCCGGGGGACCTTCCCGCTGTCGGCGGCCGGGGCGCAGCGGCCCCGCGCGGAGCTCAGCCGGGACCGGCCCGGGGGCGCGGGGGGCGCAGGGCGCGCTCTGGGCCGCGGGGCGCCGCCGGGACCGAGGCCCTGGCTCCCCGCCTCCCCGCGGCCCAGCCGGGCGACCCGAACCCCCACGCAGCCCGGGGCCAGACCCAGCTGAGGGCGGGAGCCCTGATGGGCAGGGGGGAAGGGGGAAAGAGGTAGCGAGCCCCAGACAAGGAATCCTTAATTACAGAGTAAAGGCGAGCAGAACCGCACACCGCGTTTTCCATGTGTCAGCTGATGCCGCGACAAAAGGAAACACAGGACACGGAGTGCGGGGAGGGGGTTGGGGGAGGAAGGCCCCTTCTCGCCGTTTGCGCTTTTCTTCCCTCCTTTATTATCTGTGCAAATGCAAAATGCATTAGGTGGAGACCGGGTAGGTGGTGCCTGGGGCCAGATCGCAGCTGCACGCTCCCTCGCGTAGGAGGACAGTTTGCTGATGCACCCAAAGGTCGGGGAACCTCTACACAAAAAGGACTATAAATACCCCGCTCCAGCACATTCTGCTCCTGAAAAACTTCATTACTCATACATTTTTAAGTTTTAAAATTTGGTGCTTAAAGTGTTGCAATTCAATTTCTTCAGTAAAAGCCTATGGCGCACGCGTGTACACACACACACACACACACACACACACACACACACGTTTAGTTTTGCAATTTTATAGATTCCAGCATTAGCAATCCAGGGGCACAGCCGAGCGGACTGAAAGCAGGGAGCATCGCTGCAAGCACTGGGTAGCACCCCCCACCCTCCCTGTGTGTCTTCAGCAGAAGAGGAGGGAAAAGGAGAGAGACCTGTGCCTTCTGCCTTTCCTCTCAGTTATGGTCACAAAACAACCTCCACCTGGTCCCTGGGATCTAGGACGGGCTCAGCTCCACGAGGCCCTAAATTCTCCACAGAGGACGGAGAAGTGTTCAGAAGCCCAGCCCACTCAGCGACTATTGCACACCTCCGCTTCTGTGCCCTCGTCTCTGACACGAACATGAGAGATGACCTGGTGGGTCACCCTGAGCCCCCAAACATTACATCTTCTGCATTTTCTTTTCTTTCTTTAAAAAAATATATATATATATATATATATATATATATATATATATATATATATATATTATTGATTTTTTACAGAAAGGAAGGGAGAGGGATAGAGAGTTAGAAACATCAATCAGCTGCCTCCTGCACACCACCACCGGAGATGTGTCCACAACCAAGGTACATGCCCTTGACAGGAATCGAATCCAGGACCCTTCAGTCCGCAGGCCGACGCACTATCCACTGAGCCACACCGGGTTCTGCATGTCCTCTGCATTTTCTCCAGCTTGTCGCTGGGTCAGCATTCGAAACAGAGGGTTTGGGGTTCATTCACTGATACCATTGATGCACCCCTTCCAAGGCAGCAGGGCCCCTCTGATTCATTTTCCTAATGTTTGTTTTCTGTAGATATTTTTCCATCTTCCATTTGTACTTTTTTCACCAATGCCACTTTCCCCACAGCATTAAAAAATAATAAGAGTAACAGTTCCAAAGTTCATTTTCATGTGGTTCAAGTTAAGTGATTTGCCCACACCCCAAATAATGCTATCTGCTTCCAAGATTAATAGCCGCATATCAATAATTCTTAAAAACCTCCTGATCCATATTTTCAGTTGAAACAATTCCTAAGGTTATGAGTCTGGCAAATGCCCCAACCGATACGTCTGTGGCCTGGTTGCCAGCCAGATGCTCTCAGGCAACATCCACAGGACAGCTCTGCTCCCCTGGCTTCCAATGCTGAAGGCAGAGAGCCTGCCTGCCTTCCCACCTTCCCCAGAGTGGTCATAAATTGATACAAGTCATACTAGGTTCCAGGCCCCCCCGCAGATGCCTGTGTAGGAAAACCTTTCAAACCCTCCTTGATGCATCTAGTCCTTCTGTGACTGAGCCACACCCTCCCCTCGGTCTGACTGATCCTGGGTAACATAAAGGAGGCGAAGGGGCAAAGAGGAGCTTTTCTGTCCTTAGAGCTTCCCAGGGGTGGAGAGCATCGCCCTTTGTGGTTGTTTCAGGCCAGTTGTTGTTAGTTCATGCTTTTACCACCCACCAAAGCACAGCGCAGGATTAAGTTTATATTAATAAAGGCTGTTCATGACGAGGCTTCTAAATGCCAGAGTTATGATTTATTTTTTTAAATGGGTGGAGAAAGGAGAGCGGCAATAAAACTCACCCCCAAGTCCCTCAAAATCCTTGGCTTCACACATTTCACACATCTAGGTTTTTTTTTTTCTTTTCTTTTCTTTCATCTCTCTTTTTCTTTCTTTCTTTTCTTTCTTTCTTTCTTTCTTTCTTTCTTTCTTTCTTTCTTTCTTTCTTTCTCTCCTTCTCCTTCTCCTTCTCCTTCTCCTTCTCCTTCTCCTTCTCCTTCTCCTTCTCCTTCTCCTTCTTCTTTGTATGTACCTCTAGTTTTCCTTTAAGTTCTATTATTATTATGGCTAGTTTATATTTTTTGACTCATTACCTTTGTCCATAGCTTCCAAGCCTTGTTTATTAGTTACATTTAGAAAAAAGTATGATATGTTCCTTTCTGCTTTCTAAGTGCTTATAATTATCCCCAGTTATCCCCCCACTCCACTCATAATTTCACAATAAAATCCTACGCCAAATAAATTAAAATCTGCAACTTCAGACACCCAAGGAAGGCATTAATCCACTTAGTAAAATACCCAGACCTCCCCCTCTCATTCTCAGCTCATCTTAATGTAACATTTAGTGATTGCAGCTGGCTCCTCATATTCGCCTCCCTTCTTTCTTTCCGAATCACATTGGCCTTGTGTAACCTTCATTTCCTTTCCAGCCCCCCGCATTTGTCCACATACTTTTATTTTGGACCGTGTTTGTCTCTCTCCTTGTTGTCTGGAATGAAAGCAATACAGAGAGCTTCCTAACATCTGAATACGTTCTGTGACCACCCCTCCCTACCTCCCCAGTCCACTGGGAAGGCTCTGTTCCATTGGGACGCATCCTTCAGCGGTGCCCTGGCTGCTCTGTATTTTCCTGACGGATCCCTGAGGGGCACTGGCCTTTGAGCACGGCCTCCATAAACCTGAAGCCCAGGCTTTTCACTCGGCTCGCTCTCTGCCTTTGGAATGCCTTTCCTGGCAAGGACGGGCACTTTGGGTCGACTCTGATTCTTAAGTTACAATTGGAGGTTAATTTGTTCAGTTAGGTTTCTACCAGGAGCAGCTCCGTCTCTCACTGTGAAGTGCTCCCTGAGACTTACCGCTCAGTGGAAGGGTTTGTTGTAAGTGCACGATGTAATACACTTATATTGTACTTGATTATCCGTTTTCAAAACCAGCTGCATGCTTTGATAGCTGCGTAAGGAAATATCAGAAGATAATATACCATTGGTATTTATTACTCTATAATTAAGGATGTGTCAGTGTTTCCCTTAAAAAAAAAACCCTCTATTTTCAGAAATTCATATCTCAGGCATAAATTTCCCTATGAATTACAGTCTAATATCATATTAGAAGAATCTTCTTTTTAAGCTGTGCCTCCCCTTCCTTTTCTTTCTGGGGAAACAAGTTTCAGGATGTAATTTCTGGGTTATCAGTTGGGGATGAGAGGAAGCGGGCCCTGTGCTGTCAAAATAAAGGTGCTTCTGCCGCCGATGCCACCTGCTCCCTCTGCCCTGGGCCCTTTGCACGGCGCAAACCGGGGGCTGCCTTCTGGACCAAGAGCCAGCCTGTGCCTGCGTGGATGGATAAATGGCTTCATTGCTGTCCGATAGGAAGGGCAACAGGGAAACTCAGCTGTTCAGAACTCTCACAGGGACCACAGAGTCTAACATTTCAGTACTAGGAATCAATGCTTTTGCATTCTTCTCCGTATGGTTACCTAGAATACAAATGTGGTCAGGAGTAAGGAGAAATATATAAACATTGACCACTTGCCTCCTGGAGGCACCCCAACTGGGGACTGAACCTAAACCTAGGTATGTGCCCTGATGGGCAATGGAACCCGCCACTTTTTGGGGTAGGGGTGATCAATGTTCCAACCAACTGAGCCACCCAGCCACGGCTGAGGGATGGTGTTGAGCAACTGTACTGACCACAGCCTCCTCAGAAAGGCTGCATTCTAGACCTGCCTCTACCTCCCCAGGACCCACAGCACCTCAGCTCCTCAGGGCCATCTAGACTGGGGAGGTTGCAAGACATAAATGCTCACCAGGAGAGCCCGGTAAGTCACCTCAGTGTCTAAATCCAGCAGACTGTAAGGTCACAGGGAGTGAGTGATTGCCCCCTACCCTATGTGTTTATAATACAAATAAACACTTAAACCATGGGCTACCCTACATGGTCTCTTGTGCCCCTTTTACACCAACGTGGGCAACTGAACAGCTCCCCATCCCTACCCCCCGCTTCTCTTTCCCCTCTCTTGCCTGGTTGGGGGAGAAATAGAAGGAAATGGGGTCCAATTGAGTCAGGAACACTGGGCTTGGTGCTCTCTGAAAGACACATAGGTGACAATGACACTATCCCATGAAGGGAAAGGCTTATCCAAGAATCTTTGTAACACAGTGTGGCTCCTAACTATGCCATTATCGGATGCCTTCATTTTCTCATGGGCGAAGTAGTAATGGAAACATTACATTTTCAAATTGAAAGGACTTTAAGGACCAAGAAAGGTGTTACGTAAGTATTTTTAGTAGCAGCGGCACCTTCTAGTACCCCACATCAGGACTGCCATATAAATGCCACTAACATATAGGACAGCAACAGAAACATTTTAGATGATCTCCCAAGAAACACTAATTCTTTATATCAGTTTACAAGGACAGTTATGAGCCTGTCCTAGGTTTGAACATCATCACCATAGAGCACTGGGAGAGAATAAGGCACCAACTGGGTAATGGTGGATAATTGGAGGAAAATGGGCCATCGGGTGAGTGGGGATCTTGGTCCCTAAAATCCTACGTGCCTTGCAGGCAGGGAAGGCATCCTGAAAACACTAGGGTGGACTCCTTTTTACGGGATGGCCTTCATACAGAGCCCACACCTGTTCCCGTGTCTTAAATTAGAAAAGGCACAGGTAACCATAAGGGAAGTGGGCAGAGTGGTCAGGAAATCAGACAGTTCTGTGCTTTAAAAGCTCTGAATCTGTCAAGATAAGAAGACCGGCTCACTTAACTTTTTCCTAGAGTTTCCCATCTTGCATAACAGTACAGGCATCAGTTACAAAAAAGTGATCAGAGGCTCCAGGGAAAAAGGAACCCTTGGATGGTTGAGTCCAGCTATCTTCATAGTATTGTTTCTTTCAGGGCATGTGGGGAGTGGGGGCGGGGAAGTTGTCCTGCAAAACTGACAGTGGGGGCACTTCCTTTGAGAGTCGAGGGACCTGTTTAGAGTCAAGAAATGTTAAGGATGTCATGGTAGCAAAATTAACCGTAGGCTGCCCAAAGTATTTATAGCTCCAATCAAAAGGTATAGCCAGTAATATTAAAGACATGTAAAACATGACAAAAAATAAGCCAATGTGTACTATAACCCAGCCTAAGAAATAGACCACTGAGTGTACAGGGAATGTGCCTCTACCAGTTAGTATTTCTATCATTGCTCTTCTGACTTAACCATCATTGTATTTTTGGTGTTAATTCCCATGTTTTTTTTTTTTTGTTACATGTTAATCACATATGTGCATATCTTTAAGCAGCACATATAATTGTTTGCATGTTTTAAAACTTTTCCAGTTACATTTTAATGAATAGCTTTGAAAGGGGATGGGTGGATATTATACAAACACTAGAGGCTTGGTACATGAAATGTGGATGGCTTAGTAGGGTGGGGTGGGTGGGGGCACTTCAGCCCAGCCTGCACACTCTCCAAACTAAGACCCCTCGGGGGATGTGTGACTGCTGGTCTAGACTGGCAGTTGGACATCCCTCTCACAATCCTGGACCACTGGCTCCTAATCCTTCACTTGCATGCCTGCCTGGTCACCCCTAACTGCCCCCTCTTGCTGGTCTGGTCACCTCCAACTGCCCCCCTGCCAACCTGGTTGCCCCTCATGTTCCTCTCCACACCTCCAGCCACGCTCCCCCCCCCCCCCACCCCCGCAACAGCTTGGTTGCCCCATGCACCCTGGTGTTGTCCTTTGGTCATCCCTCACTAATCCCTGCTGGCCTGGTTGCCCCATGCAGCCTGCTTGTTCAGTCATTTGGTTGTCCCTTGGGCTGGCCCTGGGTGGCTGGGCAGCTGTCATCTGAGGCTTGCCTGAGCCTTGGGCCAGCCCTGGGCAGCTAGGGGCTGAAGGAACTGGGAGATTCCAGAGGCAGGTGCCCTAGCAGGGCTGAGGAGACTGGGCACCGCCATTTTGTGGCTGTGGCCATCACTATCTTTGAGGGCATGATTGTCGATTAGCATATTCCCTCTTTATTGACTTTGGACGCCATCATCTTTGAGGGCATGGGAGCCAATTAGCATATTTCCTCTTTATTAGATAGAATTAGTTATCCTGTATGTCAATTCAAATGTTATAATGACACATGTTCATGCCAGTGGTTTATAATATACTCACTTTATTGTTAAATATAAAATCTGATATTAAATACCACTCAATTTTGCAATGAAACTGAGAGGCACTTAGGGCTATACTTGTCTGTAGTCAATAGAAGAATAAAACTCATAGACTAGGTCGACATTAAAAGACAGCACAGACTATCATTTGAAAACTGATTCTAGCACCCACAGTAAGCATGAAACTTAAATGAAAATTTTTTTGTGTCTCAATATTTCTGGGTAGCAGATGCTTTCTCAAAAACAGATTTTACTTTTAAAAATATCAAATATAATTAACACCTTGAACACAAAATGAAATCTTTGCTTCCAGATGCATTTCAACGTGTTGAAATGAATCTATGCACCCCTCTATGGCTGGGAGTTTCCGCTGACTTATTGAATCTGCTGCCACTTTTATGTGGCGCAACTGAAGAACTAAGAGTGAGAGCAGAGCACTTAACCTTGACCGTGTTTGAAAGGTGCTTATTAACACAGGTGCATTTTGAGAAAGGTCTCTTGGCCTATTCCTGATCAACACAGTGTAATGAGTAGGGTAAGAACTAGGTGCCCTGTTATTTTATTATAGAAACACCAAGCCAGAGCATTACCTAGATGAAGTAAATTTAGGGCAAGCATCATGGACACTATATTTTGATGAATAAAAATAAAGATAAAAATCTCTTGTCTTGAACATTACATGTCAAAAATATTGGTCTTGTTTTAAACATTTAATTTTATTAAATTTTTTCTTTTAAATTAAATTGTTGAAACAAATTTATTTTTAAATATCAGGTCTCTGGTGAGAATAAGGGAAACAAAACCTACAGAGGCAACTTATATTCTCAATTATTCTCTGACTTTATCAAACTATGAATTAACTTACTTAATAATATTTTGTTCCACCAAAGCCTGGGTGTTGGGAAGCACATAAGACACACAGACACACAGACACACACACACACACACACACACACAGAACTATCTTTTCAAATGTTAAGAATTACACATTTACAAACTTTTTATTGCATATTTGCACTAATATCAAATCTAACTATATAGTTTTACAAAGTGGCAACTTTAATGTAAATTATTTTCAGGAAGGAATGCTGTCCACAGCAAAAGACAAAACTTGATTTGAGTTTGTGGGTGTAGAAAAAAACTCCATACACAGGTAACTTCCAATACTATATTTTTCAAAATCAGGAAAATCCTATATAATAAAAGGCTAATATGCAAATTATTGCCTTGGGAATTTGACCGACTGGGAGTTCAACTGCTGCTATGATGTGCGTTGACCACTAGGGGACAGTGCAGAATGAAGGAAGGCCTCAGCCTGCAGCCGGAAGGCCTGGATCGGCCCTGATCACTGGCCAGGCCTACCCATGCACAAATTTTGTGCACTGGGACTCTAGTATTTAAATATTTGAAAGGTAGTTAATGCCTCTCACTTACCCCCATCAATTAGCGAGAAAACATATGTGGAGAGTTATTATGTCCCCTAGCCCTGGCCAGTTAGTTATAGTATCATCCCAATGCTCCATAGTTGCGGGTTTGATCTCTGGTCAGGGCACATACAGAAGCAAGCAATGAATTTATAAATAAGTGGTACAACAAATCAATCTCTCTCTCTCTCTCTCTCTCTCTCTCTCTCTCTCTCTCTCTCTCTCTCTTCTCTCATCAATAAAAAAAATGTGAGCACACTGTTTTAATGACAGAAAAACACAGTAAACTGAACCCTGTTTCTTGGCTATGAGATTGTAATACGATTTGAGAAGGTGTGGTCTCTGACTTGGGTCTTTGTGAAGGAGCAAGCTTACTGGCGCAACTCATCTCCTTAGCGACAAACACTGCCCTGGAGGAGTGTCTCAGAATCACTGATGCGTGTTGATATCTTCACTTTTGTACTCCAGAGTAGCCCACCTGACAGATGACAACTTCCACAGCATTAGATAGAAGGGACTTCTGAAACAATCTGATTTGTGGGTGAGGAGGGAGTTTGTTCAGGGACTTCGCCACAGTCTAGGTCCAGCATACATTTGGGATCCCACACTAGTTAGGAGAGGACTCTCTGTGCAAACATGGACCTGGTTGTATCTGCTTCTGAGTCTTTCTCGTGGATCCTGAACTCCTGCTTCCGGTGACCCACAAGCACCCCTGTGCCCAGGCGTCTATCCATCCCCCTGACCTTGAACTATTGCCTGCTTATGGTTTGTACCTCTCAGGGGCCCTCCGGGACCTTACACCATTGCCTGCTCTGGGTGGGATGCCTCTGGACCACTCAGGGCCTTGTCCACCCTCCTCTTCCTGGCTGCTCCTCAGCCGCAGTGTATGGAAGTAACTCCTTGCAAAAGCCAGGAAAGTTACAATTTACCTGTCAGTAAACAGAAGATGGTTTATCAACAGACTTTACCTTAATGACTACAAATGTTTACCTCCTGCTTTCCAGAATGCAAAGAAAATCTTGGAAATGTCATAATATCTCGCAAACATTTGCAAAACAGATCCTTGTTCCTCCGGAAAAGAAACCATTGTATTCGCTGTCTCTTGACCCAAGGCCAGTGTTCAGTGAGAAACAGACAGACGGACGCACACAATGACACGAAGAGGAGCTATGCTGATTAAAACATGGCAGAGGGCACTTTATTAAAGATTTATCTTACAATCTCGCCGTTCAAAACACCTTTTCCATCAACAAATGCAGGCAACTTCAGTGTTGGAATGGTAAGGGACTGATCCTAAAAATACTAGCTTTGTAGCTGAATCCAAATATTTTCAAGGACTACCTATATCAAAAGTACTGGTTTTGTCCTAAGTATTTTCATTTCTCTGTTCTTGCCCATGAAAAAAAAAAAAAAAATTAAAACAAGTATCATTTGACCAGCAAGCTGGCCCACTCCGAGTCTTCCCCATGTTGGTTGGAATTACAGCTGTTTACCTTGCCACTTTCTTTCAGAGAAATGAAACACAAATGTGACTCTGAACCCCGGACCCCTTATGCATACCTTCACTCACAAACCCCTGTGCCAGAGAGCCACCATGTGCTAAAGAGAAGGGCTAAAGCATCCCTTTGCCACGAACACCTCGGAGAGAGAGCGGCGCCCATCAGCCCCGGGGTGTTGTCACCTCACCCTCCCGCAGAGCCCTGGTCCTCGGAGGAGGACAGGACACCACCGATGACACCCTGGCACCCCAGGTAGGAACCCAGCCAAGTGCGAGCGTTTGAAGCTGCCGTTTGGCTGCCATCGTGTCGGCGAAAAGAAAGAACTCAGGCACCATGTCATCCAGTACAAAGGATAAAAACGGATCCAACCGGAAATTCAATGTGGCACCACATATGGGATACATGAGCGCGGTTATACAACAGGCCACATTTTTTTTTTTTTTTTTTGAACAGTCTCCTCCATGTGATGCCGAGGACATGTGTAACCATCATAAAGTCTCTCGGAATCTGTGTTTAATTTGAGTCGGGGTGGTGGCAGGGTTTGGAGATCTGAAGCCGCCACAGGTTTGTGGCAGATGGCTCTGTGTCAGCTATGACAAGCAGCCAGGCTCGGCTTCCTCTGCAGATTTTCTTCTCTCTCTGATCAGGTAAATATGGGCACACTCTGGAAAGTTCCACAGACTCTGCCTGAGGCTGCGAGGTGGGGACGGAGCTCCATCTGTCACAGACCTTCGCCCGGTTCCGGGGTGAGCAGAGACCTGAACTGGCCACGCAGGGCCTCCCAGAAGAAAGGAGCCGTCTCGCCCTGCGAGGGGAAGGAGAGAAAGCAAGGGCGGCGTATGAACGACCAGGACACGAAAGCACGCTGGGCATGCATGCTGCACGTTTGCATTACCGACATCAACTGGATTTCAAAAAGCCACCCAACAAGTGGTTCTCCAGTTTTATCACCTCGGGAAACCCCAGTTTCTGATTGGTTTCAAGTAGAACTATTTCCAAGCCCAGGAGAAAGCTCCCGTTGTGTGTGTGTGTGTGTGTGTGTGTGTGTGTGTGTGTGCGCTTTCCAAATGTGTACATTCTGCTGCCCATATACTTCCTGCTTTATGTGACGGATGACAGCTATTAGAAGTTTATCATCCAACGTTTAACTTTATAAACACAAGATATGCATGTTTTTGCTAATGCAAATTTTACTTTTAAGTGGTGAAGGCAGGAGAAAAATGCCATTACAATTGCGTGGAGTTTACAAAGCACTTCAAGTTTACTCACAGGTTTATAGTCATTATTTCATTAGAGCAGTACCTCAGGGGGAACATGCTATTAAGAATTAAGAGAAAAGAAAAAAAAAACCTTCCAAGTTTACAGATGAATCATATAGGGGTTAAGAAGTTCACCTCGGATTAGGCTGCAAGCAAGCAGCAGAGGACAAGGAGTCAAAATCTCTAAGGGATCTGAATCACTCAGAGTGCGTGTCTATTGTGCTAAAGGTTCTTTTTACTTTTATTTTACTTAGACAAATCAAAGGATAAGTAGGCCCAATAAAGTCAAGGAAGGCAGTGAAAGAGAGAAGGAGGAGTAGGGAGGAGGGAGGAAGGGTACTGAGAGAATTCACCTTAAATGATGCTAATGTGGCTGAGAGATTTCAGAAGTTCTAAAAGTGGTACAGGCTTTCAAAGTTTCCATCTTTAAAAAAAAGGTAGTGAGTGTGGGGAGCTGTTAATATTAGTGAGCGACACCTTCTTCACATCTAGAGTATAAGTTAAAATTAAAAGGGGACCATAATGTGGCCTGTCTCTTCACGGAAACTTAAAGTGGCTTGGCTGTGGTTCGGGCAGCTATGGCCTGATCCAATTAAGACAACCGCTAATGGCTTTTCTGGGCACTGAGTCTGAATTATAAGCTTCATCATTGTTTGGATTCACTTTTAGGCAGAAGTCAGATAATTCTTCTCTCCTCCAAATAACAGCAGGTTATAAAGATTTCTAGAACTTGAAGAGGAAAAAAAAAAAAATCAACAACTATTTTCTGAAAAATCTTAAAAAACTACAAGTCACTTTCATAAGGCACAAGAAAGGATGACATCTCACCCTCATACAGAACATTGCTCAATTCGTAAATAAAAGTAACAAGAGATAGGACTTCTGTCTGGGAAGTACCTACTTCTACAACTGCCCTATTTGTACTCTTGCTATTTTCAATACTGGAACAGGGATGTCTCCATACAACTTTTTTTTTTTCTTCTTACAGCATCTTAAAATATAAAGATCAAAGGTTCTCCTAAAAGCATAAAGCACTGATCTCAAATACTTGTTAGGGATATTTACAAAGAAAATTCACATAGTAAAATAAGGCAAAAGAAACCTACAACTTCATGGCATTAGATTTGCTTGGGTTACAAAAGGAAGAACTATTGTTAGTGTAAGAAGTCAACCCTTGGCTAATTATTTTTCTGATTACTTCTGGAATCTTGTGTTCAAGTGAGGTCTGAGAGTCATAAAGGGCTCCTATTTTATCTGTGTGACAAGTGTGTGGCCAATGTGTCTAACCTACGTAGAACGTACCAGAAAGCTGCAGTCAACGGCTAAGCCAGGATGTAAATGCTTTAAAGAAATAGTTTTAACTTTTAAGATTAAAAAAATATTTTAGATTGTAATGTAATTAATAAACAGTTTCTGTATGCATTGGATTGCTCCTAAGGTCTTAAGAAAAATGTGTGTGTGTGTGTGTGTGTGTGTGTGTGTAAGAGAGAGAGAGAGAGAGAGAGAGAGAGAGAGAGAGAGAGAGAGAGAGAGGGAGGAGAGGACACTGCATTCAGAGGAATTTAAACATTTCGAGTCTGAAACCATTTTAGGTGAGAAGTCACGGGCACTGTGTTCTGTAGTAGAAAGAGTCACTTTAAGAAAAAAAAGTATCAAATTCCGTTTCTGCTTTCCAGTTACTGTTTCAGCATTCTGTTTCAAATCCTGCTTTGCGTTATAGCCCCCAAAGTCTCACTCAGATTGAAAGTATAATGTCTCATGTGAGAAGAAAGCCAAGTGTTAGTAGCCTTATTCTAGTCATTAAATTTCCAAGTGTGTGAATCCATATGAAAAAGTCTATCCTAACGTGAACTCTATAAGATAAGCAATGGAGATGATTTTTTTAAAAATGTAAACTTTTAACAAAAAAGAGAAAGGTGTAAAAATGTAAAAGGAGCAAATTTAAAAATTCAGTGATATTCTATCCTTTTAGCTCTCAGAAGCATATGTTTTATAAAAGCAAAATAGCACTCTCCAATGGAATAAATCTAAGAAAAAAACCCACCCTCAACATTTTTTTTTTTTTTTTTTTTTTTTTTTTTTTTTTTTTTTTTTTTTACAGTACACACAAAAGACTCTTCCATTGCATAAGAAAAGTAGATAAAAAGCTGTCTTGGGGAAAATAATTCCTTGGTACTGAGTGAAGGCAAATGTTACCTGAAAAAAATATATACTTATAAAACATAAGTGAAAAAAATATCATAACTTTACATCTTAATTATAAAGTTTTAAAAGCCATTCTTTTTCTCCTTTGGCTCTAAATCCTGCTACAAAAACCACACTAGTCCTGTGGTATTTCCTGTCATTTTTACCAGTTATTCCTGACAATTGCATATTAAAGCACTTAATTACTTATAATTCCTGGGCCATTCCATTAATTTTTAGATTAATTTTTAGATAAATATCATCAGGTTCTATGAATGAGAGCATACATGAAAATATGTAATAGATTTATAAGAAAAGAATCCATGGTACAAAAAGTTGTACAAATGAATTATACATATAAGTTCTTATAAATGTGTAAGTATGAAATACTAATTTTTAAAACTTTGAGAAAAAGCATGTTATGATGTACAGGCTAAAAATATATGTAAAAATAGTAACACAAAATAACATGTAAGGTATAGGTTATTTTTTAAGCTGTCTGAGGACCACGTGGTATTAACAGCATATCACTAAGCTGACACTGTTTTAGAGTTTTTCCAGAAGTTGTTTGTACAATAAATAACTAATAGCTACGTTATAGCAGTAGATGTATTAAAATATTTCATCTGGAGATGTTTCCTTTTGTAACCAAAGGCAACTTGCTGCAGTACCTTCTGAAATGGTTAAAAATTGGCAGATGCAAAATAACGGCGTAACTCGAAGTAAAGTTAAAAACTGATAAATTTTGACAGTGGAAATACAGTGATCAATACTTTACCATTCTCATCACAACGAAAAAAAATTTTTTTTTTGTATTTATATGAGATGATGGATGATAACTAAACTTATGATAATCATTTCACAATATATGAAACTGCTGCATATCAATTATATCTCAATAAAACTGGAAAAAATTCACCAGAAGGGGAAAAAAAATCAATAATTTGATGGTGAACTCACTGACAATAGTTTGGTGTCATATATAACAAATGAATCCATTTATATTAATACTTATTATTCTGCTTCTTCAGTTTTTATAATCTGCACATTTTGATAGTCTGTCACGTGGGAAACAACTTGATTAATATTTTATACAAACAAGACTACCACTAAACTTTAAAAATCAGGAACTCTGGACATAAAACTGGAACGACTGTTTTCTGTGGGAGGCTCCGACTTACACGACACAATCGTATCGACTCAAGAGTAACACTGAAGCCTGGAACTGTTCAGTCAGCATTTTAAACTATTATGAGCTACCTTCTGAACCATTGCCAAGTTAATAGACAATGAAAGATAATGAGCTTGAAATTGGGTGTTAAATTGCATTTTTGGTTCTCTCCCTTTTTCTTGAAGTTTAACTGTTTCCTGCAGAAACAAAGTCACGTTTTGATGTATCGCTATGTAAATATGTATTTTAGGCCACGAAAGGGAAAGGAGAGACACAAGGAGGCAAACTGTATTTCCTGTAGGCAGGTTATACATTAACATAGGAAAATTAAAATGTGCCGGATTATAAAACTGCTAGGTTGTAAACTATACTGAATTTATGGAAAATGAAGATGCTACATTCAAAGAATATAAAAAGGTATATCACTCATGGCCTAGAGCCACCTTCAAAATCATAAAGCAGATTTATCCCAGTTCAATTACTCAGACATTTCGTGGGGCCTCTTTGTGTTGTTGTTTCCACAGTGTAAAATTCTTGATTCAAACAAGGGAAGAAAGATAATGAATAAAGGGACTGAACGATGATGCTATTTAAATTATGTTCCCTTTGCCTTTGCCATTCAGAGAGGAGACAGACAGTCTAATTCAAAACAAACGGAGGGTTTTTAATGTCATTTTATTAAACTGGGCGAGGGAAACATTTGATTCTTGAAAGTCATCTTTGAAATAGTTTAAAAATGAACACCAAACTTCACTAACGTCGCTCACCTGAATTTTTGAGGACTGAAGATTTCATTAGGATGGGAAGAAAGGCTTATCCTCATTAGTATAATTGTAGAATCTCTCCTTTACTTCCTTTTAAACTAATGAGTTACATTAATCCAGGTTCATTTTTATAAGCCTCTTGGGGCTAAATGTAAAGGACAGTCATCTTAGAAAACAATAAATTTTAAAAAAAAGCATGTACCGTGCATTAAGTGCACGTATTTCATAAGACCTAGGTTAATACAACTGGCATCCAGTTTAATTAATCCTTGTTAGTGTAACAACTAATATCCCTCCCTAGCATGTTTCCTTTAAACATTAGTATGTTAATTAAATGTTTTTTTTTAAGATTTTTTTTCTTTGTACTTCAATATGGCATTTATACTGCCTACATCGCTTCTCAATAACTACCTTATAGAGATGTTTCCTCACAATATCAGGTCTCTTGCAGAAATTCTGGAGCCTTTTTGAAAGCTGTTCAGGTGTAGAATACAGATATTCAGCTGCAGGAAAAACAGATACATTTTTAATGAAACAAAAACCTCAAAGCACACACTCGATATTAGTCACTTTACTAATTAAAAATGCATATTGCTCTGTGCCGCCTCGTGTTTTACATTATTTAAGCATGATTTTATAAGGTTACCTCAGCTCACAAGGATGTTTAATGCTAAATAAGACTGTGTAGTTGTGCTGTTTAGACATCTCCTTTGGGTGATTAAAATACATTATTCTAATGTAACACAATGCATATGTGATATATTTAGTGATGAGGTTTCTTTTCTTTTTTTTTCTTTTTTCCTAAAGAACTGGTACTATTGCCGTATGTGCCCTGTACAACAGTTGCATGTTATTAACTAGTCAATTGTTTAAATAATTTGGTGTGACTCTCAGTCCTCGATTTTTCTCTGTGTATATCATTAAAAAATCTGTAAGCAATTGCAGCAACGCGGACCTGCTTATAAAAATCCATCAGTATGGGATGTGTATGCTAACAATGAAGAATGCTATTTGAAAACTTGCTTTTTTGTTATCTTAAAAGAACAGATGGTAAATATAAGCTTACTCTAATGTATTAAAACATAAAATTTTCCTCAACACTAACATGTTGACTTGCCAAATAAACAATTGCTCCTGCCTAAGTTTATTTTCAAACTTTCGCATTTAGCGCGAATCACGTATTAAAAAACCCCAACACAGACGAAAGAACATTAAAGCAGCTACCTGGAAATATTTCAGGATAAACCAAATCTTTGGGACAAAGTGGGTAACAACCACAGCACACAGCTTCCAACCTAAAGAAGCGTTAGAAAGAGGACAAGGATATATTAAAAAGACATTCCTGTCATAGCCAGAAAGCAGTTTGGTTAGCCTAAGTGAACAGTACGAGCCCGGAGCTAGCTGGGGTGAAAATCATGGTCGGCAGTACAAGCCTAAAAGCCTAAAAGTTGCTCTTTTAAAAGATTTTATCGATCATATATGCATTTCATAGAACAGAACCGACAGCATATGTTTTGTTCACTGAATTAATCAAAGCGCAGTTCTGCATTTTTTTGTTTTTAAAATACTGTTTAACACATTTTATAATCAGCAGATAAACACATGTAACAGCATGGTGAAGTATGGGCAGCTTTTCTTAATAATGCTGCGAAGCCCCCGGAATGTTCATTTCTCAAAAATGTTTAAATAAAATAGCAAATACTTAACTTCAACGCTGCAGCCGGAGGAATGATCGAGGCACTTTTCAAAGCATCAGGGGGGGAAAAAAAAATTTACAATCTGTTGTGATGGGGCATTTTCATTTTGTAGCTCGTGCCTCCAAACAACTTGTTATTGTGCAGAATGGGAAACTGGTCCCCCTCTTATTGAAAAATGCTCATGAAGATCACCTCCATCAACATTTTGCTTTCGGGACTAAAACATGCGGCTCTCTTTTCCATTTTATCAGAAGAGAATACTTTTGTTATTAAACAAAGAAACCAGAAAGTTTCGCTGTGTGACAGGCTTTCCCCAAGGACCACCTACAGGGTCTCCCCCCCCCCCTCCCCCCCACACACACACACATCACTGCAGGGAGGGTTAAGCAGAGGGAAGGTAAGACATCTCGAAGGCTGGGTCCGTCCTGGGTAATGGCTACTGGTCTGACATAATAAACCTGAAAGATACCACTGTCATTTCTGTTGGCTAGGAATATGCAGTGAAATTCAAAACACGCTTTAAATATGTTTATTTTATGAGACACTTTGAATTGCATCCAAAACGTTGACCAGAAGAGGAATTTTATTTTGAACTGCACATTTTTTTCCCCAAACCAAGAATAATTGGAAGTTATGTCAATGTTTACCTTGTTTACTTACAAAGTACATGCAATTTGTATTTATTTATTTGCTTATTTATTTATTTCTTGTCATTTAAACTGTTTTTAAGTGGGCGATGTGTTCCCTATTTTATTTTTTATTTTTTTTTTTTGTGGACTGAGATTAGTTTTAATGAAAAAGTATTTACTTTGAGCTGCAGAGTTTAAAAAAGACTGAGTTCAAAGTTTTTCTTGAGAACGAATAAGGGTTACAAAATGACACGGTGGAAGGCACAGGACCTAGTTAGCAATTATTAATTTCAAAATCCAAACGAATATCTAATATTCTCTCCTCTACATACAGAGGGTCCGCATCGAAATTCCGGTCGGAAGCGCAGCTCTCAATGGCTCTGTGTCTGCATTATAAAACATTCACAAAAGTTTTGAGCACGTAAACCAGAGATATTCTTTATGAACGAAAAGAAAATATGCACTTTATCTGAAGACACTCTGCTTAAAAATGCATTGCTAGTTGAAAAGCAAATACATACGAACATTCTCTCATAATTACATAAAATCCAAAGAGTGAAGTCACAGGCATTTCAGAAAGTGCACGTGTTATCTGCTTTTTAATAATGGATTTGAATTAGAGTGTTCTGTTCCCCGAAAGAAAATTGCAGGCCAAGTAACATTTTGAGTCATCGCATGAGCATGTACCATGCCATTTCCAAAAAACCTCTGCTAATTAAAATACAGCGAGATAGGGATGGCATTATTTGATTTAGGAAGAAAAAAATTCACAAATCGGATTTCAACTGGTGTTGGTAAATTATCTTATGTTTCTTATATTTCTAATTCATAAAAAAACAAAAAAACAAAAAACCCCCAACCCCCCAAATAACCAATAACCACTTTTGGGTATAATTTTGACTTATTAAAAATATCAAACCTCACTGTATACATTATTTGTATCTGGACTATGTTTTAAAATATAGTATATAGGTCATACTATTTTTAAAGCAATTTATAAAATTCATTCTCATAAGTTTCTCATATTTTATTTGGGGGGAAAAAACCCTATCATCTTGTGACAATAATACAATTATTCATCATTTCAATTCTTATGCGCTACCAGTTAAATAATAAATAGGGTTCCAATTGATCTATTGTTAAAATGACTAGCAAATGACCTTTTTATTCCAATTAACAAATCATCTGCTAAATCTATGAATCTTAATATTCAGATCTATTCACTTCAATTCATACAATTTATCTGGAAATAGTTGTTGGGCTTT